>NC_058376.1:116972385-117291448 GCF_018350175.1 Felis catus | reverse complement strand
TTATTGTTTTCTGGCTATTTTATACTTCTCCTCTTGCTGTCATCCTTTGTGAATTGATGATGTTCCATAGTGCTTTGCTTTGATTCCCTTTTCTTTATCGTTTGTGTATGTCGTGTAGGTGTTTGCTTTGTTGTTACCATGAGGCTTACATAAAACATCTTATAGATATACCAGTCCATTTAAAACTGATAACAACTTAACTTCAGTTGCATACAAAAATTCTACCCTTTTATTCCTCTCCCTCACATTTTATGTTTTTGACGTCGTAATATACCTCTTTTTATATTGTGTATTCATTAACAAATTAGTTATTTTTAATCCTCTTGTCTTAACTTTTATACTGGAGTTAAGTGATTAACACAGTATCATATTATAGTATTAGAGTATTGTGAATTTGATTATATACTTACCTTTACCAGTATGTTTTATATTTTCATAATTTTTCATGTTGCTAGTGTTCTTTCATTTCGGTTGGAAGAACTCCTTTCAGTTATTTCCCCTTCATTTCTGAAGGACACCTTTTTCAAGTAAAGTATTCCTGCTTGGCAATATTTTTCTTTCTGCATTTTGAACATATCATCACACTCTATCCTGGGTTGCAAAGTTTCTGCTGAAAAGCTGTTGATAGACTTATGGTGGGGGTGGGGGATTCCCTTATGTATGAGATTTTTTTCTCTTGCTATTTTTATAATTATCTTTCAAAAAATAGACAGCTTTTATGGTAGTGTGTCTTGGAGAAAATATTTGGAATTGGAATTTGGGGGGAACCTATGAGCTTTATGAACCTGGATGTCCAAATCTGTCCTCAGATTTGAGAAGTTCTTGGCCATTATTACTTTAAATAAGGAGTATGTCCTCTTCTTCCTTTCTTATATTTCTGGGACTCCAGCAATATTTGGATTGTACCTTTTAATGGTTTCATATAGTTCACATAATCTTTTTTCATTCTTTTTTCTTTGTTCCCTTCTGACTGGATCATTTCAAATGACTTGTTTGCCACCACAGATTCTTTCTTCTGCTTGATCAAGTTCTCTATTGATGCTTTGTATTGCATCTTTCATTCCATTCACTGGAATGGATTCTTCAGCCCCTCGTTTCTGTTTGGGTCTTTTGTATGTTTCTATCTTTCTGTGAAACTTCTCATTTGTTCATGAATTGTTTTGCTAATTTCATTGAATCATCTTTGTGTGTTTTCTTGTGGTTCACTGAGCTTCCTTAAAGCAACTCTGTTGAATCTTCATTAGGCAAAAAACAGATCTCCGTTTTTGAGCGTTTGGTTATTGGAAAATTGTTGTGTTCCTTTGGTGCTCTCATGTTTTCTTGATTTTTATGTTTCATGAAGTTTTGCACTGCTGTCTTTACATTGAAGAAACAATCAACTCTGTAGTCTTTATTGCCTGGCTTTTGGAAGAAATACATTCTGTCAGCCCAACTCGGGCAAAGCCAGGCCAGGTGCTGAGAGCCTCCTGTTTGCTTTCCCTAGGACAGAGCTGAATGCTCAAGTCTGTGCAATTTTTTTCCCGTTCTGCATAGTTGGGCCTGCAGAACCAGCCATCTGTTGGGCGTATGAACAGAGAGATGGCCATGGGGAGGGAATATGTATTTGTGAGGCACACAGAGTGTTACGGGTGCCTATAAGCCAGATCTGCAGGGGAGGCATCCCCAGCGGCTTATGGATGGTCTACAGATGGAGTCTGTGACAGAGCTGGTAGGATCCATGTCCTTTGATGCCCTCCCAGAGCCCTAGATGCATTCTCTGAGCTGCGTCCTCATCGTTCCATTCAGTATTCAGGGTAGAGTGAGAAAGAAGTGGGTCTCTTCTTCACATCTGGGGAAACTGGGTACTCGCCCACATATTCAACTTCCCTCCATGCAGAGATCATGAACCAAAAAGGTCTCTTGGCAATGAGCTCTGCTGCCTTGGGGGAAGGGGAAGGGTGATGTGGATAAAGTGAAGCTATTGTTCTTACCCTTTCCAGTGTGTTTAATCTCTGATTTTTTTTTCTCCAGAAGTATGCTGGAATATCTCTACTGGACCCCTGGACTTCACAAAGGTACTCTCATATATAGGGGACTGTCAAAACCAGTCTTCTTTGGGGAATGTGGTAGAAAACTCTGGTTTTGTCACTGAATAATATTATTCTCCCTCATCACAGTTTTACAGACAAAAAATAGGAGCCTTAAAAAGTTTTGTTGTCATTAAGATTTATAAATAGAGGAGCTAGAAAGAGAACCCAGGTATCCAGAAGACAAATAGCAGGAGTCATTGAGATGGATCAAGGAATGGAGTGGGTAGTATGGATGGAGAGAATGCATCAGGGCAGAAAAGAGCTGGCTCATGGAGAATCAGTTATATTTTATATATGTGGCTATTTGGAAGTCAGAAATAAAAGATTTGTTACTCAGGAGCTATGATGTTTATTTTCCTGTTCTCTAGATAGAAATATAAATGTCTGCTTCCTTCTTTGGATACTGAGCACCTCAGTGGGATCTCAGAGATTTGTCCTAAGCCCAGGAACCCAGGCATCCTCTCCAAAAAGGCAGCCATATTTTCCCTTATATCAGAATAGCAGCAGTAAAGCCTCCGCAAATTTATAGATCCCTTTTCCTAAAGACTACAGTTTCCTAATATGTTATAACACCTCTATTAGGCCACAAAGAGGACCATAGACATAACAAGAGGGCAGAAGTCATTTATGGTGACTGAGAACTGGAAACTCCATGTGAAATTGCTACCTGGGAGGTGAATTAGAAGAGGCTTGATCCTCTGTGTGGCCCCCACATCCACAGTCTCTCAAAATTGTTGTGAGGAAGAGATAGGATGCCCGAGCAGTCACAACAAATAAACCTTCCATTCAGAACTTTGAAGCTAATTAGTTCTATGAATGCTTAGATGTGTACAGGATATAAAGCTGATAGTTCTCCCACACTGCTGGTCCCCACAGTCCCAATATTGGTTTATTTTTTGCACCTTGTGCAAGGGGATGCTGTTGAGAAGTCCCCCTTAATAAGCCTCCATCCTGATTAGCACACTGAAAATCTCTCCATTTTCTGGGTCAGGAAGGTGCCAACGAATATCCCAGAACTATATCCTGTTGGCCCTAGTAACCTGAGTCATAGGTTGCAAAAAACTGAAACAAATAAATGATTAAAACAAATATAGAGACATTATGTCTGACTTAAATTCTAGTATATCCAGTTTTGAAAGAGACATGTTACCTCTTCACAAACCCCTTTATCCAGAGTTGCCCTCTTAATATCCTTCTTTTCCGGTCATTGAAAACAACAAGCCATGTTTCCTACTTATATAAAATTATCATGTATATAGAAACCTCAAAAACCAAACTTGCTAAAGGGCTATCTTCATACCATGGGCTGTATCTTAACCATCTTAAAAACATTAGAATCTCAGTTTTCTTACCTATAAAATATACTTTCGGGTTTCATCTAGTTATACAATTCTACAGGTGTGCATATACTCTGAAATACTGCTTTTTGAACACTAAAGGAAATTCAGTTATTCCTGTGTTGGTATGTAGAAATCAACCTGAATTAAAAATATGAGTTCACGGGTGCCTAGGTGGCTCAGTCACTTAAGCCTCTGACTTCGCTCAGGTGATGATCTCACAGTTTGTGAGTTTGAGCCCCGTGTCGGGCTCTGTGCTGACAGCTCAGAGCCTGGAGCCTGCTTCGGATTCTGTGTCTCCCTCTCTCTGTTCCTCCCCTGCTCACTCTCTGCCTCTCTCTCTCTCTCTCTCTCTCTCTCAAAATTAAAAACTAAAAAAAACAAAAAAACTTTTAATAAAATTATGAGTTCACAATTTTAGATAAAACTTTAAGGCAAGTAAAATTGAGAAAACAAAAATACGAAAATGAAACTACGGCGTGTGTAAGATGTTCAGTAAGTATACACATATATATAATTATCATTTGAATCAAATTATCAAAACCTAAACTTATGTCACAAATATAAATTGTAGTATAGGAGAGCACTTATTTCCTCAATTTGGGAGACACTAGTATATCCAATACCAAGACTGAGTAACATTACTTTTTTTAATTGTCTCAGAGCATTTTCTGCATCATCTGAAATTCACAAGAAATGCTTACAGTGTAACATCATTCTGAGTTGAGAATCAACGGTGCATTAACAATAAACAGTAGTAATAGTAAAACATGCTTATTTAATCCTGACAAAAACCTTAAAAAGAAGTAATTATTAGCCTAATTATAGAAATAAAGAAGTCAGAGTTTAGAGAGGTTTCATTAAGGTTTTTTCCAAAATCACACAGCTAGAAAATTCAGGAGCTGAAGTCAAATCCTGATCGTATTTTGATTTGATAAGCAAACTGCTATAGTTTTACCTATGTCTTACATCTCCTCATATGACTGAATTTAATTATCTACCAGTAACACTGAATTCCATAGGGCTACACGTGTTGCAGCAAATACTCGGCGCCCAGAAGAGACAAATGACAAGCACTTGGGGAATCAGAAAAGACTTTATTTTGCACCGGTGCCGGCCCAGCGGAGTGACCTCCAAAGGCTGAGCATCTGGCTCGGGTTTTACTGATCTTTGATAATATGTGCTTCCGGGTTGGGCAGACTAGTATCGTGGAGCTTCTGGTTCCTGGCTGCTGGCTGATGCAAGAGGCAAGCAAGATTGCAGAACCCAAAAGCATGCAAGGGGAGTAGCCGGCCTCGGATGTCTGGCTGCCCCTTTTTATTTGCGTTTACCAGCTTTCCTCCTCACAGAAGTCAATTATTCAGGAGACTTCTGTTAATAGATTGGTTTGATGAATTCTCTAAATATCAACTCCCATAAAACTGAAGAGGCATGGAGGTAAATCTGGCATGATTTAACTGAAAATTAGATCAGTTCCACCCTTCACAGATAGAGATTTGTGACCTATACAATAAAACAGAAGAGTGCCAAAAATCAAGTATGAAAAAAAAAAATAGGCCACTCATTAAATTACCTTTCATGGACCTTTGTTACTTTAAGCCGGAATCTTGACCTGAGGGGTATCACCTGGGAACACTGTCTGATCTTTTGGCAAAATTCCAGAAGACTTTGTTCCATAACTTGACCACAAGAGAAGACCAGTTCATTTTATGTCTTTGGACATTATATAATTAACAAAGCGTGATAAGAGTCAACTCTTTCTCTTAAGGGTATGGTTGCTTTAATTATATGCATCAACCTTTTCAGCAGGATAAGAAAATGTAATAAAATCAGCTATCAGTTTAAATCTGTTTCTATTGCTGGGAACATCCAGTTTTCTTACTTCAAATCCCATTTCTTGCCTACAGTCATAAAAAAAAAAAACATGATAAATACTATTCACAAATATGCCAGGTATGGCAAAACTAGAGAGTCAATACCCCGCATATGAATACATATTGCTACTTTTACAACAGCTGGCAGAGCATTTTTTTCCATGTGATCCTGTTAATGTGAAACAAATTTAAATGAACAAGTTCATTTATAAAATACAGGCTCATTATTGTTTCAGTTGACCTTCTTCTTCCTTAAGTTATTGTCTACTGTGCAACTAACATTTATTAAAATTTCAACATCAGATAGCTTAAAAAACTTCATAATTACACTTTCTCAAAAAGAATGCCACTTAAAATTTATTTTTAATGTATATTTATTTTTGAGAGAGAGACTGAGACAGAGCACAAGCAGGGGAGGGAGAGAGGGGAACACAGAATTGGAGGCAGGCTCCAGGCTCCAAGCTGTCAGCACAGAGCCACATGTGGGGTTCAAACTCACTGGGGAACTGCCAGATCATAACTTGAGCTGAAGTCAGACACTTAACTGACACCCCATCTAGTAAAAATAATGTTTTAAGAAATTACAAAAAAGAATACAAATAAAATTTTCTCTTTCTGTATCCAAGAAAAAGAAAAGGAGAAAAAGAGAAAGAAGAAGAAACAACGAAAAACAAAACAAAACAATTTAAACAAAAGCAAAAAAAGCAAAAAAAACCCTAAACCCAAGGAGATGAACCACCAAACACAATAATGAAACCCGAATAAAGTTACATCCAGTTTCCGCTGGCATTCAAACTATAAAGCACTCTATATTCCATACACTAAGCAGGTGAAGAGACTTGCGGTGGTCTTCTAGGGTGCTTGGAGGGCCCAGTTGGGCGGGGTGTGGTCTAAGGGCTCCATTCTCCACTAGGTGGCACTGCTGAGCTTACCGGGTGGTTAGATGTGTCGCACACACGCATCTGTACGCATGTGCAGGAGAGGTGAAAATGGTGTCACCCAGCTTCCTGGTTTCTGCCGCAGTAACTCTGAGCTCTCATTGACCCGCAATCAAGCACCCATCATTTGCCTCGGGCTTCTGTCCACTCTCCTCTTCTCCATTGTCCAGTCCAAGGCATCAGCCTGCCAGGTGGCACTCCCTCCTGAATTTTATCTCAGATGGAGCTATGTTTCCAAACCCCTTGCTTCTGAGAGTCCTGCGGTTCCAACCCTCTGGGGAAAGGTCTCACTGAGTAATGGCTGGGTGCTGACCAGCCCCAGAAAACTACTTCCTGCGATTGCACGGAGGCAAATTTTAGAGATTACGGTGAATCATAACACAGAGCAGGCGCCAGGTTTCACTGCATTCTGGCATCTTTGCTCCAATACCAGCAAACGTGGCTGTACCCCCCCCCCCCCCAACCGGCTCTGCCCTGACCTTTGCCTATGGGGAGGCCATACGGCCTCTACCAAATGCCCTCCAAGCAGGGGAACCGCTTCTCCCCATGTGGCCCCCCCAGACCCCTGGGACCTCACTGCCTGCTCCTGGGGATTTGCCCTTCCTCCCCACCAGAGCACCGCCAGGTATTGAGCTCCATAATTTCTGACTCTGCGCTCCCCTGTTTATAGAGTCCTAATGGTATTGAAACCCTGTCCTTTCTTCTTGGCAGTGGTTTTGGAGAACACATTTCTTGTTCAGTCCCTTGTGTGTGTGTTTCCATTCTTTTTCTTTCTCTCTAGCTACTTTCCAGCGAAGTGCTTTTCCTGTATTCTCCCAACGTGCTGCACTCTACCCCCACCCCTTTCTCTGTCCTCTCTCTACAAAAACAGCTCCCTACCCTCCATGGCTTCTCTCTCCCACAGTTCACCTCTCTTTGCCGCATACCTACCACATCCTGTGGCTCAAGTAATGCAGATTGTTGTATTAATCCTCAAATCCCTAGGTGTGCAACACTTTTTGCTGCTGATCCAGCTGTATTTCAGGGATGAGAGAAAGATGAGAACTTCCATGCTGCTCTGCCATATTGGCCCCTCCCCCCCAAATTTGACAAACTTCTAAAGTTTTATTTTGACATCCATGTTTCTTGTTACTGTGATTTAAATTGCTTGCTTCCAAAACAAAACAAATAAAAAAAAATCTAAAATAGATAATAGATACCTGGTAATACTAGAGACTAATTCATTTTAACAAGACATTGAATGTCCTGCTGTGGCATGCTCTTCCCCATTGCCTGCTGTATGGTCCATGGTTAAAAGGCAGATATTAAAAGGCAGGGACCAAATAAAAATAATATTCAAGAGAAAATACACTGTCAAGCAAATTTGAAAGTAATTTTTGATATGAAAATATTGAGCAATTTTTCACCCATATATGGGTTAGTAGAATAGGAGAAGCCAATAAACAGATAAAAAATATCCATGCAAATGATTCTGGTAAAGGTAAGCATTACCAGCCAGGAAAAAGATAACAATATATTGTATTTTTAATTTTTTTAATTATTATTTACTTGTTGAGAGAGAGAGAGAGAGAGCGGGGGAGGGGTAGAGAGAGAGGAAGACACAGAATCCAAAGCAGGCTCCAGGCTCCCAGCTGTCAGCCCAGAGCCCAATGCAGAGCTGGAACCTATCAACCATGAGGTCATGACCTAAGCCAAAGTCAGTTGCTCAACTGACTGAGCTACCCGGGTGCCCCAAAAGTTAACAATTTATTGCTATTAGAGTGCTTATTTATGTAAAATATAATTAGACATCTCTCACTCTATACTTAAAATCAGTTCCAAGTGGATTAATGACCTATGAAAAACAAACCTGCAAAACAAAAGCAAACACCTCAAAAATGCAGACCATGAAAAAGAATTGATAAATATGGCTATTCAAATTTCTGCACATACACAAAAAGACATCATAAATAACCTTAAATAAAAGCCCCAATCTGGGAGAAGATATTTGCAATGCATATAGCTTATAATAGATTGGTAACTGAAGGGGCCCCTGGATGGCTCAGTTAGTTAAACTTCTGACTTCAGCTCAGGTCATGATCTCATGGTTCCTGAGTTCGAGCCGGTGTCGGGCTCTGTGCTGACAGTTCAGAGCCTGGAGCCTGCTTCACATTCTGTGTCTCCCTCTCTCTCTCTCTCTCTCTCTCTCTCTGCCCCTCCCCTGCTCACACTGTCTCTCTCTCTCTCTCTCAAAAATAAACATTAAAAAAAAAGTAGATTGTTAACTGAAAAATAACTCCAAATCAATAAGAAAAAAGATAAGCAAACCAACAGAAACAAAACGCTCAAGTATGTAAAAAGATAATATTACAGAAAATATGAACATTCAACAAACAAATGAAAATACGTTTGGGGCGCCTGGGTGGCTCAGTCGGTTAAATGTCCGACTTCAGCTCAGGTCATGAACTCACGGTTTGTGAGTTCGAGCACTGCGTTGGCCTCTGTGCAAACAGCTCCGAGCGTGGAGCCTGCTTCGGATTCTGTGCCCCTCCCCCACTTGTGCTCTGTCTCTCAAAAATAAATAAATATTAAAAAAAAATTTTAAAGTATGTCCAACCTCACTAGAAATATCTTAAATGCAAATTAAAACGATGAGATTCCTTATTAAAAAGATCAGTTGAGGGGGGCGCCTGGGTGGCTCAGTCGGTTAAGCGGCCAACTTCGGCTCAGGTCATGATCTCACGGTCTGTGAGTTCGAGTCCCGCGTCGGGCTCTGTCTCCCTCTCTCTCTGCCCCTTCCCTGCTCTTGCTGTGTCTCTCTCTGTCTCAAAAATTTAATAAAAAAAAAATCAGTTGAGAAAAACCAACAATATCAAGATGTGGTGGGTATGTAATGCAATAGCACTGCTCATACAATACTGATAAAACAGTAAATTGGTATGACTGACTGGAGAGCAATGTTACAATATCTCATGATAATGAAAACGCTCATACTTTTAATGTTTATTTATTTTTGAGACAGAGACAGGATGTGAGTGGGTTAGGGGCAGAGAGAGGGAGACACAGAATCCGAAACAGGCTCCAGGCTCTGAGCTGTCAGCACAGAGCCCGACGCGGGGCTGGAATCCACAAGCTGTGAGATCATGACCTGAGCTGAAGTCGGACACTCAACCGACTGAGCCACCCAGGTTCCCCAACGCTCATACTTTTAGAACTACTAATTACTATTATTAGGAATAGCCCCAGAGAACCTCTTCCATATGTATACAAGGAAATATGCACATACATAAATATTCTGTAAGATTGATTGTAGAGAAAGTTAGTGTATTAGGATTCTCCAGAGAAATAGAATAAAGGAGAGGAAGGGTGGAAGGGGAGGATGAGAGAGTGGGGGGAAAAAAAAGGGGATTTTAAGGAACTTGGTTCACATGATTACAGAAGCTGACAAGTCCAAAATCTGTAGGGTAGTCTGACAGATTGGAGACCCAGGAAGATATGATACTGCAGTCTGAGTCTGAAAGTGCTATGTTGTCATAATTCTCTTTTCTTTGAGAGAGGGTTGATCATTTTTAATTAAGGCCATCAACTGACTGGATGTGACCCACCAATATTATGAAGGGTAATTGGCTTTAGTCAAAGTCTGCTGATTTAAATGTTAATCTCACCTAAAAAATACCATCACAGAATCATGTAGAATAATGTTTGATCAAATAGCTGAGTACCTAGGCCTAGCCAAGTTAACATAATGTCAACTATCATAGTTAGCAACAACCAAAATGCCCGTCCAGAACAGAATAGGTAAATACATGGTATTATATTCATAAAATAGAGTTACTCTATAAAACCAAAAGAATGTGCAAACCAGAGCTACAAATATCAACATTGGCAAGGTATGAAAGAAAATAGTAATGAAAAATAATTTCAGTTGCAGAAGGTATATATAGTATGCCATTTATATGCTCTTAAGACACATGAAAAGTAATATTCTATGTTCCATACACACACACACACACACACACACACACACACACACACACAAAATGGGAATAATAATGGCCCCACAGAAATGTCTATATTTTAAACCCAATGTTATGTTACACAGCAAGGGTGAATTAAGTTGCAGATAGAATTAAAGTTGCTAATCAAGTAACCTTAAAATAGGGACATTATCCCTGATTATCCAGGATGGTACAGTGTAATCCCCAGGGTCCTTTAAATTTGGGAGAGCAAAGCAGAATTGGAGTCAGAGATAGAAATATTGTAATGGAAGCATTTGCTGGTTTTAGATGGAAAGAAGTTCTCAGTCAAGGAATCTCGGTAGTCTGTGAAGATGGAAAAGGCAAGGAGGATTCTACTCTAGTGCCTCCAGAAAGAAGGAAGCTCTTTCAGTATCAGTCTTGATTTTGATCTGGTATATTAGTCTGTTTAGGATACTATAACAAAATATCACAGACTAGAAGTCTTAAACACAGAAATGTATTTTCTCATAGTCCTCAAGACTGGAAGTTCAAGATCCAACATGCCAACATGCCAACATGATTGGTTTCAGTTGGGAGCTCTCTTTCCGACTTGTAGATGTCCCCTTTTGCATATGTCCTCACAAGGCCTTCCCTTGGTGCGCGTGCATGAGAAGACACTAATCCAATCAGATCAGCATCCTTTATGCTCATTTAACCTTAATTACTTCCTTAGAATAATTTATATTGGTGTTAGGGTTTCAACATGATTTTTGTGGAAACACAAACATTCAATTGATGCCTACTAAGACTCATTTCAGACTTTTGACCTCCAGAACTATAAGATAGCAAATTTGTATTGTTTAAAGCCCTTGAGGTTTTTTTCAGTGGTTTGTTGTAGCAGTAACAGTAGACTAATATCGGTTTGGGATCTGGAAGTGGGGTGCTACTGCCACAAATACCTAAAAATGTAGAAGTAGTTTTAGGATTTGGAAATGAGTAGAAGCTGGAAGAATTTTGAGGAGTGTGAGAAAAAGCCAAAATTGCCTTAAGTAGATTGTTCCCAGAAATTTGGATATAAGGGACTCCACTGTCAGTACTCAGAAGGAAGTGAGGAACATGGTAGAGAAAATATGTACTATTTTAGAGGACATCTCCATAATCATGAACAGACTGATGGTAGAAATATGGATTTAAAGGCGGCAAAGTGGAGGGTTCAAATGAAAACAAACAATGCAAACTAGAGGGAAGGGGATATTTGTTGTATTATGTCAGAAAGCTTAGCTGAACTGTATCCTACAGTAACTGTACAGTTACTATCTTTTTTTAATTTTTGAGAGAGAAAGAGAGACACAGAGCATGAGCAGAGGGGCAGAGAGAAAGGGAGAGAATCCCAAGTAGGCTCCACACTGAATGGAGCTCAAAGTGGAGCTTGGTCCTATCACCTTGGGATCATGACTTGAGCCAAAATCAAGAGTCTGACCCTCGACCGACTGAGCCACCCAGGTACCCCAGTATAAATTACTATCTTACTTTTTTAAAATTAGTTAAGTATCTCACAGGGAGTTACTTTGAGACAGTGTAATACAGTATAATACAGCAGCATAGGAATACCACAAGTTTTTACCACTGATTTTAGCAGCCGTTCATGTTTTCTTGCGGGAATCTAATTATTATGATGAGAACTGGCAAATGGTGATTTTCTAATTCCATTATTTCTTCTACATTTTTTTTTAAGTTGGCTTCGCAAAAACCAACTTTCCTTCCTTCTTTCTCTCTTCCATTCCTTTCTTTTCTTTTTTGGAGCAGAAAAGTTCTTGGGGAGCCTTGAATCATATTTAAAAAATGCCTTCTTACTCTAGCTACTGGATTAAATGGTGATTATTGTTTTCATTGTCATAGAATAATTAAAGGGAGTCAAGATAAACACACTAATGAACTTGAATTATGAGGACATTCCTTATTCTGCTTCTAACTGGAATCATTAGGTATCTCTACTTGTTCATTATCTTTTGACCAAAAGTTGCTATCAGCCCTCCTCCCCAACACCCTATCACCCATCAACTCCCCTCCCATAAACACACCCAGACACAACAGCTCTGAGATTTCTAGCCAGTCCTGAGCTCTCTGGGAATGCCTGTAGTGCCTGATAGCTAGCTTGGCAAGCCCTCCCCTTCTGGACCTGGCACAAATAATGCCACTAGGAAACAGCCAGGCAAATCCCCTCTTTTTACCTGGGATGCTGTGTGTACCAATTCTAAACTGTACGTGAGCGTTTCGGTTACCTCTCATTGTTGGGATCCGACATGGGGGAATTCTTTGGACTATAATGAAAGGGGGTCTAGCTCCCCAGTCATCCCAATATTTTCAACACTAGGAGCTAGTGGTGTTGTTAGGGTTCTACTGAAGATGAACAGGAATCCTTCCCCTAAGTCCTTATTTTCCTAAACACACTTTTCCTTTGCAGCAGCTAAATTGTGGGTTGGACATCTCCTCTCACTCAATCCAGGCTTTCTTACAAAACACAGTATGAAAATTCCTTTGTTTCGGACAGGTAGAAACCTTAGTTTATAGCCCTGGTATGAATTTATGCTTTTGCTCCTTTTAAAGGAGAATTTGTAAGGGTAGAGGTGGTAAACGTGTAAGGTTCAGAATACCATCGAAATTGATTGTTCAGTTTGTTGAAAAACAAAAATCAAATATGCAAAGAAATATATCAATAATTTTTAATTCAGTTGTTTTGATTGTTCATGTAAATAACAGACAGTTACTGCAGTTTCTACTCAGATGGAATATATACGTTCCATTTAATAACTGAGTGCTCTCCTAACTATCATGCTCTGTGAAAGACAGAATGAATACAGGAGCTAAACATTCCACGTGTAAATAATTACTTCAAAAATTATAACAATCCTCCAGTTCTATAATGAATTTTTAAATGTGTCCTTCTTTAGGACATGTCTTTTTCAGAAAATCATAAAAAAATCAGTAATTTATATTCTTATCAATAATGAAAATTTTTTTATAGTAGCAGCTTAGCTTACAAAAGAAGTTTAATATACTGTGACTTGCTGAACAAAAGACAAATACACATTTTATTTTTCTTTGGTAATATGAATATTAAGTGTTAGTTTAACATAATTGTAAAGGAAACAAATTATATTCATTTTTAACTTGTTTGAACATACATTATTTGGAAAATAACAGGATTGTTATGTGTGAAATAAATTGGAACCATATTTAATAAAATGCACATTTATATTTTAAAATTAATAAGGACTTAATTTGGTGTAAAATTTGAAAATAGATTGTAGTTCAGAACAATTTGCCACAGGAAGTTTCATGATTAAATGTAAAAAATTAACATGTCCTTTCTCTAAAATACACAAGGAAAAAGAAAATGTATAAAACAAAACAAAATGCATAAAAACATTTATAGGTAAGTGATATAGAAAATAAACTCTATAATTTGAAAAGTCATCGCATATACCAGGCATCACAGTAGAATTCACAAATGCTAGAAGTCATTTCAATAAAGAAAACCAATTAGTTTTTCCTTGACAAAGTCCCAGTAAGTACACAGACTTCACACTTTCCGAGGCTTTCATTGATCCCCTACCACACTCCTTCTTTTTATTCTGTGTTTCCACTCCTTTCAAAAAACATGAAATCCTAGATAAAAACAAGAATACAGAAATGAATTTTCAGCAACAAAGCACAGATCATAAATGTTAAGGGGTCTGATGAAACATAACATATCTGCTTAAGAGAAAAATTGACCAAATAAGCAGATCTGGGAAAAGTTGATAGCTTTAGCCTTCCATTTTAACAGCAATTAAATCCTGTAATTCTATTCACTTATTGATTACCTGCATGCATTTACATTTAAAAAAAATTTTTTTTAATGTTTATTTTTGAGACACAGAGAGACAGAGTGCAAGTGGGGGAGGGGCAGAGAGAGATAGAGACACAGAATCTGAAATAGGCTCCAGGCTCTGAGCTGCCAGCACAGAACCGGACGCAGGGCTCGAACCCACAAACCGTGAGATCATGACCCGAGCCAAAGGAGGATGCTCAACCGACTAAACCACCCAGGCGCCTTGCTCTGCATTCATTTAATTAATCCTCTGGTAATTTCTTTAAATTTCACTTTTTCGGGGCGCCTGGGTGGCGCAGTCAGTTAAGCGTCCGACTTCAGCCAGGTCACGATCTTGCGGTCCGTGAGTTCGAGCCCCGCGTCAGGCTCTGGGCTGATGGCTCAGAGCCTGGAGCCTGTTTCCAATTCTGTGTCTCCCTCTCTCTCTGCCCCTCCCCCGTTCATGCTCTGTCTCTCTCTGTCCCAAAAATAAGTAAACGTTGAAAAAAAAATTAAAAAATAAATAAATAAATAAATAAATTTCACTTTTTCACATGCCACTTAGAATATTCCTCTTTCAATCTTTCTTCCTTTCTCCTTCTCTAGTAATACAACTTTTGTTGAGACCAGAATACACTATACACATTTCAGATTTTTTTTAGAATGACAGCCATCTTAGAGGTAGCAGGCATCTTAAGAGTTTTTGGGCCCAGTTTTATGATTTCTCCCGCAAACTGGTCCACCACGGTTTCTCCCAACTATCTCCCTACATCAGTGTCTAACCAGACCCACTTCCCTATGATTTTCATCAAGTCCTATGGATTTTCTCTCGTGTCTATCATTTTCCCTTATCTGTTCACAAAGAAAAAATTGAATTCTTATCACCATTCACCTGCAGTTGCACTATTGCAATTTTACCTCTCGTCAATTCACTTCTCATCTAGGCACCAGGATTTATCTTCCTAATAAAATAACGATTTTATTTATACCTAGTTTAAAACCAACCAAATAATTGTCAGTATCTTCCCAACAAGAAGTGGTCCAATATTTAGAAGTCCTTTAGAAGAGGCCCAATCTACCCCATAGTCATTTTCTGATAACCCCACCACAAATCCCAATCCCATTTCTCACCTATCCAAACACCCTGGACTAACCTCTCTTCCCTTCGCACACCAGATCTTTAGTGATGGTATATTTACCTTTGGTCAAACGGTTCCCTATGGTTAAGTTTTGATTTTACTTTTCATGTGAAATAAACAGTGAAAACACAATTTTTAAACAGAACTGTGGTTCTATTTTTAATTTATACAGAAAATATTGAGTCTATCCCCAATGAGATAGAATAGCAAAATAAAATCCCAAAGGCCACTCATCCAGCTTTAATAATTAGTTAACATAACCTATCTTGGTTCAGTAATTACTCCATCCCCTAGATCCCCCTGCCCTCACTGTCTTTATTTAAAAGTAAATCTTTGATATCATACACACTTCAGTGTGAACCTGTAAAAATTTGGACTCTTGTTTTTATATAAGCCCAATATCATTAGGATATCTTGAAAAAAACAATAATCCATTAAAATATCATCAAATAGCCAATGTTCAGATTTCTCTTAAGTCCTTCTATGTGTTTTTTCAAATGGTTTTTTCAAATGGTTTGTTCAAATCAGTATCTAAATATGAGCTTTAAATTACATTGAGTTGATGTCTCTTAAGTCTCTCTCTTATTATGTTATTTTTATCTTTTTATTTTCCCAACATTTATTTGTTGAAATAACTGGATCCTTTTTCTGTATATTCTCTCACTTTCCACTTTTTGGGGATTGCATCCCCAATGTCAGTGTTTAAGATGCTCATCTAGTGGCTCTAAATCTTTCTTGCATATTGGAATCACCTAAATCTAAACAGATTGCAGGCCTGATCCCACTTCCCGAGATTTTGATTTCCTATCTGGATGTAGTCTTGACCTCGGGAGTTTGGAAGCTATTCAGGTGTTTCTATTATGCAGCTAGGGTTGGAAACTATTGTGAGCCCTTGAACTTGGCTGCATATGGAGTCACCTGGGGAGCTGTACAAACTTCTAATTCTGAGCTTCTAATTTAGTTAAATTGGGGTATGGCCTGATACTTGTTTTTTGTTTGTTTGTTTTGTTTTTTGTCTTTTTTTTTAAGTTTCCTAGCTGATTTGATGTGAAGGTAAGTTTGGAATCACTGCTCTGTCCCACATAATTCCTCTCAAATGGCAGTTCCATCTAATGGCTTGACTAGTTATTTACTTTTATTGCAGTTTCACTCCTGTAGTAGATGATTTAATCAATCAGGAGGAAATCTTGTTTTCCTGAGTCTATTCCATGTAAGCCCAGATTCAAGCCAAGTTTCTTTTCCAATGCACTGATTTCAACTTTTAAATAAAAATTCCAAAGACCGAGGCCCTTCCTTATCACATGAGGTCCGTTTGTTATCATATGAAATTGCATAGACTCTCTAGAGAAACTAGTTACCTGTGAACCCAGAGTACCAGGAGAAAATGAAATTTAAGGGCTTGAATTAAATGGTGCCTCTTTGAATAAAGCCTATAAATTTAACAAGGTCATTTAAAAATGTACAGTTTACTAAACCATTTCAGAATGGTACTAGAGAAACCACCTAAACCCAAGATTATTACGGATAGACTCACAATGAGGAAACATGCACCAAGCATTACAGCTTTCATTTTCACATCAAGGTCTAAAGGGAACTGGATACCAAAGTTATCAGCATCTGTAAATGCCTCTCTCACAAAACCAGTCCACTGCTTGGAAATCTTGCCAACTATAGTTTCTTCATCAAGAGATTTAATCTAAAATGGGAAAAAAAAAAGATTCTTAAAGAATTCTAGAAAAATGAAAACAAACTACCGTAAAAGTTGAAATAAAATGAAATACTCTATTAAAATTTTGTACCATACTTAACTATGAACATTGTATCACTCATTACATATATATGGATTCCTGTATCTACTTTTACATGCATGAAAAACACCTTTGCTGTAGAGAACTTACATGAAAGTAGTTCTGCTTAAATATTTAACATTTCCTATTCTACATTATGATAGGTAGCAATAAATGAATTGATCTAAAACAAAATTTAGGCAGGAAAAGACACAAATATAAAACGTTTCTTAGATGAAATTTCTAGAAGCCATCAGGAAGGTACTAAACTAATCCCCCATGTTACTTTTGTTGTAAGAGAAGCACAGAGAGTTTACATAGGCTGAGCATTTAAATGTGAGGGAGGGTTCATTGCCACCATCAGCAGGAAAATGTGAAATGCATAGATCCTGGAAAAGAGGACTGGCAGTTTTGAGTAAAGGAAAAGTTAAGTAACCAATAAGTAACTTGATGGGATGCCCCGGGCCAAGGGATAGGTTAAGACTGGACAGTGGGGTGGATGGACAGTGAACAACAAGAAGAATACAAGATAAAAAGAGCTCTGAAGTAAAGTTTTTCCAATTTTACAATTCTGCCTGAGGAAAGCCCAGGGCCATCGTAAAGAGTTGAACAGATCGTAGCTGGATAAATGGACCTCACCAAGTTGGCATGTGGGCGGATGAACAGAGCCCACACTCACCATGGCGTGTACATGGAGAGTTCTGTGAAACCAGAGGGGGAAATGTCCTTTTCAAATATGCACAAGGAACCATAAGTGCTAGCAACACCCACTGAAGCTCTAGTTCAGGTTGAGAACAGGAAAACAAATGTAGGGAAACTAAAAACAGTTGACTCATTTTATTTTGGTGTGGGTAGATGGGTTCTTTAAGATTTGAAACAAACATCTAATATGATAACTGTGATAACATCCATTACCGCTCAGCAAATATTCATGCACTACCCTCCCCCCGACAACTGTAGGCCCAGTATATATCCCTGCACACTGATAGTTAGGCTTGGCCATGTGACTTGCTTAACCAATGGAATGTTAGCAGATGTGACAAGAGAAGAGGGGTTCAACGTGGCTAAACGGTTTGGCCTGGCTCTTGCTCCCCAGTGATCAGCCACTAGAAATGCATGATCCAGGTAGCTGCATTTGCTACAGCTGCAGAATGAATATATCTGGTATACACCTGAGGCCAATTTCCAGCCCAAATCAGAGCCAACTAGGAGAGTTGGATAGAGTCCCTAAGACAAAGTTGCCCTGCAGATCCATAAGCATGAAAATACATACCACTGTTTTAAGCCACAGAGCTTTAGGGGTTATTTGTCATGCAACACTATTGTGGCTCAACAGACTAACAGAAATCCCTCTTGCCTACCTGTTGTATACACTAACTGTCATCAACATTTGAAGCTAGTAATGAAACCTTACATGTATCGTTAAATTTAATTTCTCAAGTGTTTTTTAAATGAAATATACAAAAGATAAAATAGCAACCATCACAGTCCTGCCACTGGACTTAACTAATATTGACATTTCTCCTTTATATTCCTAGAGCAAGAAATTTAAAAGTTTACATAAGAAGTAGAACATATCATTTTTTTTATGAAAAGGCTCAGAAATGGGAATGATTTACAAATGAAAAGTCAATAGGATCAGATAATTTTTACCTAAATTTAGATATTTAAAAATGGAAAATCTATATAATGAAATGGCTGCAACTTCTCAAAATAATAAACTAGTATTATATACCTATGAAGCAAAACTTGATAGAGGTATTCTAAAAATAGATCTATAGGTTCATCTTATAATATAAATATAAATGCAAAAAATTCAAATTGAACAGTAGCACATAGACCTCAGGTAAGTATCAAAAGAATATACTGTAATAAATTGTATAATACTAGAAAATCATAGATTTCAAAACTTAGTGTATCAGACACTGAAAAAGTATTTTATTTACTTGCTAATTAAGCATTTATAGAGTATTTAGTATATGTATAACATACAAATGCTTTATAAGTATTAGGTAATTTTTTTCTTCATATCTTTATAAGATACATATATTATTAAACAGTTTTCATATGAAAAAACTGAGGCAGACAGAGGTCAAGGAATTTGTCCAAGTTCACACTGATAAGAAGACATGGGGAGGTTTTCAAACCCAGACACTCTGTTTCAGAGTCTGTAGTCAAGACCATTGTGATACCCTGCTTTTAGAAAGTTAAGTATCAATTCTTAATAAAAATCTAGGTCAGGGTGAGCGAACAATGGTCAGTGGGACAAATCTAGCCTGCCCACTGTTTTTATAAAAAGCTGTATTAGGACATAGTTATACACAGTATTCATGTATCGTCTGTGATTATCTTCATGCTACAATGGCAGATTTGAATAGTTGCACACAATGACCATACGGCCCATAAAGTCTAAAATGTTTTCTATCTCTTATTTAAAAAAGTTTGCGGATTCCTGATCTAGGTAAATAGTAATAGAAAATCACTACGAAAAACAGTAGCCAATGTCTTTCTAAATTATGAAACATTTGCTATTTCAATTGAAGTCATCAGCTTGATAGGTATTCACACAATTGGCATTATTATTCAGTTTTGCCGTGAAGTAGATTGGAAAATAAAAGGAGCTAATTGGTAAATATGAGAAGAGCAAAAATGATTTAATTTACTCTGTGATTTTGTATCTAGAAAAATCAAGTGTAAATAAGCAAAAATGTTTCTTTTTTTTTAATCAAAAAAAAAAAACCTTAGTGTTTTATTTATTTTTGAGAGAGAGACAGAGTATGAGCAGAAAGGGGCAGAGAGAGAGAGGGAGACACAGAATCCAAAGCAGGCTCCAGGCTCTGAGCTGTCAGCACAGAGCCTGATGTGGGACTGGAACTTGTGAACCACGAGATGGTGACTTGACTGACTGAGCCACCGAGGCGCCTGAGCAAAAATGTTTCTTGAAGTTAAATATGAAAATCCAGTCAGAAGACTGGATAAAAGGTAAACAAAAAAAGTAGTCTTTTTTAATATTAACAACAAGAACCTAACATATACATTCCTGCTTAGTAGTGATAATGCCTATAAATTACTTAGGAAAATGTTAACATAAAGAAAAAGAGGGAAGTTTGGGCACCTGGGTGGCTCAGTTGGTTAAGCATCAGACTTCAGCTCAGGTCATGATCACCTGGGGCTCTGTCTTGACAACTCACAGCCTGGAGCCTGCTTCGGATTCTGTGTTTCCCTCTCTCTCTGTCCCTCCCCTGCTCACACTCTGTCTCTCTCTCAAAAATAAACATTAAAAATTTTTTTTTAAAAAAGGGTAAAGTTCTATATAAAGAAACCCATATGATCTTATGAAGAATATAAAATTAGATATGAATGAATAAAAAGACATAACACTTCTGGGATGAGAGAGGTTTAGCATCAAATATGCTAATTAAAAAAAACTGAATACAAATTTAATATAATAGTAGGATTCTATCTTCTGAAAAATTGCCTTACTATTCATAGGAAAGGAAAAGTCTGATAATAGCAAAAACCTATGATAAAGAAGAATAACAAGTGGCTGTTTGGCTAGGAGTAGATATATAATGCAGCATTAAGTTACCATAATTGAATCGTAAGGCACTTGAAGGAACAGATAATTAGATCAATGAAACCGAGACAAATCTAAAATACATCCCATTACTTGTGGGAATTTAATGTAATGTATTTCAATTCAGTAAGGAATGAATACTTTACTTAATAAATCATGGTGACATAGTTCTCTAGTCACCTGAAAGAAAAAAATGTTCAATCTTGTATAAATACAATTAACTCTTTATGAGTTAAAGATTTAAGTATAAAAAGATTTAAAAGAGGAATAAATAAAATAGAAAGTTGGGCGTAACTTCATAATCAAGACAGGAGAATCAGAAGATACTAAAATAGATATACGTGACTATATGTGACATAAAATAAATAAATGTATATAATAAGTTCCACAAAGAAAGGGTTGATTTGTGGAAACTAAGATCAGAGGACAGATGCAGGATCAATGTCTTCAACACACAAATTACATTTATAAATTGATAAGAAAAAAGTAAACAACCCAGTAAAAATACAGGCAATGGATATGAATAGACAATTCAAAGAGAACAAACACAAATAGCCAGTAAAATGTTCATAATCCCTAATGGTCAGGGAATTACATATTTGAGATAACCTTCCCCCCTCCCACTTGCTGATTTTAGATTTCCTTTTTAGTCTAAGTTTACATTTTATCTAAGTTGTCTCTGGGTGTCATTTCTTTTTCTTACCCAGAACTCCTTGCACTTTTTGATTCTGAAAATCCATGGCATCTAGTCTACAGAATTCGTATCCATTTATCTCTTTGGATATCATCTCAGTACATTTTCTGTATTCTTTTTCTGTGACTCCTTTTTGGCATATGCAAGAGTAGTTTATTCTAGCTTTCACATATGTTCAATTTTTTTGGTCCCTTCAAAAATGTTTTTGTTTTAATTTATTTTTGAGAGGGGCATGGGGCAGAGAGAGAGAGAGAGAGGGAGGCAGAGAATCAGAGCAGAGAGGAGAGAGGGAGAGAGCCTGATGTGGGGTTCGAACTCACTAACCCACTAACCCACTAACCATGAGATCATGACCTGAGCCAAAGTTGAATGCTTAACCAACTGAGCCACCCAGTCTCCCCATCCCTTCAAATTTTTATCTTTTCACCTCTCCTATTTATTTTCCTCCTATAGATCGTCCAGTTCATTAATTCCCTCTTCACCTGTATCTAATTTTCAGCTCAACCTTCCCAATGAGGTTTCATCCATGAGTGTTCTTATTTATGGAATTTCTATTTGGTTTGTTTTCAGATTCTCCTGTCCTTTTTAAAGATAATCTCCTTCTCAGTTATTGGAATAATATTACATCAGAATCCTCTCCAAATTTTCTTTCATGCTCAATTGACATCAAATCCATGAATCAGTTTCCCCTTGGTACACTTGTGAAATGTCTCTGAATTATTTCTTCCTTTAGCATGGCTCCTGCTCCTGCTGTGTTCAGGCCATTACCTCTTTCCTACTCTAAGTATCCATGCCATTAACACTATGATGGAGTCCATGTTCCATAGTGGCTCTTCATACTGATAATTCCTGCTTTCAAACTTTCCATTACCTAGCTTATAGAAAATGATTCAAGGGACTATTTTCTCAATCCCCTCAAAGATGTTACATAGTTAATGCCACCCTAGACGCACAAGAGAGTAGTTAATTTATTACATGTAACAGATGGTTTAAGGCATCCACTGAGAAGGGCTGCTGGTTAGTTTTTAAATTCCTTAGCATTAAATATAAAAGTTTCACAGTCCAGCTTGATTTGTTGCACCAGTATTTTCACTTACTTTCTACAAATATGTCAGCAAAAATTCTGTAATATTCCCTGAAAGAACAATTACCTCTCAGTCCTCTGGCTCATTCATAGGAATGATAACCCCTACATAGAGAACTATTGTTATACAAAAACCTATAAAGTCTTTACACATGCATGGTATACATCCCCCCTACACTATGTATATGGTTTTGTAAGAGTCTTCATAAAGTCTCTACTGTATCACATGTGTTTCCTCAAAACTGCCAGTCTCTCTCATTCTATTCTGAAGTCAGTAAAGGGAAGGATTCACTTTTATACAACTAGGGTCTAGCAGAGGAATTGAAAATCATATGACTAGGGAAGCCAGGCAGATAATATAAAAGAATGAAGCTGGACAGTGGCAAACTTTCAGAAGCCAGGGGACAGTGGCAGATTTCATATATCTTATCACAAAGGGGCAGCCCTCCTCAGTTTTAGATTTTTGCCCCTCTTGTGGAAAAATGTTGGTGTAGCTTAACATATTTTGATTTTCCACGAGAATCACGAGAGCAAGATTAAATTATAAAAGTCTCCCTATTAAAAAAAAATTTTTTAACCTTTATTTATTTTTGAATCAGAGACAGAGCATGAACAGGGGAGGGTCAGAGAGAGGGAGACACAGAATCTGAAACAGGCTCCAGGCTCTGAGCTGTCAGCACAGAGCCCGACGTGGGGCTCGAACTCACGGACCGCAAGATCATGACCTGAGCTGAAATTGGCCGCTTAACTGACTGAACCACCCAGGCACCCCAAAAATCTCCCTATTTTTAAACATTTGCAACTACATTAATTTGGGCTACAAGACTAGGACATCTATTGGACAACTGCTGTAATGAAATTCCTCCATGTAATAGATACATAGATTATCATGTGGTTTATAGTGATCTAATTTAATAAAAGGAGAAGGAAAGACATAATTGGGAAGTATGTTTTACACTATCTTTCTTAAAACTCTCTCTGTATCATGAGCATTTTGTAGGAACTCAAAGATGTCAGAACTTCTGAAGAAGGGTCTAGAGCACTGGAAACCTGTATTTCAGACTAGGGAAGGATTCATATGCTTTGGCACTCAGACCTAGATGACAAGATTAGCATTTTTTTTTTTAATGTTTATTTATTTTTGAGAGACAGAGTGTGAACAGGGGAGATGCAGAGAGAGAGGGAGACACAGAATCCGAAGCAGGCTCCAGGCTCTGGGCTGTCAGCCCAGAGCCTGATGTGGGGCTCGAACTCACACACAGTGAGCTCATGACCTGAGCTGAGGTTGGATGCCCAACCAACTGAGCCACCCAGGCGCCCCACAAGGTTAACATTTTATCTTAAATGCATAACATATGGAGCCTGCATATAGAAACTACCATGGTCAAATGTTGGATGTTTTGCATATATTTATTTATTTGACTAAGAAGCTCTGCTTCTCTTTTTTCCATTTAGTATAGTCAACACTGATGCGTAATCAGAGCAAAAATCACCTCTCTGGCCAAAGTTAAATATATAAGCACACTGACTTCCTCTTGAAATATCAGGATACACAAATTTAATGTATTTATAACATCCTCCCAAATTATATTATTCTTATATGAGGAAAGCAAGACCTATAAATGTTATCACATCTCTTACCTCAAAATCAACATCTGCACAACAGCTGCACACAACACATGGACCAATAATTTTTAGTACATCCTCTCTCCTCTCATTTTGAATTGTAAACCTTGGCAGGCATGGATGCCAGGTCTGAGTAACATAACCTACAGGTACACCAGGAGGAGCATGGACTTCAATCTACAAAGGCAAAAGAATATATATAAATCATAATAATTATGATGCCTGGTAATAACTCATTTATTGAATACTTTCTAAGTGTCAGACACTGTTTAAAGCACCACTTAATTCATAACACATCCCTGCAGGGTTGGTACTATCATCCCTATGTATAGAGAAAGGAACCGAGGAAGAGAAGTTAATGAACCTGTATCAAGATTCCCAACTACAAAGTGGAAAAGATGAGATACAAACTTGAGGAGGCTACACGTATAGTCTCCACTCCTAAGCTTTGCTTTACTGGTCTCGTACATTTTTAAACTCCCCATTTATGAAAAATGTCCAAATTGTTAAGGAACTCTTTTCTTAAACTTTAAAAAAGAATGGTGGTTTAGATGTAGGAACATGGCTCTGATCGGTGGTGCAATTTTCAAATATGAATAGCAATGGCGCCAAAATGGAAAGAAAATGAGGCTTGGAGTCTTGGCTCTGCTACTAGGGAGGTGACCTTGAAAGT
Source organism: Felis catus (assembly GCF_018350175.1). NCBI lineage: Eukaryota > Metazoa > Chordata > Mammalia > Carnivora > Felidae > Felis > Felis catus. The sequence continues at coordinate 117,266,859 of NC_058376.1, read as the reverse complement.
GCCTCAGTGTGCTCATCAGTAAATGACGACTTCCTAGGTCCGTTTTTTACCATCAAATAGTATAATACATGTTAATGTACTATTTATACTGTAGAGCATATTCCATCAATTTCTCAGTATTTCCTCAGAGATTCCTATGGATAAATATTACTCTATCTAACCTAAAGGACATGGGGAAAAAAAATAATTCAGTATGAACAACTTCGATTATCTTCTTAAAATAGGTACAGTATTAGACTTCAAATATTCATGTGCTTGTCACTCTGTCTTTCACGCTGGCACAGCTACCTGTATGGAATGACTGAGAGACCCCAGCAGAGCTGGTCTCAAGCCAACGGGGACACAAGCAAAACCCCACATCCCTGTAAAGTCTTTGTGCCCCAGCATCTCCCCTGAGATCCACATTCTCCATCACTGGGCTGCCAAGTAAATGAAACAGACACTTGGTCTTTCTGGAGGTAGGTACTCACAACTAGTATACGCCCCTTATAGGCGACTCAAATACATTAACTTTTTTAGGGATTCATAAAAACACAGGCATTGGTATTTTTCAGGGAGGGCTCCTCCTAAGTTTGTTTCTTACGTAGGTTGGCCAAAATTGTGAGATGAACACACTTAAGATATTTTGGGATATTTTTCTATAGTGTCCTTGCTTTGGCTTTGGCCAGGCCTTTCATGTTCATTTTAGGTAAAGGACTTGTCCAAGGTGCCCTACCTTCTCAACTCTCCATGAAGATCAACAAGACTGGTCTCTGAGATCTCTGATCACAACCCCATGAGACACACTACTCATGCAACATGGGGCTAACTGCTCAATTGTTTTTCACCTGCCTTTCTTCTTGAACAATTCACTTTCAAGTATAAACCAAGACCTTATGGACCAATTGTCCTTTAAATCTCTTTTGATTACATAAGTTCAATGAGAGGGTAAAAATTCTTTCTGAACTACTTTACAAATCACTCTGGTAATTGCTCACGGACCTCCTGAAGGCAGCAAGGGCAACAACAGCTGTCACACCTTAGTGGTCTCTCCAGAGTTATAACTTCTTGGCCCATATTATCAATAATCCTCATGGTAAAAGGCCGAGAAGCCCCACAGCAATTCCGGGTACAGCAGTCTGTATCCTCTACTGCAAAGTAAATCTTCTGTCCAAAGCTGTTCTTAATTTCATATTTGTTATTAGTTTCAAAACCTGTTATGACTAAAAACATAAAAGAGGGAACCATTATGACCATTATATAAAAAGAATGTTGGATCTATCCTAAGATTCTACAATATGTGGTTACACCATTTTTGGATTATACTTCTAGTAAAACAGGGAGAAAGAAAAGGAAAGGTGTTTAGCGATGATCTAGAAAGAGGAAGAAAGGGAAAGGGAAAGGAGAGTTTATTAAGGAATAGAAATTAAGCATCTGTATGTGAAACATGGGGAAGAAAACAACTCAAATGTTCCTAATTGCATAGACTTCTTCCAGAAAGACAGACTGCTCCTAAGGGATGGAGCAATGCTGTAGATGATAATAGTTGTGCTAGGTGTATGAACAAAATATCCATCTGTTTGCTATAGTTTTCTTATATTCAGTTATGTAGGGGAATATGAGATGGTTGCTATGTTTATCCAATTTTACCAAATTGGTTTGAGATTATATATTTATGTATACACACACACCCTATGCATGGCTTATCTTTTTTTGCACTGTATGAGGGGAAGTGATGAGATGGCTTGCTCTTTTTTTTTTTTTTTTTAATTTTTTTCAACGTTTATTTATTTTTGGGACAGAGAGAGACAGAGCATGAATGGGGGAGGGGCAGAGAGAGGGAGACACAGAATCGGAAACAGGCTCCAGGCTCTGAGTTGTCAGGACAGAGCCTGACGCGGGGCTCAAACCCACGCACCGCGAGATCGTGACCTGGCTGAAGTCGGACGCTTAACCGACTGCGCCACCCAGGCGCCCCGAGAGGGCTTGCTCTTAATGCATACATGTAGGAAGGGAGAGGGTGAAAATGGAAGGTAAATTAGAACATCACATTGGGCCCAGAGGACCCTTGTTTAGCTTAGCAGTAGTTGTTCAGAAGTGGGAGATGAATATTCGACAAGGGGAAGAGGTGCTTGACAACCAAGGTTGCCACTCACAGGATGTCTAGACCAGTGGCAGCCTAAGTGAGCTCTGTACCTCAGAGGGGGCTAATGTCTTCACAGGGAAACAGAAGTATGCTGGATGCGGACGCTCAAGTGGTATCTTACAAATGGGCTTCCCATACAGACCCACACATTGCAAACCTCTCCTTGCTTAGAGCCAGAAAGGAACAACTAATGGTCTTGCTTGTCTATAATTCTTGTTAACATGGGTCATAGCAGCTCAGAAGCCACGAAAATAACGATTAAAAGATATACAGAGAGATAAAAATCATTCTCTAATATCTGAGTGATTGACTTTTAGTCAGAGATGTCCTTCATAAATTCCATCATCTTGACCTCCCTTCAGCTCCTCTGCTCTGGCTCAGACAGGCTCTGGACTCTTCCTTTGTAAAAAACACCCTTGACCTGCCAGTTAAATGTTATGCGAGAAAAAAAAGAAACTGATTCATAACATGGAATTCAATTATCTAAGTGTTTTACTAAGTAGCTTAATCTCAAAATTCTTCAGCTTGTTCATCTATGAAATGAGATCAGTGGGTTTATACAATCTCTAAGTTACTCAAAAAATGAGAATAAAACAAAAGAATTCTATGGCTATCATTGTTTATAAAGTCCTGAAATGGGAACTATTTAAGTGCCTGTCATAGACTCAGATGCTAAAAATAAATGGATTAATCTTCATCGCTCTTTACATTTTTGTTTAGTTTTGAGAGAGAGAGGGAGGGTGCGTGTATGCAAGACTGGGGGAGGGGCAGAGAAAGAGGAGAGAGAGAAGTCCAAGCAGGTTCTGCACTGTCAGTGCAAAGCCCAATGTGGGGCTCGAATTCACTGTGAGATCATGACCTGAGCAGAGATCAAGAGTCCAATGCTTAATGGACTGAACCACCATAGCTTAGAGGCTCCTAAAATTTATATCTCTTTATACTGTCATAATGTTACAATACACACTTTCATTGAGACAAGAAAACAGGACAATTAAAGACATCTCTTAAAAAAGAGAAGAATTAGTAACTACTAAATTTGGAGCTTACTTTATTTACATTTCATGATTAACACATACAAATTTCACAAATATATATAAAACTAACACATTTAAAAACTATAAATGGAGTGCTATATAATGTACAGTATCTGTTTTGTTTTGATGTCATAACCTCAAAACCAAATTTCTTAAGATAAAGCATTACAAAATTCAGGGCACAAGTTATCAAACAACAAAGAACTCCTTTCTAGAGAAAGCTTAGTATATACACACTAGCAAAACAAGAACATTATAAGTATCTAACAATGTGCATTATAAGCAATTTAAATAAAATAGGCAACAACTGTATATTCTAACCAAATCTATTACTCTGCTTTTACAATTCATGTTATATTTCTACCAGCAGATAGGGACTTTGCAGAGAGGTGAAGAAGGACTTAACAGATATATTCTAAAAACTAGCCAAATGTTCATTAGACTCTTTATATCTAGAAGAAAGACACGGGTTCATGAATCCATCCAGTTCTCTTTCCCCTGGCAAGAGTCCTGAAACATCTAACAGCTTAAGTTTATCTTGCATCTCAGGAGTGCCGTACCCAAGGAGATCTTTATTGAGGTTAGGTCCCATTCACAGGAGCAGGAGTGCTGTTCTAAGAAGCCAAGCCTCCAGGCTTGCTGGTCAGCATCCTCCAACACTCCAACAGAAGCCTTGCAAACCCAAGGCAGGAATACAATTTTCCAAAATATACCCATCCAAACTGAAGAAGTTTACTTGCTTTAGAAATGTACTGAGGTAACTGAACTACTGCATGTGGCTCTGTGTCAATCTCAAAAACATCACAGACTGGGGAAAAAACAGCTGAAGTGATGAAAGTCATGTAAAATGACAGAATCACTGGAGTGATTTCTAAAGAGCAGGGGGAGCAAAAGTAAGTTTGGTTTGGTTTCCTTCTAAGGTAAGGTCTGTATCATGAGGACAGATTGTCAGAGTAACAGTATTTTACTAGTCGACTCCTAATTTCCAGAAATGAGCTACTGATAATTGTCATCATTTTGTTATCATGAAGAAGAGAGACATTTGTAAGCAACCAGATTTAACTGTTCCACATCAGTGAAAGCATTACATTTGTGGTTGTTGATATGCGTTTATCTGCATAAATATCTTCTCTTTCTAGAAATATGATCAATACAATGAATACATACCTTCCAGAAGCTCAATTTGCTGATGAATCAGTATCTGATCTATCTATTATAGTAAAAAAAAAAAAAAAAAGCTGTAAGTATATTTCCATGTTTTCTATGCCAACTAAATTAACAATAGTGTTTTTATATTTTAAGAAATGCACATAATCACTTATCAATATTTATCAATATTTAATAATATAACTTTATACCTAAAAAAGTATAAAATTAAAGTCAATATATCTTTAATTGAAAATCTATTGAATGTGTTCACTATTAATGTGGGTAAATCCAGGTCAAATAAAACTGACTTACTCTGGAATCCCTCTAAAAATTAAAAAAAAAAAAAAAGTTCCTTCTTTTTTAAAAAAATTTTTTTTTCCAATGTTTATTTATTTTTGGGACAGAGAGAGACAGAGCATGAACGGGGGAGGGTCAGAGAGAGAGGGAGACACAGAATCGGAAACAGGCTCCAGGCTCTGAGCCATCAGCCCAGAGCCTGACGCGGGGCTCGAACTCGCGGACCGCGAGATCGTGACCTGGCCGAGGTCGGATGCTCAACCGACTGCGCCACCCAGGCGCCCCAAAAAGTTCCTTCTTGAAAAGGTTTAAGAGATATTAAGATTCTTTATTCATTTAAAGAGCTTCTGTCCTAAATCTAAAAAAAATTTAGAAGTGTGCTTGATATGCTTTGGAGCAGGTAGTAATTTCTTCTATATATTTTGTAAGGCCTTGATTTAAAAAAAAAATATTTAAGGTATTTCTTGGAAAATGTATGAACTACTAAGAGTTCTTACAATACTTGCTGCCCAAGTGCATTGTGGGAAACTAAATTAGTACAGACAGTACAAGAGAGATAATTCATTTACTGAAAACTGGATGGTTACCACAGGGATATTTGTTTATAGATTAGACATATAGAATTTCATATTCCTATTCTACCTACCAGATGTCTAACACTAAACAAATACTAGCCCTCACATCGCTGGGATATGGTATCATGCAATACATTATAATCCAGGATTTTTTCACCCTTACTGACGGCATTAATAAAATTGGTTCTTTCAAAGCACAAAGCATCATAAAATACACTTTCATTAATTATAATAAAAAAGTGACTCATGCTATACACAAAATATGAACTTTTTTTTTTTTTGGTACCACTATTGACACTCAACACTAAATTTAGTTTAATGTTTCTTTCCACCTCCTTGGATGTTATTTGGTGTTGGGATTAAAGAGAGTGAAATCCAGAACCAAGATTACAGTAGCAAAAAGTCACTCCCTCTTCCTTAGTGTTTTGACTCTGAGCAAATTATATAATTTCTCTGGACCTCAGGTTCCTCTTCTGTAAAATGATGGTAATTAATAGTACCTATATTATAGGTTTCTAAAAGGATTAAATAAGTTAATACATATGTTACACTTAGGGACAAAGTCTGGAAAATAGTGCTTAGTAAAGGTTTGCTATTGGTCATTACCATGGATTATATTCAAGATCATAGAAAACACAATTTCCTAAGACATTTGTACTTTGCTTTAAAAGTTAACTTGACCTAGAAGAATTATAGTAATTTGTTAGGGAAAAATGTTTTGCCATTTCAGACTTTTGTGAATTAGTCATTTGTTAATTTCATTAAGTAAACTATAAGCACAGTTTTATTAAAAAATAAAATGAGTGTTTCATTTATTTGAAATTACCTGACTTAAATATTCCAATCCGGGTGGACAGCCTGATGGAGGTGGTGGTGCTGGCATCCATGGTACCCCTGCAGGTCCACCTGGCTGATTATACACAGGCTGGTGTTGGACAGGAAACCCTACTGGGCCAGCACCTGAATAACCAGCTGGTGGAATTGAGTAGCCAGCCTGGGGGCCAGGATAGCCAGCCTGGGGGCCAGGATAGCCAACCTGGGGGCCAGGATAGCCAACCTGGGGGCCAGGGTAGCCAACCTGGGGGCCAGGGTAGCCAGTATGTCCTGGAGGTCCTAAAATAAAAACAAGTGAAATAATTTGTAACTGCACAGAAAAATGGAAATATGAACTCTTTTGGGATTACTCCTAAAACTCTACAAACTCAAATTGCAGCTCAGATATCTTGTTTCTACGAAGCTTATACTCTGTGTTTTTATCCTTCAGTGATTTTTCAATGAAGTATCTGTAGTTTCATATCCACTCTTACAGGGTTTGGGGCTGTGAACAGAGTTGGCCCAAGACTTACCCACCATTCAAATCTCAGTTGCAAAGATACTTGAAACCTAAGAAAGTGACAGAAAATCAACAATGGTCTAGAGTCACCTTTATAAGGATTATGGAATGCCTTAAGAGAAACGAAAGATGGCAAGAAAGAGTAAAAGGCCCAAAATAAAGGCTTTGAGTCAGCATTTCTAAAACCAAAGCACTCTTTTTTTAAAAAAAAAGATTAATTTATTAAAAAAAATGATTGTTAGAAATGGTACCTCCTTTATGTATAGAACTGGGGGTGGTTTTGCCCCCTCAAGGAATTTTTGGCAAGCTCTGGAGACATTTTTGGCTGTTTATAGCTGGAGGGAAGAGTGATACTGGCATTTGGTAGATAGAGGCCAGGGAAGCTGGTAAATATTTCCTAAAATGCCAGAATAGTATCCTGAAAAAGAAGAATTATCCATCTGAAAATATTAGAGTGCTGCTGTTGAGAAACTCTGGCGTAGAGGTAAAGACGCATCCTTACTTCCAGAACTGTCCAGATGCTTATCTGGGTTAACAGTTTGCCTGAACTTTTACCCCATGGTGCATTCCTATCCTAAGACTTCCTACATGAAAAGCAAAAAAAAAAAAATAAAAATAAAAAATAAAAAGAAATCATTATTGATAGTTAGGTTACAAATTTAAATTTCATAATTTACCACCCTCAGCACTCTGGAAAATACAGTTGGAGAACCAAGGAAGATAAAAAGTTACAACAGGCAAACTTGCCTTGAGTATTTAATAAGCACAGGAGCAGGATAAATTTACTAAGTGTATACTCTGTATTCTATGTGAATTTGTAATTACAATGAAGCTTCATAAGCTTATATGAATAGTCCACAGAGTAGTAACCCATAGCAATGGAATACAATTTCAAAGGAATGTGTTCCATAATATTTTAACAGAAAAGGCTACGTAAAATTTAATGCTTAGATTATACAATTTATAAATACTTTAAAAAAAGACACTGATGGCAAAATACATCCACTATTAAAAAGATTTCTGGGGCACCTAGGTGACTCAGTCGGTTGAGCGTCCGACTTCGGCTCAGGTCGTGATCTCACGATTTGTGAGTTCGAGCCCCGCGTCGGGCTCTGTGCTGCTAGCTCAGGGCCTGGAGCCTGCTTTGGATTTTGTGTCTCCCTCTCTCTCTGTTCCTCCCCTGCTTGCACTCTGTCTCTCTCTCAAAAAGTGAATAAAGATTTTTTAAAACATTAAAAAAAATGATTTCTTAGGAGATTAAACCTCCTGCTAGTATCTTTTAAATATAGTTTTTATAATTCATTCATTCTCACAACAAATAAATATTTACAGATGTTCTATAATGTGGGTGGCTCTGTTCTAGAATCAGAGGATTCAGTTCTCAACAAGGCAACCTGCCCTCAGGGAGTTTACAGGCTACTTTTGGGAGAGAGGAGATAAATTTTTTAAAAAAGATTTCAGATTGAACTCACAGAGAAAATGCATGGTGGAGAGGGAAACGTATCAACTAGGTACTTCAGATAGAAAAAAAATTCTGTTGAGATCTAAGGTATGAGAAAGGTAAAGCTTTGTGTAAAGAGCTGGTAAGAAATGTTGCGGGAGGAAGGAAAACCAAATGCAAAAATCCCTGATTTCAGGAATGAATTTGGCATGTTTGAGGCAGAGAGAAACATCATAAGGGAGAGGAAGAGTGGAAACTGTTGTCAGTGAAAACCTAGAAACAGTTCATCTAGGGAGCCCATTAATAAGGAGCTTAGATTTGATTCCAAGTGTGATCGACAGGCCTTTGAGGATTTTAAGCAGACAAGTGAGTTCCATAATCTGATTTGTACCTTACAAAGTTGGTGGGAGTGCTGAGCACTGGGATTTAAAATAAGAAATGCAGATGCCCTCACTGCCTAATGGGGAAGATAACTTCATATTTTATCCTTTACTCTAGGGATCTACAACACCAGTATGATCAATTGATTAACTAGAATCGAAGACAAGCTCTTTGAAAGGTGGGACCAGATTTTTATGACTATACGCAGAGGAAAGTGATGGGATGGGGAGAGAGAAAAGGGAGGAGTTGGGACAGTTTCCTTGAGGGCTGCCTTTGAGCTGAGATCTAAAGGATACAAAGGAGTAGAGAAGACCAGGGGCACAGAGAAAAACGTTCCACAGACAAGCCCCGGGATAGTAACACATACAGGGTTCCTAATAATCTGTAAAAAGCCAAGTCGACTTGAATAGCAGAGAGCCAGGCTTAATAGACAGGTAAAGAGAAGGCAGGGGAGGCCCTGTCTGGTGAACCAAATTAAGCCTTTTGGCCTTTATCCTAAAAGCAATGAAAAACCAATGATGTACACACTGAATACTGTCTGTAATATGGACAGATAGGCATTTTTAAAGATCACTGGCTACAGTGCAAAGATCAGACCACAGGCAAGCCAATGAGGAGGACATGTGAGTTCACATTAGCATTATTTTAATCTTCTCAAGACCCTTGGAGAGAGAGGATAGTTGATTATTTCCGAAATAATGGATTAAACATACAGAATTACCTGAAATTTGTATATTTTCATTTGTATAAGGTCTAACTGATTTAACAGATTATTAACATAATTGCAAATATCTGTCACTCAGTATTTGTAAATCATTATACCAGGCGCTTTACGTATACTCTCATTTAATCTCCAAGCTAACCTGAATGAGAAAATGTTAGCCTGTTTTATAGCTAAGAACTGAGACTTGCAGGTATAACGAGTTGTATGAACCACCACACAGCCATTTAGCGCAGAAGCCAGAACTTGAAACCTGATACAGCCTCTCTTTGCCTTTTTCCATTTACACACTGGGTACATGATGCTATTTACCTCCTAAGATTGACAGTTAAATGAGTTTATTCACATTATGCACAGTAAGCTCTCAATTTTAAACTGTCACTATTGTTAGCATCGTTGTCATATTAAGACCTGCACTATATATGGCCTTGGACTTATATGTGAAATAAAATTAGGCTATTTTTCTCACAAACTCTCAAGTCTGATTATAACTGAATTTAATTATGTATCACCTCATTTTAACTAGCTGTGGGGTGGATTAAATCATTCTCCAAGTGCCCTGGATGAATATTCCAGCTTGCTAATAATTCATCAAACAACCACCATATAAGAATTTACGGCAGCGGTTCTCAGCCCTGGTTGCACATTACAACTAACTGGGTAATTAAAAAAATTACCAATCCCTGGGTCCCGTGACCTGAGCTTCTGCTTTAATTCTCCCGGGATAGTGCCCTGGTACAGTGTTTTAAAATCTTCCACGTAATACTTAAGGGCAGGCACCCTTGAGAACTATCTCCTTCGAGATATTCTAGCTCAGATTCTTCTAACTGCAAACACCTGGAGGTGATCCAGGCCCCGCTGGGAAGTTTCTTGGCTACACAATTAAACAGGCCATTGAGTTCCCAAGCAGAGTTATTCACTCAGAGTAGAATACAAAATGGATACACCCATCTACCCAAACCGGATACCTTTTGATCCTAAGTCTCCAGAGTGGTCTCTCAGTCTCTCAAGAAGGAAGTAGCCTGACTACTTGCAAATCTGGGTACACCATCAATTTTGCCATGTAGTGAAGTTCTAGTAATTTTGATAACTGCATTTGTCTACATGAAAATCTCTGAGGTCTTTCGATAACTGGTTCAAAGGGAAAAATGTACTCCCTAGAATGTAGTGATAGGACTCGATTACTTTTCTTAGATATAAGGCATGATTAAGCATGCGTACAAAAAGCAAAGCTTTCATATATGTTACAAAGTGAACATGAGAATGACCCCCAAGCAGCTACACTTTTATTACCTACAGCTTCCAGTTTTAAGCACTCACGTCTTTTCTGTGACTCTCACTGTACACGATTACCCTCAGCTAATATAGGACTCAAAAATACCCAGGGATAAATCTAAATGTGATTATGTGATGACAATTTTCAGAACAGATGAAGGATCAATTAAATCTTTTACTTCTAATGTATATTTTGGTGCAAACTTTATTTTATTTGCTACATGTAAATGGACTGTTTTTGTTAACTCTATATCTTTACTATCCTGCATAAGTAAACATTACTTTTATATTATTTATGCTAATATATAGTCAGAAAAAAAAATCAAGAACTAGGCTGCCAATTTCATTATTACACTTTTAATAAAAGACACTACTAAAATACACAAACAAAGGCAGACACACACCCATACATATGCCCTTTGGGGAATATCAGTAATTGAATAATTTTGGATTTTTATTCTTAGACAAATGTTTTACCTTGGAGTGTTGCTGAAGGATATTGAGGGGGATAGTCAGGTGGTAAATTCGTTCCTGGGTGAGGAGCATTCATTTGTCCGTCTGCAATTTAGGGAAAGGTAAACATATATGTGCTTTAATGAAATATATATTAGAAAAAAATAAGGGGCGCCTGGGTGGCTCAGTCGGTTGAGCGGCCGACTTTGGCTCAGGTCACGATCTCGCGGTCCGTGAGTTCGAGCCCCACATCGGGCTCTGTGCTGACAGCTTGGAGCCCGGAGCCTGTTTCAGATTCTGTGTCTCCCTCTCTCTCTGACCCTCCCCCCGTTCATGCTCTGTCTCTGTCCCAAAAATAAATGTTAAAAAAAAAATTAAAAAAAAAAAAAGAAAAAAAATATGTATTAGAAAGAAAAATACATTGTCCTTAGATAATTTCCATTGATATGATCTTTATATGATCTTGTGCTGTACTAAAATGAAGTGATTTCTTCACTTAACAAAAGCTGTTTGTTATCAGACTTAATTAGCAGGAGCATTGATTTCAAACAAATTCCTCTTTGGATAAAATGAGACAGCTGAGTTACCGGGGCTGAACTTCTAGCTTTCAAACATGTCTGATGAGTGTTCCATATTTGGAAGTGTTCCAAGTGTTAACACCTAATTCCATGTTGGTATTAGGGGAAAAAAGTGTTTTAGAACCACATACAGACTGTAAAGGAAGAGAGAGAGAAATGAAACTACTTGGATATAGGGATGATGATGGAAATAGTATGATGATTTTTAAAGATATGTAGTTATTGCCATACCAATTAGCCTTTTCCTTTTATCTTTGCGAGAGAGAGCACATGCGCATGCGTGCAACCAGGGGAGGGGCAGGGGCAGGAGGAGAGGGAGACCAAGAATATCAAGCAGGCACAACGTCCAGCGCAGAGCCCAACATGGGGGCTCGACCTTACAACTATGAGATCATCACCTGAGCTGAAATCGAGAGTTGGACGCTTAACTGACTGAGCCATCCAGGGGTCCCAAAGAATTATTTTCAAAATATTTAAAATAGTGCATATATTTCAATATTGAATATCCTTTTTATGCTTACTCTGCAATTACCCAATAAGGTTGAATTCCCAATAAGGAATTCAAGAATATCCAATACCAATAAGAATACCCAATAAGGAACTTCCTAGTATCTGACTGGTTTTGCCCAATAAAATCATAACTGACCGAATAACAATAAAATACCACATTAAACGTTGAATATTCTTAATATACGTACAAATGGTTGAACCTCCTAGTCCTTCATATTTGTGTTTCCTAGTCACTCATTTAGCAGCCGCCCTAGCCAGACAATAAATACTTGTTGGCCATCTCCTGTATTGCCTCTGAGCTAAGCTCTGAGGCTATCCTGGCCCTGTCTTCGTAGAACTTAAGGTCTAGTGGACACTACATTTGTCCCATGTCCTCCTCTGGCTCATTATGGCTTGCTAACTATAAACCCAAAATAGTTTCTTATTGAATGATGAGCACATGGCATCAATACAGAAGAAAAAGTTAGTCAAACTTTCCATCTGATACACTGTCTGCACACTTCTTTATCATAGGCCTTCAAAGACTACTCAACTCATGTGGTTTCAGCACGAAAGCTGGGTTGTGAGCCAGCCTTCTCCTTCACTCAGTCAACTTCATGATAACTTCAGCAGACTGGAGTCCACAGAGCTGGTGCATATTCCGGTTACAGAACCCTCTACTTTCATCAGGGCTTTTCCCTAAACGTACCCTGACTGATTGCAGATCTCTCAAATACCACAAAAGTCACTCCATCCCGATCATTCCCTTGTTTGTTGGCTTCAAGTGAGTGGCCGAGTTCCTAGTTCTCCAGCTCTCAAGGCTTTGCCCACCGCTGCCACTCCCCACCTGAGCTGGAAACAACCGGATCACGCTTAACAGATCTCAAGGAAAACACTGCAAGTCTGACTAACATACCTACTCTTAAATGATAGGTCACATTTTGGCACCTCTAGGTACCAGTGTTTGAACAATAGTAAATACATATACATATCTAGGAGCTGACAGATTCAAGAAATTAGAAGCTCATAATCTCTGGGGTTTTGGTTCCAGAGTGTTAATCCTGGTTTTAGGAATTTCAGCAGGAATTCATACAGAGGGAAAATAAGCAAATAAGCAAGTGGTCAAATATACCAAAGATCATATGAATTATGAATGGATTTCTGCATTTGTGAAATGGAACTTAAAATAATTTATAGATACCATAGGACTGTCACATTAATATAAAGATATTTTATTTTTACTTCTATATGTATCTATATACATGTATACATTTAATTCCTATTTATGCACATACACACAGATATATAAACAATTATGCATATGAAGATGAAGAGTTAAAAGGTGACTATGACCGTGGCAAAAAGAATCTTTCTATGGTGATTTGAAGCATCCTAATGCTTGTAGCAGATAGAAAGTGTATCAATTTACATTTAAGAAGCCTTGAGTTTTGTAAGTAAAATTAAATTCATATAGCAAACATTAAGAGATCATGAAGCTTCATGAAGGAAAGCTGAGGTTTCTAGTCCTAAAGAGTATCTAATACAGCTAGTAAGGCTGACATTATGGTGAGAGATAAACATGTCTTCAGTATCTAAACAAAAGTAAACAGATAATGTAAATCTTCTCATAAAACAGGATTTTTTTTTCATATTTTTCCCCATATGCATTGCTTTTCTCTTCAGAACTTTAGATTAAAAAAAACAAAAACAAAGTCTTTTATTATATGCTTGGTCGATATCCATTTTATTTAGAATTTTCTTGATAGGAAAAAAGCCAGAACGTAATCATTGGTATTTATTAAACCTGTTCATGTGTGGATGTTATGAAATATATAGCAGGGATATATCCAAAGATTTTGTTACAATGATCTGACATATTAAATTTATTATCTGGTTAATTTGAGTCGAATGATGTTTATGTATATAAAATGCACACAAAAAGGGGAAAATTGACCTAAATGGAATATAGTATAAATTATATAACATATTTCCCAGTAAGACTAAAATTCCTTAGGCTTATCTAAGGTTTTATTTTTACAGGAAAAACTAGCAGTAGTGGGTATATGTGTACATTGTCTTTACAGTAAAAAAAAAAAAAAAAATGACCTAGACTTCGGGTTCTGGAGCATAAACAAAGTAAATTACATCCTTTCAGAAACTGAATACAACATCATATAAGACAAAGAACATATTAACAACAGATTTAACATTATAAAACGAAGTCAACACTTAAATTACTTACTTTGCTTTTCCATGATTTATAGAGTTCTGAAAAAGAAGACCTGATATTACTACATTGTCTACAAATTTATAGGTCAAATATGACTGTTGTAACAAGATATGAAACTATATGTACACATAGGATATTCCTCTATTCATCTAGTCTACCAGAATCTGGTTATTTAAACCCTTTGGTCTTGACCCCATCCCCTGTTGATGTGATTCTGAGTATGACTTAAGAAGTTGTGAGTCACCCCAGGATGGTGGATGTTTTCCACAAACCTTTGTGGGGAGAAGGTCCTATAAGGCAGAAAGCTGAGAGGAAAACGTTGTAAGCCTAAGACCCCACCTTGTAACCAAGTCAAAAACTGAAGCCTTCCAGTCTACACAAAGGAGGCTGGGCTCTAAATTCACCAGGACAGACAGACGGGTTAACTATCAGACCACACTAATGCAAATATCTCTGGATTCCAGATTCTATGGATAAGTTCTGCCCATCTTGGACAGCAAATTTGAAAAGGCCTGACTCTTTGTTATGTTACAAGATATACTTTTAGCCAGAAAATCCACCCTCAGGGGTTGTCATAGTTGTAGCACCGTCACAATCCAACCAAAACTTTGTGTTAGGTTATTTCTATACAAAATAATAATTAAAAAACCCCAAAAAACCATTGTACTCGGCACTTTTGATGAGGTTTTTGGGGTGACAGTGGGGTTTGTGGGATCCGGAAGTGACAGCCAAGAAAGAATTCTTGGAGATGTTTTTGGTGCAAAAAGGTGATTTTATTAAATAAAGCATGGGGACAGGACCCGTGGGCAGGAAGAGCTGCCCTGGGACTTTGAGGAGAGACTGGCTATATAATAGGGAGTTGGGGGGGGTGGTAAAGTCCAGGGAAAGTTTCCAGTGAGATTTGCATATGCTAAAGAAGACTCCCAGGATACTGGAGGCCTAACTGTTGTCAAGCTAAGGTTGTTTTCCCTCTAGCAAAGCATTAGCATTAAGACAGTAGGGACTTCCTGGAGGAACAGTTTACTCGGCCAGACTCAAGTATTTGTCAATGGGCTGCAGGTTACAAGGAAATTTAGTTCTGTCTGCCATTTCCTTCTGTTTTTGTCTTCCACAGCACTATGGAGGGGTGATGCTGAGGCTCCAGGAAACGAGGTCCTTCGGTTTCTGGAGATTGGGCTATTGATATTTGTAAAATATTTGTAAATAGTAGGGAGACTCAGGTACTGGGCACAATGATCTCTATCAGTTAACCATTTCTTTTTCCCCTTTCCTTTGTTCTTGGGCAGCCAGGAGTGCCTGAGGAGTACCACATGGATTCCCCCGGGGGTGGGGGTGGGTTGCAGCCTGTCAGTTTGCCTTAGGCTCCCTCACCACTTCTGCCTTCCAGTTCCTTGTTTCTTTTCCCCCTGATCTCTCCACTTTAAATCCCAACCCCCTTGATGCCTGTTAATTGCAATTAACTCATAAGGCAAAACCTCTCGCCCAGAGATCCCAGGAAGTGAAACTGAACAGACTCTAAAGCACAGCTTATTTGTCCCTATTTGCTCTTTTCTTTCCAATTTGGTTACATTATTTTGAGTCTTAAAATGGCACATGTGTGAGAATAAGTCCCTAATGGCAAAACTACTGCAGAACATAATCTGGGTCCTCTCTTTGCTGTAGGTTTTAGAATTTTTGCAGTTAAATAAATATCTCAAGCACAAAACGTGGCATGTCATAAGTTCTGGTACAAAATGTTAAGTGACAGCTGTAGTCACCTGTGTGCCAGGTAGAATAAAGCACTTGTGGAATAAAGATGATGCCACAACACCCTGTCCGCTCCTGTTTGCTGTTTTGAAGATCTTTTGATTTTCTCAAACTTAAGGGTCTATTAACAAGAGGTAATGTCACTCAGTTTTGGAAATGACTAGGCTGAGTCCTGGGTGATTTCATTAATTAATTAACATGATAACTGTTAAATAATGTTTTCCACTACTCTTTTTGTTTTAAATTTATTTTAAGTAGGCTCCACACCCAATGTGGGGCTTGAACTCACAACCCTGAGATCAAGAGTTACAGGCTCTACCAATTGAACCAGCCGGGTATACCCCTGCCTTCCACTACTCTTAATAAGAAACAAATCCTAGAAAATTTTCCAAGGAAAAGAACATCATATTCATCCTGTACTAAAAAAAAGTCTCTAAGAAAGTCATATATGTTGTACCACTGGAATCTTAATTACTTCAAGACAAATATATAGTTTCAAATTATAATCTGATTACTATACACTCATCCCTAACTCTGCTAAATGAGAGTTTCTGAGATTTAACACATCATATACTATATACAAGTAAGTACATCTCTGGTAAAAATTATTCTATTAGACACCATAAGACCTGATGCAATTTGAAGTGGGGTTCATACGCAAATGACTAAGAAAGAATTCCTGAGACATGTTTGGTGCAAAAATACGATGTTATTAAAGCACAGGGTCAGAACCTGTGGGCAGAAGAGCTGCTCTGCGACTGTGAGGAGTGAGTGATAATGTATTTGAAGGTTTGTGGAGGAGGGGACATAAAGTTAGTTTCTAAGAAATTTCTGTATGCTGAAAGCAGGGTCTTACAGGACGAAGATTTAGCTACTGTCAAGATAAGGTTGCTTCTAGTTTTTAATGGAATGTAAACATGAAGGCCTTAAGGCAGCCGTAAATTCCTACGGAATGTTACAGACTGCAGGTCTCTGGTATCACTGGGCTTCAAGCTGTAAGGGGATTTAATTTAAACTACATTTTTTTGCCTTTGTTTTCCTCATCAAGACCCATTGCTGCTCTGGGCTATTTGAAAATGATAAACCTCTTCCATCAGGCATAAGGAGAAATGATGCTGGTGACATCAGTCATGGTTCCACAGTTCACAGGACAGTGACATTCTTGACCGATCTATCTCTTGGGGTCCTGAAATTTCTATCTTATTGCTTTCCAAAAAAGTTATTGATGTAAAATCTGGAACCCAAGGGAAGCATCCATAATTTTGGAAGTTCCTGAGACTACTATGCCTATAAACTAGGCATAAACTAGATTTGGATTCTTTATCCACATTTACTTCTTAATTAAGAACAAACCACTTAAACATTTTTCTGAGTCCCAAGAGGCAGACACATGTTCTTAATTATTTTAGGAAAATGTTACTGCTCTAATGACAATGATAGCTATCTATATCCCTAAACTTCCTTTGAATCTGAGAGCCAAAGGTAGTCTAAAATCCACCAGGCCATGGGTTGAGGGGTTGAGACAGGTAGTTAAGCATTATACACAGAGGGAACTGTACAAGTCCTGTGGCTACAGGGAGCTTGACTCATTCAAGGAAATGAAAGACTTGTGGATTATAAAAAAAAAAAAAAAAAAAAGATAATCAGACATGAGAATAGAGAGGTATATGGGACACAGTTTGTACCCATTTAATGTCTCTCTACCTGCATTCTATGCTCTCAAAGACCAGAATATGGCCTGTCTTGTCCAGGACAAGAGACTTAACTGCTGCTTGTTGACCGAACAATATGTGCACAGTATGATTTCACTCCTTTTGTTCATAAAGAACAGCTCCCTTACTAATGGGAAGGCTGCTGAATCTCTGACCCAGCCACTTATTTTACATGCCACTTTTCGGTTTTTTTTAATATATTAAATATAATTTATTATCAAATTGGTTTCCATACAACACCCAGTGCTCATCCCAACAGGTGCCCTCCTCAATGCCCATCACTCACTTTCCCCTCTCCCTCACCCCTCATCAACCCTCAGTTTGTTCTCAGTATTTAAGAGTCTCTTATGGTTGGCCTCCCTCCCTCTCCGTAAGGTTTTTTTCCCCTTCCCCTCCCCCCTGGTCTTCTGTTAAGTTTCTCAGGATCCACATATGAGCGGAAACATCTGGTATCTGTCTTTCTCTGCCTTATTTCACTTAGCATAACACCCTCTAGTTCCATCCACGTTGCTGCAAATGGCCAGATTTCATTCTTTCTCATTGCCAAGTAGTATTCCATTGTATATATAAACCACATCTTCTTTATCCATTCCTCAGTTGATGGACATTTAAGCTCTTTCTATAATTCGGCCATTTTTGAAAGTGCTGCTATAAACATTGGGGTACAAGTGCCCCTATGCATCAATACTCCTGTATCCCTTGGGTAAATTCCTAGCAGTGCTATGGCTGGGTCATGGGTAGATCTATTTTTAATTTTTTTAGGAACCTCCACACTGTTTCCCAGAGCATACATGCCACTTTTTGTATCCACTGCAGAAATCCACTCGTTTCCCTTTTCATTTTAAAAAAGGGAAAGATGAGTAAACCATATTTCTCTAATTGCTCAACTAGGAGAAACAATGCTCGCCAGTTCCTGGAACTGAGAAGCGGCCATTCCAAGATTTACTGGAATAACCCTAGAAATAAAACCATGTGGGAACCAGATTCATGAGTTGAGAAGCAGGGATTCTGTCAAGTATCAAAAATAATAAAAGCTAACCTTACCGAGTACTCTTGGGGCTAGCACAGCTCACACAGCTTTACACTAATACACGCCATACTATAACTCTTGTAACTCTTTTTTGACCATCGCACAATTTCAGAGATGAGGCCAGGAAAGCACAAGATTGAAGAAACTGGTTCAGAGTCCACAGCAATTAAGTAGTAGAGGTAGGATTCAAATCAGGCAGGTGGACTCCTGAACTAATTAATGGTCTTAGCTTCTATGCTATAAACCAGCTCTATCTTTCCAATTCGTCTGGTGTTCCAGAGGGGCTAGCACAGGTTTAGGGTACACCGTACTCCTAACGAATACATACTGTTCTATGACAGCTACGAGGCCCCACTAATCATCTCTTCTAATCCTCCCAGCGCGACAGCGGACACCCACAGTCCTGGTTCTTGCCGGGTTCTTCAGCGCGGCCAAGAGGTGGGCAGTGGTAGTAAAGGGGCGCTGAGCACGCAAGGCAGTTTCGGGCAAGAAACGCCTTACCAGTGGTGCCGGGTCGTGGGGCCTGGGGGCCAACCGGGGCCACTCGCGAGTCGCAGCTCCGCTTCCGGGGGTCGCTTCCCCGGGACTCTACCCTACCCCCCACCCCGCCCGCCCGCCTCCTCTACTAGCTCACCCCGCACAAACACAGCTGGCCGGACCCCGCGCCCCGCCCCCGCTAGCGGCCCCCAGCGCCGCGCAACCGGCCCCGGGAACCCACGCGAGTCCGGCGCGCGGTGGGCGCGCGGGGCCGAGGGGCGAGAAAGGCGCCCGCCCACCTGGGGCTGCAGGTGCTCCGCGCTGCCGAGAACCTCCGAGGTGCGGACACGCTCTCGGTTTCGTTTCCCGGATCCTAGGTACACAAAAGGGCTCTCCCCCCGGCGCGCCCGCGTCGCTGCCGGAGGGCGTGAGAGCTGCAGGCCCCCGCCCCCTTCCTCGCTCCCCGCAGAGATTCCGAAGTCAGTTCAGCGGCGAGGGCAACGGAGAGCTAACTAACTGGGAGGTGGCCGCCCGCTCCGACACGTAAAGTCCTCCGCAGGGGAGTGGCTGCCGTGGGGGTGCTGTCGTGGGCGCCAAACCGTAGGGAACTTCCGTTTCTCGGCTCTCGACTTGCATCACTTACATTTCTGTTACTTTCAAAGCTTGTGAGCAGCGCTGGCCCCGGGGACCAATGAGGACGGGTCCGGCGTGCTTGTCTCGACGGGGCTTTTTCTCTGTAGCTTCCTGACTCTTTGTCTCTCTCCCAATGTCTCTGTGTCTCATTGTCTCACCCTCTCCTTCTTGCCCGTTTTTCCCTTTCTCTGCCTCCCTCTCTCCTCTGCCCTCCCCCCCCCCCAACGCCATTAACAACTTTTAACAATCACAGCGACTAGACGTGTTTAGGCTGTTGAATTTTTCTTCACCGCCGCCCGACCGGCAAACAGACTCAGTAAACAGGTATTTGTTGAGCCGAGCTAAAGGACTCATTGAGTTTTTTTTCATGGAATTATTTTATTTACAAAAGGAACCTGTGATCTTCCACACAATAAAGATGAGTGTGGAGAAAAGGTGAAGCATACTTTCTCCACCTCCCCTCCCCTTTTCTTCCCCTGACCCTGTTGGCAGATACTTGAAGGATTACCAAGACCCTCCTTAGAGGAAGGAAGAGGGTACTGGAAGGGAGGGGACTAGAAAGCGAAATTGAGAAAAAAAGAAAGAAAGGAGGGAGGAAACCAGCTGCTTGAGTTTGAATCCCTTCTCCTCTCTGTGCAAATTAGAATCTCTGTGCTTCTTTTTTAATCTGCAAAATGAGGGTATTTTATCTATCTCATAAGATTTTTATGAGGATTAAGGAAGTTAAAATACGCAAAAAGTTTAAGTGATGCTTATCACAGAGTAAGCACTCAATAAATATTAATCTACCACTGTTCTTCTGCCAATAAAGTTTTATCACCTCTCCACTTCCTGAATATCAATTCTAAATGTTTGCTATTCTAATTGGCAAGTATGACCTTGTTATTGTTTTTGTTAATTCTGACTGTTGGTGATATTCAGTAATCATTCAGAGGGTTACTGAACATTTTAACATTTTATTCTGGGTTATGTCTGACATTTAATACAGAGTTTTTTTGTCAGATCTGGATTGTTTATTTTTGAGACAGAGAGAGAAAGAGCATGAACGGGGGAGGGTCAGACAGAGAGGGAGACATAGAAACGGAAGCAGGCTCCAGGCTCTGAGCGGTCAGCATAGAGCCCGACGCGGGCCTCGAACTCATGGACCGTGAGATCGTAAACTGAGCCAAAGTCAGACGCTTAACCGACTGAGCCCCCCGGGCGCCCCAGATTGGGATATTTTTTGCACTTGCTGATTTGTTGTGCTCTTTACATTTTGTGGACTGAATCCCTCGTTTAACAGAGGCCTACTTACTGGGTCTCTGGATTATAATCTTATTTAAAGTTGCTTTCACAACTCTTTCATTTTTAAATCATCTTTTACTGTGTTTTTTACTTTTCACCTCTGGGCTTTCTCTCTTATTTTCAAAAGCCTACTGTACGTTAGGACATCCAATATGATTCCTTCCTTACACCTGTTTATTCCTAATTGCCAAGAAGTTAGAATTTTCTAGTTACCTTATATATAGTTGTATTGTGGTCCATGAATATACTATGAATAGTTTTAATCATTTGAAATTTTTTGAGACTTGCATTATGGCCCTTCAGTACATAGCCAATTTTTGTACACACTTTATAAATACTTGAAAAATAGGTATACTCTTCAGTTGTTGAGTATGGTATTGTATTTTTTTGTGTTAGGGCAATTTCTTTTAAAATTTATTTTTTTAATGTTTATTCATTTTTGAAAGACAGAGAGAGATGGAGCACAGCAGGGGTGGGTCAGAGAGAGAGGGGGGACACAGAATCTGAAGCAGGCTCCAGGCTCTGAGCTGTCAGCACAGAGCCTGATGTGGGGCTTGAACCCACCAACCGTGAGATCATGACCTGTGAGATCATGACGGGAGCCAAAGTCAGACACTTAACTGACGGACCCACCCAGGTGCCCCATGTGTTAGGTCAATTTCTTAATTATGCTGTTACCTTAGCTGATACTTTGTTTGTTTATTCTACCAATTATTCAGAGGAATATTAAAATTTCTCATTAGAATGATAGATTTGTTTATTACTTCTTGTTTTGACTTTTTTGCTTATAGTTTTTGGTTTGTGATTAAGCAAAAACTAAAAGGAGTTCTATTATCCTGGTGAATTGAACCTTTATCAATAATGAAGTGATATTTATTTCTAGTGATACTTTTCCTTCAAAGTCCATTTTGTCTGAAATCCATGCTCTTATTGTAAGTTAAGGAGTTTACAATGATACTTAGATCGATCCATCCATCCATCCATCCATCCATCCATCTTTTTGTGCATCCATCTTGGTGCACAACTGGCACCAAGGC
Source organism: Felis catus (assembly GCF_018350175.1). NCBI lineage: Eukaryota > Metazoa > Chordata > Mammalia > Carnivora > Felidae > Felis > Felis catus. Next base: position 117,244,859 of record NC_058376.1, on the reverse strand, counting down.
CCAGAGGGTAAGTTTTCTCTGTGCCCTTCCCTCCTACATGGTGGAGTTTACTTCTCTTTCATATTACAAGGTGGTAATTCTATGAGCAGAGATTTTAGTGGGGGGGTCTTCTCTTAACTTTTCCTTCTTGATGGGCCAAAATTTATCTTTGGTTTTAACACTTTTATATGGGAGTCAAAGTAGATGCCCAAAGTCTCCAGTGCTTGCAGAAGCTCCTCCTTAAGATTTAGCTTCCTGACTGCTGAACTTCTGCTGTAGATAGGGCAGGAAAACTGTAGAGATCTAGTAGATAACACTTTCAGTGTTATTTTTCAACCTTTCCACCTTGATGAATATTATTTTTGAATCCCTAGATATTTCCATTCTGTTTTAAACAGAAGTCTCCTGTATCTTGCTTAGGGTGGTACGTACCATTTCCATATTCAATCCATGGGGTAGGTGAATAGGCTTCTTAATTCAGGCTTTCAAGCATTCCTCCCTTTAATTTCTAATTTTAAACTTTATCCTCTCTTTATTTGTCATCACTAAGTGCTCTGTCTCTCTGGGAGTCTGTGGAGGTAAATTGAATCTCAATTATTCTTACACATTTTATAACTTCTTATGTCTTACAAAATAGTTACCACATCTGACTCATCTAATTTCTCAAATTTGTTGAAATCTTATTCCGCCTGTACATTATTACCTTTTTGTAACCCTTGTGGTTTTTACATCTTTTGTGTTTTTTTATTTTGTTTTGTCTTGACTGTTTTCTATTTAGTTTTATTATGATCTCCAAAAAAGAGTACCATCTTTAATTAGAAAATATTTAGGTAGGGTATAAACTATTAGTGGCCTACCCAAAACTTAGTATTTTCTTTTACAGGGTAAAATAGTGGTTCTCAAATTTTAGCATGCAACCAAACTACCTGAAATTCTCCTTAAAACTCAACTTGTGAAGCTCCACCCTCAGTTTTTCTGAATCAGTAAGGCAATAATGGACCTGGAGGGAATCCTACTTTTGTAAGGTATTGGGGAACAATGTGTTTATGGAAGGAGGGTCCTAAAGCAAAAGATGCTTTCTCATTACTAGAAAATCAGCTTCTTTCCTTATGATTGGTTTGCATGTGGGCATATAACACAGATTTGGCTAAGGAAAAATCTTCTAGAGGACTTCTAGAAATCTGCTTTCTGCTTACTTGTATGAATGTATATATGTGTATGTGTGCATATATGTGTATATATATATATATATATATGTATATGCTTACACACATACACATACATGTAGGCAAACATATACATGTATACACACACATACATATAGGTATGTATATGCCTCCTTCTCTATATATGGCAATGATATGTGGAATTGTCTTGAGACTGTGAGGACAGGTCTTGATGATGATAGAATCAAATTGTGGAAAGAGCTCAAGAACTTGATGACACTGAAGAATTACAGCACTTATCATGGACTTACATAGTTCCTGACGACTTGTTCTGTGAAGGTTAGCTGGTGGTTATGGACTCTCCAAGGACATTTATATTTGTTTTCTGTTCAGTTTCATACTCAAAATAAGCAAGCTTCTTTATTGTTCTCTTATGCATGGTGGTGTGTAGGATTTTTTAATTTTACACCTTGGTTGTATCTCTTAGTGTTTCAGGCTTTTTATTTAAGCTATTTAGGGTTATTTTCAGTCAAAAGCATTGTACCCTTGAGAATCTTGAAGGTATTCTTTCCAAAACTCTCTTTATTGCTCTTAATCTCTGTTTTCTTGTCCAGGCTAACTGCTGTAGATATTAGCTCTAAGAGTCCCACAGCCCCAAGGTAGAATTGATATAGTAGGGCTTCATGGAAACAGCATGAGAACGTTGTGAAATCTGGGTGCCTTAAGTTTATTTGTGTAGGACAAAATTTTCTATGTTGAAATATTAACCTTAGCAAAGATTTTTAACTTTCCAATTAGATTATCAAACGCAAATTCTTTAGTCATCAACATTGGTCCATATTATTTGGGGGTACTGCTGGTGGCATTATCAACCTCCAACTCCAAACTTCAATGACATACCAGAAAGCTTGTTTTTTTTTTTTTTTTCTTTTTACATGATGTAACAACCAATGGAGGTATTCCTATGCTGGGGTAGGAGCTCTGCTTTACAGCATGGCCCAAGGACCCAGGCTAATGGATGCACTGACATCTTTAGTACATAGCTTCCATGATTTTTCTGGGCTTTGACACTGAGTCTGCAGAGAGGAGAAAGGAGAAGTTGGTTGCATAGGGGAGGTTTTTATGGGCCAGGCCTGGAATTGACACACATCATTTCTGGTAACATTTCCTTGGCTGAGCTCAGTTGTATGGCCACACTGGACTGCAAAGCAAGCTGGGAGATGCTATCTGGTGTCTTCCCAGAAATACAAAGAAATAATTTATTATTAAGCAAGAGACTTTTAGATTTTTATATCATCTTCTACAGGTTTTTCTGAAGATAAAAACAAACCAAAAGCTCCTCTTTTAACAAACTATCTATTGCCAGATGTATGATCACAACTGTTTATAAAATCTGAAGTTCTGTTACTTTACCAATAATATTTTCAGAAATTTGTCAGTGTGCCTGGGTGACTCAGTCGGTTAAGTGTCCGACTCTTGGTTTTGGCTCAGGTCATGTTTCATGGTTCGTGTGTTCGGGCCCCATGTCAGGCTCTGTGCTAACAGCTCAGAGCCCGCTTGGAATTCTTTCTCCCTCTCACTCTGACCCTCCCCTCCTCATTCTCTCTCTCTCTCTCTCTCTCTCTCTCTCCCTCTCATAAATAAATAAATAAAAATGAAAAAAAAAAAAAAAGTTGTACCAAGAATTGCTCCAAATAAGTCAAGTGTCATTTTCGATACTCATAGTTTTCCAGTTCCACTGAGAGGAGAAATGGTCATTTTTAAAGTAAAAACGTATATAACTGAGTCTATCAAGATTTTCCAAGCACCTGTTACAACAGGAAAATAAAGAATGTATAGAGAGGATATTCACCCAGAAATAAGAATTCTGTGATGGCTTTCTCTATAAAAAGATTTTTCACCTAGATTTTGAAAGAAGAGTAGAAAATAGCCATAAGCAAAAAGCAGCAGCATATGCAAAGTGAGGACATATATCTTTCAGAAATACAAGTGGTTGAGTATGCTGCAGTGTAAGCGGGGGCAAGATAGGGACTTGAACTTTTGATGTTGAGGCAAAGACGATGACCTGTTCGCCAAAATTTGTGTTTTCTTTTTCTTTGTATAGAGTTGCTGCTGAGAAGCGGTCACCTAACATGTGGCAATATGGCAAAATTTTAGCCAATAGAAGTGAAAAGGAACAAAGCCAAGGTTCTTAGGAAGTAGGTGAACCTTCACCGTGCTCTTTCCCTCCCATTGACCTGATGCAGAAGATGATGAGACCCTATGAAATGGTGGAGCTACAAAACAGAAGGATCCTGTGGCCCTGAAACACCATGTGAATAAAAGCTGCCCACAGACTAGAAACTCCAACCTTGATAAGTAAGTAAGAAATAGCCTTAAATTGAGAAAAGCCATTGAAATTTGTTACAATAGTTGTGATGATCTAAACCCACCAGTCCTGGAGAAGGTAAGCAGCAAGCCACAGGGAGAAGTTCATACACTATGCTAAAGAGATGGTGTTTGATGTTGGAGGGTGGATTGATGGCATAATTTTAAGTATGAAAAGGACACTATTAGGTTCTTGCTTTAGAAAAACTAAATTAGTGTCAAGAATGACTTGTAGGATGGGAAAACCAAAGGAGAGCATTTTAGTGACAATTCCAGACACAAGATAATACAGTATTGAAAAATATAGTGAAGTGTGTTCAGTGAAATTGGAAGGAAGGGGATGTACTCCAGGGATAGAAAGAAAGAAGGAAAGAAAGAAAGAACGAACGAAAGAAAAAGGGAATAGGTTTTGCTTGGTGACTGATTTTGGGTAGGGAAAGGGGACAGAATTATTTTAAGAATGTTTTCATCTTGAACAATTGAATGAATGGTAATGCACACATATAAATAGGGATCACAGAATAAGATTAGGATAGAGTCCAGTTAAATTAGTTGAGTTTAAGATGCCTATGGGACAAAGGGCAGACAACTGGTAGATTGTTAAAATATTCCTACTTACCTGTTGAGAGAAACAGAAATATGCACAATAATCAAATTTTCAAAACAGGTAGACTCCCATCATTGAAACTTTGCAGCATGAGGAATGGGTCAGGTATGGAAATAAGAGACACCAGTATTTAGAGATCATGGGCTCTTTATCTGTTGCCAAAAACAAAAACAAAAACAAAAACAAAAACCAGGAATGGCAAACAAGGATGTGTAAAAAAAAAGAAGTGTGATAGTTCTGGGGCACTTGGGTGGCTCAGTCGGTTAAGTGTCCAACTTTTGGTTTTGGCTCAGGTCACCATCTCCTGGTTTGGTAAGTTCGAGCCCCGTGTCGGGCTCTGCGCTGACAGTACAGAGCCTGCTTGGGATTCTCTGTCTCACCCACTGTCTGCCCCTCCTCTACTCACGCTGTCTTTGTCTCCCTCAAAATAAATAAATAAATTTAAAGAAAAAAAAAGTGTGGTATTTCTAAAATTGAGGTGGGAGAGACTTTTAATGAAGTAATCTCTGGTGTCAAAATCTGCAGGAAGGAAAAGGAGTTGCAGCTGTGGTGCCGAGTGCTGTATGTAGGTAAAACATCATGTTCTTTTGCTTATATCCAGTGACCGGAAGAAGTGCTCACACATAACTTCTGGTTAAACACAATGCCTAATTTATTACGCCTTCCACTTCCCCAGTTCTAGTAGGAAAGGGTGGTCACTGAACAGAAAACATATCCCATAATCTCATACCACGGTCTGAAGCCTAGTAGGTGGATAGAATCACAGTGGAAAGAAAGTAGGATCTCACTCTATTTCAGGTCTCTCTAATGTACTAGTTCCCATTGCTTTCAGGCAGGAGACAGAGACACAGAGTGGGGTGGGGGTGGGGATCCTGTGTTCAGTCGGCAGAGTGAGATTAACCAATGCTGCTTTATCAGGTTGTCCTGGCAGGGTTGCAGGGCTAAATTTTTTCACGAGTCATACCAGTTGTAGCTATGGTCTATCAGTCACCATCTGATAAGCTTATCTCTTTTAGTTCTTCACTTTGCAAATATCAGTTTTCACTTACCCAAAATCCAAACCAACAAAACAGAACAAAATGGTTGAATTTAGGGCCTAAAAGTTTCCACTTATTTAGCCAATATCAAATGACTGTATAAAGGGAGAATTATTCAAAATCTATAAAGAACTTACCAAACTCAACACCCAAAAAACAAAGAATCCAGTGAAGAAATGGGCAAAAGACAGGAATAGACACTCCTCCAAAGAAGACATACAGATGGCCAACTGACACATGAAAAAATGCTCAACATCATTCATCATCAGGGAACTACAAATCAAAACCACAATGAGATACCACCTCACACCTGTCAGAATGGCTAAAATTAACAACTCAGGCGACAACAGATGTTGGCGAGGATGGAGAGAAAGAGTATCTCTTTTGCATTGTTGGTGGGAATGCAAGCTCATGCATCCATTCTGGAAAACAGTATGGAGGTTTCTCAAAAAATTAAAAATAGAACTACCCTACAACCCAGCAACTGCACTACGAGGTATTTATCCAAGGGATACAGGTATGCTGTTTTGAAGGGGCACATGCACCCCCATGTTTATAGCAGCACTATGAACAACAGCCAAAGTATGGAAAGACCCCAAATGTCCCTCGATGGATGAATGGATAAAGAAGAAGTGGTATATATACACAATGGAGTATTACTCAGCAATCAAAAAGAATGAAATCTTGCCATTTGCAACTACATGGATGGAACTGGAGGGTATTATGCTAAGTGAAATTAGTTGAGAAAGACAAATATCATATGACTTCAATCAACTGAGGAATTTAAGAGACAAAACAGATGAACATAAGGGAAGGGAAGCAAAAATAATATAAAAACAGGGAGGGGGACAAAACAGAAGAGACTCATAAATATGGAGAACAAACTGAGGGCTACTGGAGGGGTTGTGGGAGGGGAGATGGGCTAAATGGGTAAGGGGCACTAAGGAATCTACTCCTGAAATCATCGTTGCACTATATACTAAGTTGGATGTAGATTAAATAAATAAATAAATAAATAAATAAATAAATAAATAAATTTAAAAAGATAAAGGGAGAATTATAAGGTTTAGAAAAAAAGGCCAGAAAATCTAAGCACAGAAGCTATTTTTTAAATATACATTTGTTTTGGCTTTCAGTTAAAGAATTAATAGTTTTCATGAAGTCTATCAATGAAAAGGCCATTGCCAACCTTAGCAAGGGCAACTTTATTGGAATGGTGTGGGGGGAACCATATTTCAATGGTTTGCAGAATAAAAGTGAAGACAATGAAATATAAACAAGTTTAGGATTAAAAGTAAAACAAACTATAATTACTGCTAACCATGCTTACTTAAAAGTAATTATGAGCAAATATCAAGATTACTAACACCAGGTTATAATGAAAGACCCAAAGGAGAATCAAGTTCATTGGACTAAACCTTTTTTTAGTTGAAAACAAACTTTCCTGGCTGTATCACAAGCAAAAACAAGAGAAGAGATATTTTAATGAAACTCTAAGAACAATTTGAAACCTTGCTAACTGGAGAATTTAATATTCAGATTCTAAAGTTCATGCTTATGAAGTACAAATATTTGGTTACTGAGTCAGTGGCTGAGCTTGTATGTCATACTTTTTTTTTATGAGTGCTAAATGTAAACAAACAAAGTAAAACATTACAAACAGAAACCCATAGGTCAACAGCGACTTCAGCTCCTCAATAAGTCATGTCAGTAAGGATGTCATATGTCAACCTGAGTTCACCGTATAGATTATATATTCAAAAAGGTCAATGGATAAAACATCAATTATTAGTTACATTGTATCATGTTTACCTTCTGCTTGCTCTCTCTTCTGTACTTATTTGTACCACCTACAATCAGGTTGCCAGTAGAATCAAACACTGACAACAAATAATAACGCGGCAACCATGTATCACAGTTTGGTTAGAGATTAGTTCTACCTACACCAGTTCAGTACTGTTGGTAATTCAATATTTTAACTGCATTTTAAAAAGAAGAGCACCTTGGGGCGCCTAGGTGCTCAGTCGGTTGAGCATCCGGTTTCGGCTCAGGACATGATCTCACAGTTTGTGGGTTCGAGCCCCACATTGGACTCTGTGCTGACAGCTTAGACCCTGGAGCCTGCTTCGGATTCTGTGCCTCCCTCTCTCTCTGCTCCTCCCCCACTCGTGCGGTCTCCTTCAAAAATAAATAAAAACATTTAAAACATTTTCTTTTTAATAAAAAGAAGAACACCTTAAACTTGAACTTTCCAGTAATGATATGTCTTTTGTGGTATAAAGAAGAAATTGCTTGTTATTTGATGTTCAGTGTAGGTTTGCAAATACAGATGTGAACTAAATTCATTTGCAAAGTAATCTTTTAAATGTACACCAGAGAAGGAATGATATTTATTTATTTAGTCATATATTCATCTGTAAAGAGATAATAGTGAAGAAAAACTTTCATAGCCATTTGTGATAAATACAGTGATATTAAAAAAAAATTTTTTAATGTTTATATTTTTGAGAGAGAGAGAACCCACGTGTGTGTGCACACGAGCAGGGAGGGGCAGACAGAGGAAGACACAGAATCCAAAGCAGGCTCCATGCTCTGAGCTGTGCTGTCAGCACAGAGCCTGATGCGGGGCTCAAACTTGCCCACCGTGAGATCATGACCTGAGCTGAATTCGAACACTTAACCAACTGAGCCACCCAGGTGGCCCTAAATACAGTGATATATTAAGGAATGTGATTTGCACTTATTAGCCTGGTAAACAGATTCCAAACCATCCCTTCACTGGGTACTGATTTCTAATTCATTCTTTAGGCTTATAGGATTAGTACATACTGGGGCATTAACAAATAAGGTATAGTCTAGGTTGTGTAGGTGAGGAATTCAAACAATCAAGGATAGATGCTGGTTTTTTTTAAAGCTAGTATTGGAAGAAAAATTTTAAATGAAGTTAAATATTCATTTATTTCTTTTTCTTTTGAATCATTTTGTGAACCTAAATTTCCATGTAAATTTTACAGTCAAAGGACTTGATCATTTTAGTTGTTTTTATATATCTTGCTAAAATACTTTTCAAAAGGGTTATACCAAATTTATTTCCACCTAGACGTTTATTTATATTTCTACTTATACAATGAAATATTTTTTAAAAAAGGATAGCTTTCCTAAATTAAAACTGATATACATAATGTTTATTAAGCTTTGAGTTAGATGCTTAAATCTAATTTTAATGACATAAAATAGTTTTGATAAATGTAGCTTCTTTATATATAATCATTAAAATAATGAATTCAGTTAAAGATTCTTTCTTATGAACATATATACGAACCTTATTTTATTATGTCAAATGTTACTATAAGGCAATGATAAAAGCATAAATGTTTTGAAAAGTCACAGAACAATCTCTATGGTTGTCATTTACATAAGAATATTACTTAACATCACAATCCCAGACTTCAAGGTATACTACAAAGCTGTAATCATCAAGACAGTATGGTACTGGCACAAGAACAGACACTCAGATCAATGGAACAGAATAGAGAACCCAGAAATGGACCCACAAACATATGGCCAACTAATCTTTGACAAAACAGGAAAGAATATCCAATGGAATAAAGACAGTCTCTTCAGTAAGTGGTGCTGGGAAAACTGGACAGCAAAATGCAGAAGAATGTACCTGGACCACTTTCTTACACCATACACAAAAATAAACTCAAGATGGATGAAAGACCTAAATGTAAGACAGGAAGCCGCCAAAATCCTCAAGGAGAAAGCAGGCAAAACCTCTTTGATCTTGGCCGCAGCAACTTCTTACTCAACACGTCTCTGGAGACAAGGCAAACAGAAGCAAAAATGAACTGCTGGGACCTCATCAAAATAAAACCTTCTGCACAGCGAAGGAAACAATCAGCAAAACTAAAAGGCAACCGACAGAATAGGAGAAGATATTTGCAAATGACATATCAGATAAAGGTTTAGTATCCAAAATCTACAAAGAACTTACCAACTCAACACTCAAAAAACAAATAATCCAGTGAAGAAATGGGCAAAAGACATGAATAGACACTTCTCCAAGGAAGACATCCAGATGGCCAACCAACGCATGAAAAAATGCTCAACATCACTCATCATCAGGGAAATACAAATCAAAATCACAATGAGATACCACCTCACACCTGTCAGAATGGCTAACATTAACAACTCAGGCAACAACAGATGTTGGCCAGGATGTGGAGAAAGAGGATCTCTTTTGCATTGTTGGTGGCAATGCAAGCTTGTGCAGCCACTCTGAAAAACAGTATGGAGGTTCCTCAAAAAACTAATAGAACTACCCTACAACCCAGCAATTGCACTACTAGGCATTTATCCATGGGATACAGGTGTGCTGTTTCGAAGGGGCACATGCACCCCCATGTTTATAGCAGCACTATGAACAACAGCCAAAGTATGGATAGACCCCAAATGTCCATGGATGGATGAATGGATAAAGAAGATGTGGTATATATACACAATGGAGTATTACTCAGCAATCAAAAAGAATGAAATCTTGCCATTTGCAACTACATGGATGGAACTGGAGGTATTATGCTAAGTGAAATTAGTCAGAGAAAGACAAATATATGACTTCACTCAACTGAGGACTTTAAGAGACAAAACAGATGAACATAAGGGAAGGGAAACAGAAATAATATAAAAACAGGGAGGGGGACAAAACAGAAGAGACTCATAAATATCGAGAACAAGCTGAGGGTTACGGGAGGGGCTGTGGGAGGGGGGATGGGCTAAATGGGTAAGGGGCACTAAGGATCTACTCCTGAAATCATTGTTGCACTATATGCTAACTAATTTGGATGTAAATTTAAAAAATTAAAAATAAAAATTAAAAAAAAGAATATTACTTAAAATAATCTAAAGATAAACTAAGGTAGCAATTTCCCAATGCTTTGTGTTCGTGTTTTTATTATCTTAACTGTCTTCAAAACTCATGTGGTAGTAGGATGGAAAACAGAAACATTTGTTTTGATTTAAGACATAGCATACTTAGTGTCCAGAAAATGCTCATGAGGGATGAAAGCAACAGTGACATGAAGGAGAAAAAAGCAATGTGAGGGGTGTGTCAGTGGCTCAGGCGGTTAGGCATCTGACTCTTGATTTTGGCTCAGGTCACAATCTCAGGGTTTGTGAGATAGGAACTGCAATTTCCAGCCCCACATAGGTCTCTGCACTGACAGCAGCCCGGAGCCTGCTTGGGATTCTCTTTCCCTCTGTCTCTTCCCCTCCCTTGCTCTCTCCTTCACTCTTTCAAAATAAGTAAATAAACTTTAAAAAAAAAAAAAAGAAAAATAACAAAGTGCCAAATCTAAGTGATGACCCTAGGGAGATATATTATAAACCGAGGGTTTTCTTGACACTTCTGTATTTAGATATTCTTAGAATTTTTATATTCAAAGAGATGTTAGGCCCTTTGGGTCAATTTATTTTGGGAAATCAGGAAACCAAAGTGCTAAAAAGTTAATTTGTCAAAGTAATATATAGAATTAATGGCATATGTGTACATAGCAAACTAATTCTACAGACTAATATTTGCTTTAAAATATCAAATTCTAAAAAATATGTAGACATTTTATAAAATATATAAATAAAAACATGTAAGAATTACTAATAACTCTACCACCTATTAATGACCTCTGTAACACAATGTATTCCAGTCTTCTTTACAATGTGCAAGTATTTTGTGTTTATAATAAAATTAGACTCAGTGGATACAATTTAGTATCCTCCTTTCGTTTAATATATAGTAATCCTTTCCTTCAAAAATCCACGGAAAGACTGCATAATATTTCATGTAGTAATTGTGCCATAATTTATTTATTAATATATATAATGCTGTGAACAATCTTTTCCATCAAATATGTGAGCCTCTACAATTTTTTTTTGTTTATGTATATATTTTGAGAGAGAGAGAGAGACCAAGTGGGAGAGGGGCAGAGAGAGAGAAAGAAAATTCCAAGCAGGCTCCACACTGTCATTGCAAAGTACAATATGGGGCTCAAATTCACAAACTGAGATCGTGACCTGAGCCAGAGTCCGATGCTTAATTGGCAGAGTCACCCAGCACCCCTAGAATGCTTTGAGTGGGTTACAATCCTAAACATAAAATTATTAAATATCAGTGCTATTTTTCCTTGGTAATAAATACTTGTACAAAATGGGATTATTGTGCATAGAGAAAAAATATTCAGGCATTTAGCTTTGTGTTATGTAATTGTAGATACAATGTAGGAGCCGATACGTAGCACCCAACTTGCTGTATTTCGGCCGTTAGCTGGTTCAGGTAAAACATTACATGGCATGGCCAGGTCTGGTAGTTAGCAGTTGCTTGACTACACGCAAGGTGTACTGATAAGTTGGGTGTTTACAGTGGATTTGTATTGCTGCTGTTAACAAATGACCACACATTTATCAGCCTAAAATAACTTCACTTTGTCATCTCACGGTTCTGCAGGTCAGCAGTCTGGGTTGGCTTGTCTTGGTTCTCTGATCTGAGTCTCACAAGGTTGAATCATCATCTCTGCCCCTTGGGCTTTTAACTGGAAGCTCTGGAAATAACCCACCTTTCAATTCATTCAAGTTGTTGGCAGAATCCACTGTGGTTGTAGACTGAGACCTCAGTGTCCTTGTTGGTTGTCAGCTGGTGGCCTGCTCGAAGCTCCTCAAGGGTCCCCATACCTCAGAGCCAGTGACTGTCCTTTGAATTCTCCTTATGCCCGGAATCTGTCTGATCTCCGTCTTTGCTGCACCTTTCCTGTCTATCGCCCCTTCTGCTTTTTAGTCCTCCTGTGATTCCATTGGACCCACCCAGACAATCCAGGGGACTAGCCCCATCTAAGGTCAGCTGATCAGTAAATTTAGTAACTTTCACAGCAGGAGCTAGACTGGTGTTTGATCAAGTAACCAGAAAATGGCAAACTGGGGGGAAATCTTTAGAATTATATCCAGTCCAGCACCTATCTTGATTGCTTGGGCCCCATGCCAGATGAGTTATACTTTTGATTTTAATTCCTGAATATAATCTACTGCTGATAGCAGTGAGCTATGGGCTTCACCTTGGGTGTCAGCCCTCTTCCTTACTCACAGTAACTGGTTGAGGGAGCACCAGTTATTCCTGGAGTCCAAACCTTGCGGTTATAGCTGTTTCAGCTTGTGGACCAGTCCTGATTTCCTCTTGGCACTCTACCAGGGGTTCTGCAAAGCTAACTTCCTCTCCAGGGGGACAGCCTCTCAAGGATAAATCAAGTTAAACTTTACCATCGGTTGTGCCTATAAAAACAGTTTAAGCTTTGAGATTTGGGAAAAAGCTGCTTGTTTATTTGGTACTTATCCTTGGGCTCATAGATAATAAGAAATATAGGGCTGCTTTAGCTCCAAATGACAGCAGTAGGTCTCAGTATGATGTGTTGTGGAAAGACCTATTTTTGATTGGAGTGAAAATTCAGAATCCATTCTTCAGAGAAGTGTGAGGCTGCAATAACCATAGATTTGGCTCGGAGCATTTGGGATACGGAGAGATCTCTGAAAATAAGAGCATTATCTCCATTTATAATTAGAGCGGAGCCATTCTTTGCAAGTAATACTTAGAAGGCTCTCTCACACACGTCTGGAATTTTCCTTCGCAGAAGAGCTGGATCATTTTACTTAAAAAAGAGTACTCGTGAAATGTGAAACAGAACACATAAATTCAGGAAACAAGCTTCAGTTATCCTCTGCCCTCTACCCTTCCTCCATTCTTGGGAGATGAAAAAAACAACCACCCAGGTTAGCTTCCTCTGGACCAGAGCAGCCTGCTTTTTCTGTGAGTCTGATACCAGGTGCAAATATTACTGCTCTTTCAAATGGCCAAGGTCAACCAGCGTTCCTCTCCTAAGAGGGTGTTCAATTTCACCTTTTTCTCATTTGCATTCTTCTTCCTTTCCCTCCATCCTCTCCTTCCTCTTTTTCCCTATTGTCTTTCCCATTTTTTGCTTGCAAAATTTCTTAGATTTTCTCAATTTATCTTTTATACCCTAACTTAATTGAAAACTTTTCCCTTGTGAAAACTTTTCCTATTGTTAAACACCCTCCCCTCCGCCCCAAGCATGTCCTGCCTTATAATTTCCTATCCTTCCTTCTGTACATTGTTTTTTCACGTCTGAGAGGATATTAATTATGGGGTTTGGGTTTTGTTTTGTTTTGCTATTTTTTTCAGCAGTGCATCTGGTTTTTTTTTTCCAAGTTTTGCTTTTCCTTTTGTTTGTTTTTGTCTCTTGTCCGAGGCCGTCTCCAGGTCTTGGTGATTTTTAGACAGCCCCCTTACCCAGATGCCAGAGAAAGTAGAAGAACAGATTTCAGCAGCACGCCTTGCTGATTGCTTTGCCTCACTGGATGGTAAATGAGTACAAAGCTGCAATTTTTTTTTCTTTCAGGTGCCCCCCACATTTAGTTTTCTTAGGCTCTTCAATTTCCTTGATCCTTTGTTAATTTTGTGACCATCTGCATATTGCAAAACTCTTCTAGCTTTCTTGCATCCTAATGAAAAAGAGTAATTAGCAAGCTCAATGTATGTACAATATAAGAGAGAGAGTCTGAGAGAGGAAGAAAGAAAGGAAATGAAAAAGAAAGGTAATTTTGGATATCCTATTAGGAGAGGACCACAGGTTTGCCTTGTTCATTAAGAACAGAAGTAACCTTTGCGACCAGGTATGGACTCACCGACTAGGCTCCCTAGTTCAGAGAGTACTAACCTCTTTCTGTAGGCAGCAGTTTAAAGTGGAAAAAACTAACTTCTATGTAGGTTCTGCTCTTTGAAATCATAGCCAAACAAAGCCACTAAGGAACACAAACTCAGTCACACACTGCTTCATCCTGAGCAACCACCAACTGATTGAAATTCTCCCATTTTCTAGGACAGGTAAGTGTCTCTAGTATGAGCCTTTATCAGCCATTTACCAGGTTCAGCGTTATTAGACATGGAAACAGCCATAGACCCTCTCTCCAACATCTGGCTGGCACAATAGGATTTTTAGAGACCTGTCACTCTGCAAATGCCTTCACTCTGTCCTGCATATTCCCACAAATATTTCCTCTGAGTATACGGGAAACATATGCATCTATTTCCACTTTAAAAGGACCGCCTCAGACTCCAATGCCTGGCACAGCTAACTGGAGAGTGAGAGAGACAATGATCCAAATTTTTAGATTTGTGAAAGGGCAGCAGTTAAACTACTACTTCTATGAAGACTCCTTGGGGTGCCTGGGTGGCTCAGTCAGTTAAGCTTCAGACTTTGAGTAGTCTTCAGTTCTTGAGTTTAAGCCCATATTTGTTTATATGTTCTAAAATTCTACAACCACAGTTTATATATTTTTCTATTGAAGTAAAAATTTCTTTGAAAAAATCATATTCCTAGACCCTGACATTCTTTTTTTAAATTTATTAAATTTTTTTAAATGTTTGCTTATTTTTGAGAGAGAGAGAGAAAGACAGAGACAGAGACAGGGCACCATCAGGAGAGGGGCAGAGAGAGAGGGCTCCAGACTCTGAACTGTCAGCCCAGAGCCTGACACGGGGCTTGAACTCGCGAACTGAGAGATCATGAGCTGAGCCGAAGTCGGACGCTTAACTGACTAAGCCACCCAGATGCCCCAATTTATTTTTTAATGTTTATTTATTTTTGAGAGAGAGAGAAAGCGAGAGAGAGAGAGAGAGAGAGAGAGAGAGAGAGAGAGAGAGAGAGAAGGAGTGGAGGAGGGGCAGAGAGAGAGGAGGCAGAGGATCCGAAGCAGGCTATGCCCTGACAGCAGTGAGCCTGATGTGGAGCTCAAACTCACCAACCATGAGTAGGACCTGAGCCAAAGTCGAATGCTCAACTACCGAACCACTCAGGCACCCTCTAGCCTAACATTCTTAAAGCCAAGTAAGGAAAATTATTTTTACTGAAAGTCTTTTAAATGTCAGAAATTATCACAACCTTGTAAAATCACAAGTAATCTACATAATATTTTTTTCCTACAGATTTCAAAAATATTTAGATAGGTCATCATAAGTCTAATATGTCTAATAGGTATAATATGTGACACCTTCTCATAGACGTTCCTTGATGAATGCTGAATCATTTACCTTACTCAGAGTATTCCTTGGGTAACACGAGATTTAATGGAGAGTCATTCTCTTTGGAACACTGGAAGAGTTGAGACTGTTCAAAGATTTTTGAGTACTGGTATTGGTCAGCTTTGCCATTCCAGATATAGCCTTGCTAGTACTAAAATTTGGTGCAAAAATTTGGAGAGCTTGATGTAGACAGTCTCTTAAATATAAATAGCTAACTTATTAAAATGAATTCCTTCTCAATGGCAATGTAAGCCCATGTCTAAAAAAGTAGTGGCAGAACATGAATTTGATATCCTTCCTAAAGGCCATGATCCTATGTGAATGGATAGCCTTAAGGAACTAATGCTGGCAACAGAGCTAGCAAAAAGACATCAAAAGACAGGTGTCTGTGTTACTTAGAAATGTCTTTTTAAATTCTAAACATTTTTACTTAGAAATGTCTTTTTAAATTCTAAACATTTTTTCTAACTTTTTGTTAAAGTATTGCCCTCCCTCTTTTTGCCTTTTATTCAGTATGAAATTAGTTTTTAATTTTTTTTAATCTTTGTTTATTTTTGACAGAGAGAGAGCATGAGCTGGGGAGGCGTAGAGAGAGAGAGAGAGAGAGAGAGAGAGAGAGAGAGAGAGAGAGAGAGTATCTGAAGAAGGATCCGGGCTCTGAGCTATCAGCACAGATCCCGATGCAGGGCTGAGGGATGAGATGGTGACCTGAGCCAAAGTCAGACGCTCAACCAACTGAGTCTCCTAGGTGCCCCTGAAATTAGTTTTTAAAATATTTGTCCAGATTCTTTTTGTTACAGTTTGATAAATATTTCATGTGTGTTTCAAAACAATATTTATTTTTTATCTGTTGCATATGGGCACCAGTTCTAAAAATGTGGTCAAAACTATTTCCTGTATCACTTAGATGTTATTTGTCTTTTCCACTCTCTCTCACATGAGAGTACAGTGGAAATTTCCAAAGAGTTGTGATAATGGTGATACTATCACCACTCTGAGAGCTAATGGAATGTGAACTTGTGCTTTTTGTTTTTAACAGTTTCTGTTTTAATCTCTAATTCGGGTAGATGTCACTAGATAAAACCCACATAATCAAAAGCTCTGTGGGGTCTTCATTTAATCTGGCTTCTATTGTTAGATTTTCAACGGCCTTAAATAGCTGATGTACCTTCAGTGCAGGTTTTAATAGTGATATTAAATGGGAAAGACGGGATGCATTGTACTTAATCCATATTACCTGGATCTGGAATCTTTGATTCTTTTCTGAATTCTATTCTTTTTATGTTATACTGCATAATATGTATGTGTATATATATGAACATTATGAACTGTGAATCATATAATGTATTTAGTCAGGATTAATTAGTTACAGGTATATTAAGATTTGACATTTGTGAGCAATTAATATTTTGATGATCTTTTTAAAAATATTTTGCCATGTTTACTTCAGATCCTTAAAAAATTATAAACTATTTTAGAAAAAGTACAGAGAATAATCTAACAGACACCTATATATTGGGGCAGTTAAGAGCTCTCATTCTTGAGACAGGCTGCCTGGCTCTGTAGTGTGGCATTATCAAGGTTACTTAACCTCTCTGTTCCTCTTTCATTTTTTCCCATTATTTTCTGAGATCAGATTAGACAAACTTAGGGAAATAAGGAGACATGACTGATCAGTGAAGTCACATCTGAAGAATGATGAGGACATCACCACGCAGGATAGATGTACTTGGAGAATTGCCATCTTTTCAGAGCAGAATAATATTCCTCTGTGTGTGTGTGTGTGTGTGTGTGTGTGTGTGTGTGTGTGTTGCATTTTCTTTATCCATTCGTCCTTCAATAGACACTTTGGCAGGTTCCATGTCTTGGCATGTAAATACTGCTGCAGGAAATATGTGAGTGGAGATTTTGATTTCATTTCCTTTGCATATATACTCAGGAGAGGAATTGCTGGATCAGATGGTAGTTATATTTTTAATATTTTGAGGAACCTTTATATTATTTTCATTAGTGGCTCTATCAATTTAGGGTTCCTCTTCACATCCTCACCAGCACTCATTTTAATTTGTCTTTTTTTTAAATAGCCATTCTAACAATGAATATCTCATGGTAGTGAAGTAATATCTCATGGTGGTTTCGATTTGCATTTCCCTTGTCACTAGTGATATTGAACACTTTTTTATGTACCAGTTGGCCATATATATATATATATCTTCTTTTGAAAAATGTATATCCAGGTTCTCTGACCACGTTTAAACCTTTGTCTACACAAAATACAGAATAAGTTATTCATTCACTACAATAACATTATTCTTAGCTAGTAACTAGTGTAGCCAATAACATTCTTAGAAATATGTTAATTAAATGTCTTTAAACACTTGTCTATATGCTTTACACAGTCATCAGCACATCCACTCACTGAAAAATCACTCTTCTAAGTATGGCAAGTAAGAAGCACATTTAGAAATATATACAATGGGAGGCACGTCTGTTCACTGATACAACACTGTTCTCAAGTGCCGAGCATGAAACACTCTTTAGAATCATCTCTTACATATGTATTTAATACTCTCTACATACATTACAAAGGAGTCAGCACATCCATTCAACAAACAATAAAGTTCTATTCCAATCAAGTTTCTTACTTACCAAGCAACTGGTAGCACTGTTATTTTTTCTCTTAAAAAATTTCTTTCTTGTGGCACCTGGTTGGCTCAGTCGGTTGAGCATCCGACGTTGGCTCAGGTCATGATCTCACAGTCTGTGAGTTCAAGCCCCGCATCGGGCTCTGTGCTGATGGCTCAGAGCCTGGAGCCTGCTTCTGATTCTGTGTCTCCCTCTCTCTCTGCCCCTTCCCTGCTCATGCTCTGTCTCTCTCTGTCTCAAAAATAAATAAAAACATTAAAAAAAATTTCTTTCTTTTTTCTTTTTGCTCCTTTCACCTATTTTTCCCTCTACCACTACCACCTGACTCTGGCAACCAGCAATCTGTTTTCTATATCTCTGAGCTTGGTTTTTTTGTTTGTTTTAGATTCCACATAAGAGACATAGTATTCGTCTTCCTATGTCTTACTTATTTCACTTAGCATAATCCCATTCAGGTCTCTGTCCACGTGGCGAGATTTCATGCTTTTTATGACTGAATAATATTCTGTTGTGCATATGTATACCACAATTTCTTTATCCATTCATTCCATCAGTAGAGACCTGGGTTGTTTCCATTTCTTGGTTATTGCAAATAATGTTTCCATTTCTTGGTTATTGCACATAATGGGTGTGCATATATCTTTTTAAGATACCGTTTTAGTTTTCTTCAGATAAATACTCAAAGTAGAATTTCTATATTATATGGTAGTTCAATTTTTTAACTTTTTTTACTATACTGTTATCCATAATGGCTGCACCAATTTCATCCCCATTAATAGTGTATGAGGGTTCCTTTTTGTCTGCGTCCTTGTCAACACTTGTTATTTCTTGTCTTTTTTATAAATGCCACCCTACAGATGTGAGGTGACATTTCATTGTGGTTTGATTTGCATTTCCTTGATAAGTGATGTTAAGTACTTTTCATCTACCTGGGGGCCATCTATATGTCTCCTTTGGAAAAATGTCGAGTCAGATCCTCTGCCCACTTTTTAATCAGATAGTTTGTTAATGAGTTATATGAGTTTTTTATATTTTTGGATATTAACCCCTTATCAGATATATGATATGCAAATATTTTCTTCCATTCAGTAGGCTGTCTTTCATTTTGTTGATGGTTTCCTTTTTGTATAGGAGCTTTTTAATTTGGTGCAGTCCCACTTATTTATTTTTGCTGTTGTTGCTTTTGCTTTTGGTGTCAGATTCAAAAATCATTACAAAGACCTAGCCCAAGGAATTTACCCCTATGTTTTTTTCTAAAGGTTTATGTTTTTATGTTTTACATTCAACTCATTAATCCATTTTGAATTAATTTTTGTTTATGGTATAAGATAGTGGTTGAATTTTATTCTTGTGTATATGACTGTCCAGTTTTCTCAACACCATTTATTGAAGAGATTCCTCTTTCCCCATTGTACATTCTTGACTCTTTTGTCACAAATTAATTGGCTTTATATGTGTGACTTTATTTCTGGGCTGTCTATTCTGTTTTATTAATCTATGTGTTTGTTTT
This sequence comes from Felis catus, assembly GCF_018350175.1. Classification (NCBI taxonomy): domain Eukaryota; kingdom Metazoa; phylum Chordata; class Mammalia; order Carnivora; family Felidae; genus Felis; species Felis catus. Next base: position 117,225,409 of record NC_058376.1, on the reverse strand, counting down.
CATGCCAGTGTCATACTGTTTTAATAACTGTAGCTTTGTATTACAGTTTGAAGGCAGGAAGCGTGATGCCTCCAGTTTTGATTTTTTCTCAGAATTGCTATTCAAGGTCATTTCTGGTTCCATAAAAATTTTGGAATTGTTTTTCTCTTTTGGTGATAACTACCATTGGAATTTCAAAAGGGGTTGCACTGGATTTATAGATTGCTTTGGGTAGTATGGACATTTTAAAAATATTGATTCTTTCTATCCATGAGCATGGAATATCTTTCCATTTATTTGTGTCTCAATTTCTTTCATTAATATCTTATAGTTTTCAATATATGGGTTTTTCTCCCCCATGGTTGTATTTTTTCCTAGGTATTTTATTCTTTTTGGTGCATATGTCAATGGGATTGTTTTCTTAACTTTTCTTTCTAAAAAATTTTTTTCTTTTTTCTTATGGTTTCTTATTACTATATAGAAATGCAACATATTTTTGTATATTGATTTTGTATCCCCTGAATTTACTGAATTTGTTTGTGAGTTCTAATGGTTTCTTGATTGAATCGTTAGGGTGTCTATATATAATATATTATTTATAAAAAGTGACAGTTTTACTTCTTCTATTCCAGTTTAGATACCTTTTATTTATTTTTCTTGCCTGATTGCTGTGGCTAGGACTTCCAACACTATATAGAATAAAAGTGGTGAGGGTGAGAGAATAGGCATCCTTGTCTTATTCCTGATCTTACAGGAAAAGCTGTAAGTTTATCACCATTAAGCATGATGTTAACTGTAGATCTGTCACAGATGCCCTGTGTGGTGGTATGTTCCCTCTATACCCACTTTGTTGTGAGTTTTGTTATAAATCGATGTGGAATTTTGTCAACAGCTTTTTGTGCATCTATTTCAATAATGACATACTTTTTATCCTTCATTTTGCTAATGTGGTGTATCACGTTGACTGCTTTGTGGATGTTGAACCATCCTTGCTTCCCTGAAACAAGTCCCACTTAAGCATGGTATATGATCCTTTAACTGTATTGTTGAATTTGGTTTGCTGATATTTTGGGGAGATGTTTGTATCTGTGTTCAACAGGGATATTGGCCTGTAATTTTATTTTCTTGTGGCATCTTTGTTTGGTTTTGGTATCATGGTAATACTGGCTCATAAAATTAGTTTGGAAGAGTTCCCTCCTCTTCTATGTTTTTAAAGAGATTGAAAGGACTGATATTCATTCTTTGAATGTTTGGTGAAATTTATCAGTGAAGCCATCCTGTTCCAGACTTTTGTTTGTTGGGAGGTTTTGAATACTGATTCAATCTCTAGTAATTAGTCCATTTAGATTTTCTATTTCACCATGATTCAATTTTGGTGGGTTGTATGTTTCTAGATATCTATCCATTTCTTCAAGGTTTTTTAAGTTTTGGGTGAATAATTGCTCATAGTCATCTCTCATATATTTCTTTGATGTCAGTTTGATGCCTTTGTATTTCTGTGATGTCGGTTACAATGTCTCTTCTTTCATTTCTGATTTTATTTATTTAAGACCTCTCTCTTTGTTTCTTGGTGAGTCAAGCTAAAGATTTGTCAATTTTGTTTATCTTTTCAAAAAAAAGCTCTTAGCTTCACTGATCTTTTCTGTTGTTTTTGTAGTTTGTTTTATTTATTTACACACTGATCTTTGTTATTTCTTTCCTTATACTACACTGGAATGAGTTTATTCTTTTTCTAGTTCATTGAGATGTAAAGTTAGGTTATTTATTTGAGATCTCTCTTATTTCTCAATGTAGACATTTATTGCTATGAAATTCCCTCTTTGAACTACTTTTGCTGCATCCAGTAATTTTTTGTATGTTGTATTTCTTTTCTTTTTCCAGGATGTAGAAGGTATATTGTGTGTGTATTTTCATTTGTTTTGAGATTTCTTTTTTAAATTTCTCTTTTGATTTCTTTTTTGATTCAATTTGTTCAGTAACATATCGTTTAATGTTTACATATTTGTGAAATTTCCATTGTCTTCTTATACTTGATTTCAATTTCATACCACTGTAGTATGAAAAGATGCTTGGTATGATTTCAGCCTTCCTAAATTCATTAATAGTTGTTTTATGGTCTAACATATGCTGTATCCTGGAGAATATTCCATTTGTACTTGAGAAGAATGTTTATCCTGCTGCTTTTGAATGGAATATTCTGTAAAAGTCTGTTAAGTCCATCTTATTTACTGTAACATTTCAGTCTAATATATCCTTATTGATTTTTCTGTCTTGATCTATCCATTGATGACAGTGAAATATTGAAGTCCTCTACCATTATTGTGTTGCTATTTTTCTCTTAATGCCTGTTAACATTTGCTTTATATATTTAGTTGCTTCTATGTTGGATCCATGAATGTTTACAAATGTTATACCTTCTTGCTGGATTGACTCTTTTGTCATTATGTAATGACTGTCTTTGTCTCTTATTGCAGTCTTTGTTGTAAAGTCTATTTTGTCTGATATGGGCATAGGCAAAAACTGGGGTGCCAGACATGTGCATGATCTCCTTTCTGGGATTCTGGTGCCTTGGAGTAAGGCAGAGGGAGAGCCTGAAGATTGTGCCTACTGTCTCCCTGTCTCTAGAGATTATTGTAGTTTGCCTCTTGATGTGTGTTAAAATAGAAGCTTGCTCCTCAGGCCCAGCTATTATGAGAAGCTAATAGTCCTTTTTCAAGGAAAGACTGGGTAAGTTTCAGTCTGGGCTCTTTGCACTGTGCCCTGGGGGGTGGGGGGGTGAGTCATGATGAGTCACATGAGCCCTTTAACAACTGTCTCTGTGTTCACCATAGCCTTGTGGGTCCCCTGGATGAAAGCCCTACTGGCTTTTAAAGCTAGGTGGTTTGGAGGCCCATCTCTCAGGTGGAAGTATTAAAAATTTTGGTGCTACCAGTGGGGTCTGAATCCTCACTCCTCAGGGAGAAGTTGGGAGTTGGGAGTTCCTTTTTGTTTTTTTGTCCCCGAACAAGGAATGGGATTTATGGGGGAGATTGTGTCTCAGCCTCTCTTACCTGTTTCAATGTGGTTTTTTTTCCTCATTCACTTCATGTGTAGGAGTCAGTCAGTGATCTTTTCGATTTCTTTCAGAGGGAATGGTTCCATATATAATGTAGGTGCAGCATGTTCATGAGCAGAAGTGAGTTTAGGAGCTTTCTATGTAGTCATCTTGAACCATAACCCCTCAAACTTCATCTTTTTAATTATTCTTCTTCAGATGTCCTCCAATTTGCCAGTGTTCTTAGACTTTGGAACCTATTAGTATAGTGCTTCTAGCACCTAGGATGGAGGATTATTGACCCACATAGTGCTATAGCTACCACTTTTGTTATGGACATTATGTTTCCATCAATTCATCCTTTTTTTTTTTAAGTTTATTTATTTGTTTTGAGAGAGCACAAATGGGGGAGAGACAGAGAGAAAGGGAGAGAGAGAATCCCAAGCTGGCTCCGCAATGCCAGCACAGAGCCTGATGTGGGTCTCGAACCCACTAACCATGAGATCATGACCTGAGCTGAAGTCGGATGCTCAACCGACTGAGCCACTCAGGCACCCCTATTAATTCATCTTAATAAAACTTCTGCTTCTTGGTGGTTATTCAAGCCTGTATTTAAATAAAACCCTTATTTTTCTTCTATATGAAATGTTGAATTTTGAATTCTTAAAGGTCCACTTTGAATTCTTGAAGATAATTTTTAGTCAAATTTGACATGTTACATGTATCTGCTTAAAATTTTTGTTTATTCCACAATAAGAAAATACATATCTATTGAAATTAATTATGTGCGATGACACATTGCAAAAAATAGCTTAAAGGCAGAGCCGCCATGAAGGAGCTTATAGTCTAGTAAGTAATATGAATCATAAACAGAAGACAAATACCTAATATGTACAGTAAAATGTGCTAATTTGCATAGTATCACCATTTTATCTTGACATGAAGAGAATGGAGAAAATAATACCAACTGAACAAAAATTAGAGAAGTATTTTAGGCAGAAACAGTTTTGACATTAAAAAATGAAGAACATTTGGACAGACAGAACAATGTAAAAACATGCCACGATGAGGGAAGCGTATAAATATACATAGGGAATAGAAGTGCTTCAAGTATAGCTAAACTTGAACAAAGGACATGATCCTAAGATTATGTAAAATCTAGATATTTTCATTCTTTGTGCTCTAAAACTAAATTTGAAAATTTTCATAATAATGTTTTAACAGTGGGATTTCACTGCCTTCCTCCCTTGTGAAGCTAATAGATGCGTAGGTTTGTTTTCATTTGTAATTGTCTACAAATATATCAAGTGCAGGAATCAAAGGCTGTTACCAGTGTGGTGATTCTTGATGCCTTGCCTGCCCTCACTACTGTCCCATTTGCTGTTTGAGAAATTGAAATATTACATCCTGCAAAGGGATTTACATTTTGGCATCCTCTAGAAGCTACAACCAGGCATAAACCAGTGAGTGATGCACGTATGCAAATGCTTTCTGCATTCATAAGTGTATATAGTGGACCTATTTTATTAGAATATTTGTAGTATAGAATGTGAGAGTCAATTGCCATCTCTTTTTAATAATTATTCAATGCACAATTTTTATCCATTGTACTTTATTCCTGGTATTCATTTTTGTAAAAATGCATGTTAATTATAAGGCAATATAATAATGTTTTTACACATTTGACTCATGTGATAATTGCATAGTTCATTCATAATGGTTATTAAAAATAGATAAAGGGGCGCCTGGGTGGCTCAGTCAGTTAAGCGTCCGACTTCGGCTCAGGTCATGATCTTGCTGTCCGTGAGTTCGAGCCCTACGTCGGGCTCTGTGCTGACAGCTCAGAGCCTGGAGCCTGTTTCAGATTCTGTGTCTCCCTCTCTCTCGGACCTTCCTCCGTTCATACTCTGTCTCTCTCTGTCTCAAAAATAAATAAATGTTAAAAAAAATTTAAAAATAAATAAATAAAAGGTAAAATGAGAACTAATTTTCTATAGGTTAATAAAATTTATAATATACTTATTTGTTAGAATTTTGCATTTTTCTGGAAATAACAATATTAAAATCTAAGAAAGGAGATAGTGGGTTGCCAATTATTTATAGGTATCATTCATATAACAATATATTTATAATTTTCTTCTTTTCTAGTATTATGAAATAATATAGAAAAATAATTAAGCCTTTATTTTCTTTTTTATGGGGCGCCTGGGTGGCGCAGTCGGTTAAGCCTCCCACTTCAGCCAGGTCACGATCTCGCGGTCCGTGAGTTCGAGCCCCGCATCAGGCTCTGGGCTGATGGCTCAGAGCCTGGAGCCTGTTTCCGATTCTGTGTCTCCCTCTCTCTCTGCCCCTCCCCCGTTCATGCTCTGTCTCTCTCTGTCCCAAAAATAAATAAACGTTGAAAAAAAATTTTTTTAAATACACAAATGTGGCTCCAAAGTCTTGTGCCAAAGTGCAGAGCCGGTGGTACACTTATTAAGCACATGTAAACAAAACGTTCAGCAAGTAATATATGCCTTTTCTTACCTTTTCTCCTTTTGATTAATGATATATTTATTGCTGTTATTTACTTTCATCTAAGAGTTAAAAGACTTAATATTTAAAATTGGCTAAAACTAAAACTATGCTCTTAATTAATACTTGTAGTAAATATTTCCTGGGAAGGAAATAAAACTCTTAGTTCAAATAGAAAATTCAGATTTTTTTTAGCTTATGATACTAAATCACAGAGATTCTAGGAATGTAGTAATGTTACTTTCTGAGAATTCTTAACATTTATTTGTTTTCATGACCTGCTATTCTTTAGGGGATGTATTAATTTTTCCAATTCCTCAGTATACACTGGTGTTTTATTCTAGAATTCTCTTTATATTTATTTATATACTCTCATGTATTTGTTTCTTCTTTGTTCAGCAGTTTTTATTTATCTTAGTCTTCTGTCTTGCCATATATCTGGTAGTCTTAGTTTATTCATATTTAAGATAGAAGACTGCTGACTGTTGTCATTTTCCTCTGCTTTTTTTATGCCTGTTTCTCTGCTAGCTTTCTCCCACCTGTTGGCTAGGATTGGTAGCTCAGATCTGAAATAATTCTTGTCACCTTTAGGGTGAGCAGACAAGGAAACTGCTCTTTGAATGCTAAAATGAGGAAAGGTTTATTCTGTGGCACTGGAAGCCATTCTATAACATTGGAAGCCATATGCTCATGCAGTTAATTATGATTCTCTGAGTGCTATTTTTGGATGCCTTGGGAGTATATTACTGGGCTGCAATGCTCAATGAGCATGAGGGAAAGGGATGGATTGAAAGTGAAGTGAGTGTGGGACACCCGACTAGTATAATATTTCAGTATGCAGACTTTCAATTAGCTCTGTTTTTAAAGGGTTTCTATTCCCACCTTGCATGACACTGCTCTTCGAACCAGGTACCTCCATGGGATAAGCAAGGGCTTCCCTCCATTGTTGACTGTTCATGTGTACACAGGGCTGCCTTTTGCTTCTTCTGTTTTTCCACCAGTATCTTCATTTGCTGTAATTTTATTAGACACTTAGGAGAAAGGGGGGGCAATTTCTTCTTTTTAGTTGTTTTGAAGTGGAAGAGACATTTTGAAATAATTTTTTGGAAAAATCAATGTATCCGTTACATGGAGAATGGACTGTAGGAGGGAAAGTCTGGGGCCAAGGACATAAGTAAGTCCACTCGGAAATAAGATAGTGACAGCAGAAATGGAGATGAAGACAGAGACATAAGAGGTAAAAGGAAGATAGAATTTGTAGTATTTCGTGACTAATTAGCTTGTCACTGGCTATTGTAAACACACAGGAAGAAATAGTTTCTTCCTTTTTCCTTGACCAGTAGACATAATTTTCATATAAAAACAATATGTAGAACTCCAGACTACATGTCTCTCCAGAATTATTTTCTAGCCGTATATAAAATTAGATTCTAAGTAATTAAAATTTGATCTACTGACTTTAATTGGTACATTATATTTTCTGAAATCTAATATGGAGCCATGATGTTTGGAGTTACATGGAAAGAGTATGGAGCATTTCATTGAAAAGCAGGAAATCATCATCTAATTCTTCACTGTTCCTCATTTTTTTCTATAATTTCATAACATGATATCTGGGGTTCAGCCTTTTAATTCATGTTAATCAAATGTTTATGCTTTTGATTCTGGAACAACTACCCAACTCTTATCATAATAAAAAGTTTATCCACCTGTTTTTGGTGTATTATTTTTGGTGTATTATTCTATGGGCTTTGCTTACATTGTTATTTTCTCTGTTTCTGCAGCATAGTAAAATACTCCTTGCCTGATAGACCTGACATTGATACCCTCTTCCAGATCCTCATGGTTGCTGATGTTTGCTCTCTATACTTATTCCAAATTATTTTTGTTATATTAAAAACATTCTTCATTCATTTTCTCTGCTTCCTTTATTTTCATCATGCCCAATTGCATGAAAATAGGACCCTTAACAAAATTCATTTAATACTACCTTCTTTAGGGCATAATAATAGTCAAAGAGCTAAATCCAAAGAAAATAACCAAATCGTGTCCTTTTTTTTTTTTTTTTTAACTCACTAGCCACTGAGCGTGCTCAAATACTACTCACCTCAAGGAATTTTTCTTCTCTTAATTTCTATAGCAGCACACTCTGTCTCTTTTCTGGCTATTCTACTTTGTCCTTTGTGGATTCTTCTTCCTGTTTGCAGTTTTGAAATGTGGTGTCCCAAGACTTTCTTCCACTTTTAACACTCTTCTCTTTTCCATGCACTCATGGCCTTGGTTCCCAAATATGTTTATTTTTCAAAAGTTAAACATAGAAGGTTTAATCTTAGACTGTACATATTATATAATTTTTCTATTTTATTTTATTAAAAAATTTTTTAATGTTTATTTATTTTTAAGAGAGACAGAGCATGAGTGGGGGAGGGGCACAGAGAGAGGGAGACACAGAATCCAAAGCAGGCTCCAGGCTCTGAACTATCAGCACAGAGCCCTTTGCGGGGCTCAAACTCATGAGGTGTGAGATCATGACCTGAGCCGGAAGTTGGACATTTAACTAACTGAGCCACCCAGTCGCCCCTATTTTATTTTATTTTATTTTATTTTATTTTATTTTATTATTTTATTTATTTCATTTCATTTTATTATTCTATTCTATTCTGTTCTATTCTATTCTATTCTATTCTATCCTATTCTAATTCCAGTATAGTTAACATACAGTGTTATATTAGTTTCAGGTGTACAATATAGTGCATTGACAATTCCATATATCATTCAGTGTTCAGCACAAGTGCCCTCCTTCATCTCCTTTACTATTTCACCCATCCTGCCTCCCCTCCCCTCTGGTAACCAACGGTTTGCTCTCTGTTTCTTGTTTTGTCTTTTTCTCCCCCCGTTCATTTGTTATGTTTCTTAAACTCCACATATGAGTGGAATCATATGGTACTTGTCTTTCTCTGACTGACTTATTTTGCTGTGCATTACACTGTCTGGTTCCATCCATGTCATTGCAAATGGGAGGATTTCATTCTTTTTTTTATGGCTGAATAATATTCCATTATATATATATACCACATCCTTTTTATCTATGTATCTATCAATAGGCACTTGGGCTACTTCCATAATCTGGTTATTGTATTTTTTTCTTCCAAGTTTTTCTTTAAATTCCACTTAGCATACAGCATACTATTAGTCTCAGGTGTAGAATTTAGTGATTAATCACTTACATAAAACACCCAGTACTCATCACAACAAGTGCCCTCCTTACTACCCATCACACATTCACTTATTTTACCCATCCCCCCTTTCACCTCCCCTCCAGCAACCCTCAGTTTGTTCTCATAGTTAAGAGTCTCCTTCTTGGTTTTCCTATTTTTTTTTTTCACTCTATGTTCATTTGTTTTGTTTCTTAAATTCCACCGTGAATGAAATCATATGGTATTTTTGTTTCTCTGACTTATTTCGCTTAGCATTACCCTCTCTAGCTCCATATATGTTGTTGCAAATGGCAAGATTTCATTCTTTTTATGGCTGAGTAATATTCAGCCATATATTTGGCATCACAATATGGCTGAGTAATACACACACACACACACACACACACACACACACACACACACATATTATCCTTTCATCAGTCAGTGGACACTTGGATTGTTTCTGTAATTTGGCTATTGTAGATAATACTGCTATAAACACCAGCATGTGTCCCTTTGAATCAATATTCAAATCCCTTGTATCCCTTGGGTAAATACCTAACAGTGCAATGCTGGATTGTAGGATAGTGCTGTTTTTAACTTTTTTAAAGTTAAAAAAGTTAAAACGTTTTTAAAGTTTAAAAAGTTTAAAGTTTAAAAAAGTTTAAAAACTTTTGCATTTACACCAACTGTGCAAGTAAGTTTCTTTTTCTCCACATTCTCGCCAATACTTGTTTCTTGTGTTTTTGATTTTAGCTATTTTGACATGTGTGAGGTAATATCTCATTGTAGTTTTGATTTGCATTTCCCTGATGATGAGTGATGTTGAGCATCTTTTCATGTGTCTATTGGCCATCTGGATATCTTCTTTGGAGAAATGTCTGCTCATGTCTTCTGCCCATTTTTGAATTGAATTACTCATATTCTTGGGTGTTGAGTTTGAAGTTATTTATATATTTTGGATACTAACCCTTTATCAGATAAGTCATTTGCAAATATCTTCTCCCATTCCATAGGTTCTCTTTTAGTTTTGTTGATTGTTCCTCCACTGTGCAGAAGCTTTTTATTTTGATGTCGCTCAATTGTGTATATTTGCTTTTATTTCCCTTGATGCAGGAGACATATCTAAAAAAAGGTTGCTATAGCTGATGTCAGAGAGATTACTATTTGTGCTCTCTTCTAGGACTTCTATGATTACAGGTCTCACGTTTAGGTCTTTTAATGAATTGTTTCTTTTTCTGCATGATGTAAGAAAGTTGTCCAGTTTCATTCTTTTACATGTAGCTGACCAGTTTTCCCAACACTATTTGTTGAAGAGACTGTCTTTTTCTCATTTGATATTCTTTCCTTCTTTTTTTTTTTTGATGTTTATTTATTTTTGAGATGGGGGCGGGGCAGAGAGAAGAAAGCATAGAATCCAAAGCAGGCTCCAGGCCCTGAGCTGTTAGCACAGAGCCTAACGTGGGCTTGAACCCATGAACTGGAAGATCTTGACCTGAACCGAAGTCAGACATTTAACCAACTGAGACACTCAGGTGCCTATCATTTGATATTCTCTACTTCATTGTCAAAAATTGATTGACCATATACTTGTAGGTTTATTTCTGGGTTTTCTATTCTGTTCCATTGATCTATGTGTCTGATTTTGTGCCAGTACCAAACTGTTTTGGCTACTACCGCCTTGTAATATAACTTGAAATCGAGAATTGTGATACCTCCAGCTTTGATTTTCTTTTTCAGAATTGCTTTGGCTATTCCAGGTCTTTTGTGGTTCTATATAAATTTTAGAAATTTTGTTCTAGCTCTGTAAAATGCTGTTGGTATTGCATTAAATCTGTAGATTACTTTGGGTAGTATAGACATTTAACAAGATTTGTTCTTCCAATCCATGAGCATGGAATGCCTTTCTATTTCTTTGTGTCATCTTCAATTTCTTTCATCAGCGTTTTATACTTTTCAGAGTATAGGTCTTTTACTACTTTGCTTAGGTTTATTCCTATGTATCTTATTATTTTTGGTGCAATTGTAAAAGGAATAGATTCCTTGATTTCTCTTTCTTCTGCTTCATTATTGCTGTATAGAAATGCAACAGATTTCTTTATGTTGATTTTGTATACTTTAACGAATTCATTAATGAACTTTAATGAATTCATTCATCAGTTCTAGACATTGTTTTTGGTGGAGTCTTTTGGGTTTTCTACGTAGAGTATCTTGACATCTGCAAAAGTGACAGTATTACTTTTTCCTTACCAATTTGGATGCCTTTAATTCTTTTACTTTTCTAACTTCTGTGGCTAGGATTTCCAGTACTATGTTGAATAAAAGTGGTGAGAGTGAACATCCTTGTCTTGTTCCTGACATTAGGGGGAAAGCTCTCAGTTTTTCTCCATTGAGTATGATGTTTACTGTGGGTTTTTCATATGTGGCCTTTATTAAGTTGAGGTATATTCCCTCTACATCTATTTTGTCGAGGGCTTTTATCATGAATGTTGTAATTTGTCAAATACTTTTTTGTATATGTTAAAATGATTATTTTTTTTCCTTTCTTTTATTGATGTGATGTATCATGCTGATTGATTTGTGAATATTGAACCACACTTGCATCCCAGGAATAAATCCCCCTGATTGTGATGAATTTTTTTTTTTTTAAATGTACTGTTGGGGAGGCACCTGGGTGGCTCAGTCGGTTGAGCATCTGACTTCAGCTCAGGTCATGATCTCAGTTTGCAAGGTCAAGCCCCACATTGGGCTCTGTGGTGACAGCTCAGAGCCTGAAGTCTGCTTCGGATTCTTCCTCTCTCTCTGCCTCTGCCCCACTCATGCTCTGTCTCTCTGTGTCTCAAAAATAAAGATAGGGCGCCTGGGTGGCGCAGTCGGTTAAGCATCCGACTTCAGCCAGGTCACGATCTCGCGGTCCGTGAGTTCGAGCCCCGCGTCGGGCTCTGGGCTGATGGCTCAGAGCCTGGAGCCTGTTTCCGATTCTGTGTCTCCCTCTCTCTCTGCCCCTCCCCCGTTCATGCTCTGTCTCTCTCTGTCCCAAAAATAAATAAACGTTGAAAAAAAATAATAAACATTAAAAAATTTTTTTAAATTTAAAATGTACTGTTGGGTTCTGTTTTCTAGTATTTTGTTGAAAATTCATGTATCTGTGTTAATCAGAGATATTGGCCTGTAGTTCTCTTTTTTTGTGGTGTCTTTATCTGGTTTTTGGTATCAGGGTGATGCTGACCTCATAGAATGAATTTGGAAGTTTTCCTTCTTCTATTTTTTGAAATTGTTTGAGTAGAATAGGTGTTAACTCTTCTTTAAATGTTTGGTAGAATTTGCTAGTGAAGTCATCTGGTCCTGGACTTTTGTATATTGGAAATTTTTTGATTTTTGATTCAATCTTGCCAGTAATCAGTCTGTTGTTCAGTTTTTCTGTTTCTTCCTGCTTCAGTTTTGATAGGTTGTGTGTTTCTAGGAATTTATACATTTCTTCTAGGTTGTGCAATTTTTTGGCATTTTTTTAAAGTTTATTTACTTATTTTGAGAAAGAACAAGAAAGCACAAGTGGAGGAGAGGCAGAGAAAGAGGGAGAGAGAAAATCCTAAGCAGGGTCTACACCATCAGCGCAGAGCCCAACATGGGACCCAGACTTGTGAATCATAAGATCATAACCTGAGCTGAAACCAAGAGCTGGACACTTAACCAACTGAGCCACCCAGGTACCCCAGCATGTAGTTTTTATAATATTCTCTTACAATTGTTTGTATTTCTGTACCGTTGGTTTTTATTTCTCCTGTTTCATTTGTTATTTTCTTTATTTGAGTCTTTTTTTTTTATGACTTTGGCTAGAGGTTTTCAATTGTTTTGAACTTTTCAAAGAACCAGAACCAGGTTTCATTGGTCTGTTCTATTGTTTTTTGTTTCTATGTCATTTATTTCTTCTCTCATCTTTATGATTTTCTTCCTTTTGCTGGTTTTGGGTTTTGTTTGTTGTTCGTTGTTTAGCTCCTTTAGGTGTAAGATTAGAGTGTTTGAGACTGTTCCTGCTTCTTCTTCTTCTTTTTTTTAAGTTTATTTATTTTGAGAGAGACAGAGAATGTGAGTAGGAGATGGTCAGTGAGAAGGAGAAGTCCAAGCAGGCTCCACGCACAGTCAGCACAGAGCCCAATGTGGGGCTCAAACTCATGAAACCATGAGATGATGACCAAAATCAAGAGTTGGACACTCAACCGATTGAGCCACCAAGGAGCCCCTCTTGCTTCTTGAAGTAGGTCGGTATTGTTATAAACTTCCCTCTTTGGACCACTTTTGCTGCATCCCAAAGGTTTGAGACTGTTGTGTTTTCATTTTTGTTTCTTTCTATTTACTTCTTGATTTCTTCTTTGATTTCTTGGTTGACCCATTCATTGTTGAGTAGCATGTTGTTTAACCTCCGTGTATTTGTGGTCTTTCCAGATTTTTCTTGTGGTGGACTTCTAGTTTCATAATGCTGTGGTCAGAAAAGATGCATGGCATGACTTTGCTCTTTTTTAATTTGTTGAGGCCTGTTTTTTGATCTAATATGTAATGTATTCTGGAGAATATTCTATATGCACTTCAAATTAAGGTGTATTCTACTGTTTTAGGATAGAATGTATCTGTTAAATCCATCTGGTCCAGTGTATCGTTCAAAACCAAACACAAAACACGATTTGTGTTTGGATGATCTGTCCATCAATGTAAAGTCTCCCACTATTATTGTGTTACTATCAATTAGTTCCTTTATGTTTGTTATTCACTCTTTTATGTATTTGGGTGCTTCCATGTTGGGTGCATATATTTACAATTGTTATATCTTCTTGTTGGATTGTTTCCTTTATTATTATACAGTATTCTTTTTGTCTTTTTACGGACTTTCTTTTAAAGTATTTGGTCTGATAGAAATATCACTACTCTGGCTTTCTTTCAACATCCATTTGCATGATAAGTGTTTCTCTATCCTATAACTTTCAATCTGCAGGTGCCTTTAAGTTTAGAATGAGTCTCTTGGAGGCAGCATGTAGATAGGTTTTTTTTTTTTTTTTTAATTCATTGTGTCACCCTATGTTTTTTTGTTTGTTTGTTGATTTATTTTTTGGGAGAGGCAGAGAGAGTGAGCACAAGTGGGGGAGGGGCAGAGAGTGAGGGAGACAGAGAATCATCCAAAGCAGGCTCCTTGCTGTCAGTGCAAAGTCCAACATGGGGTTTGAACCCACAAACCATGAGATCATGACCTGAGCCAGTCAGAAGCTCAACCAACTGAGCCACCCAGGCTCCCCCCAAATTTCCCACATTTTTTAAAAGTTTACTTAATTTAAAGAAAGAGAACACGAGAGAGAGCAGGGAGTGGCAGAAAGAGGGAGAGATAGAATCCCAAGCAACTTCTGTTAGCGTCGAGTCCGATGAGACTGAGAGTCCTACTCAATCTTAGGAACCAAGAGATCATGACCTGAGCCAAGATCAATAGTCAGATGCTTAACCAACTGAGCCCCCCATCACCCTATGTCTTTTGATTGCAATATTTAGTCCATTTACTTTCAAAGTAATTATTGGTAGGTACGTATTTGTTGCCATTTTGTTTTGTGGTTGTTTTTGTAGTTTTTCTATGATCCATTCTTTTCTTTCTCTCTTTCATGGTTTGCTGGTTTTCTTTAGTGATATCCTTGGGTTCCTTACTCTTTATTTTTGCATATCTATTACTGCTTTTTGATTTGTGGTTACTATTCAGTTTATATATAACGACTTATGCATATAGCAGTCTATATTAAACTGTTGGTAACTTAATTTTGAACTCGTTCTTTCCTCCTTTTCCCTCCATGTTTCAGACATTTGGTATCATATTTTATATCCTTTTATATTGTGCTTCTCATGACTGATTTTTATAGATATATTTAAAATTTTAAAACTTTTTTTTTTGCTTTAGTGCTTCCTATTTTTCTTACTCTTACTTATGGTTTTTGCTTTCCACTTACAGAGTCCCCCTTAACATTTTTTGTATAGCAAGTTTAGTGGTCATGAATTCCTTTATCTTTTGTTTGTCTTAATGCCCTTCTATTCTGAATGATAGCCTTGCTGGATAGAATATTCCTGGCTTGCTATTCTTGGCAGATTCTAGCCTTGCTATTCTTGGCAGATTTTTCCCTTTCAGCCCTTTGAATATTTCCTGCCACTCTCTTCTGGCCTACAAAGTTTCCCTTGAAAAAATTAACTGATAGCCTTATGGCTATCAGTAGCTTTCTTCCTTTATGTAGCTTTCTTCCTTTCTCTTGCAACTTAAAAAAATTTTTTTTATTAAAAATTGTTTTTAATGCTTATTTATTTTTGAGACAGAGAGAGGATGTGATGGGGGAGAGGCAGAGAGACAGACACAGAATCTGAAGCAGGCTCCAGGCTCAGAGCTGTCAGCTCAGAGCCTGACGTGGGGATCAAACCCTCAAGCCATGAGATTATGACCTGAGCTGAAGTCGGATGCTCAACTGACTGAGCCACTCAGGCGCCCCTAAAATTCTTTTTTTATCAATATATTTTTTTTGCCATTTTAATTACTATGTGTCTTTGTGTGGACCTCCTTGGGTTAAATTTGTTGGGGGATCTCTGTTTCCCTTTCCAGATTCAGGTTTTTCAGTTATTATTTCATCAAATATATTTTCTGCCCCCATTTCTCTCTCCTCTTCTTCTGTGATTCCTATAATGTGAATGTTATTTTGTTTGATAGAATTACTGAATTCTCTACATCAATGCTCATTATGCAGTATTTGCTTGTCTCTCACCTGTTCAGCTTATTTTCCATTACTCTATCCCTCAAGTCACTGATACATTCCTCTGCTTCCTATAGTATACTATTTATTCCATCTGTTGTTTTTTTTAATACCAATTATTGAGTTCTTCATCTCTGATATGTTGTTTTAATCTCTTTGTCAAGGTCTCACTGATGTCCTCCAACCTTTTCTGAAGTCATGATTATTGCTTTAAATTCTCTATCAGGTGTATTGCTTATTTCTCTGTTTCACTTAGATCTCCTGCTGTGATTTTGTCTTGTTATTTCATGGGGGACATATTTCTCTGTCTCCTCGTTTTTTCTGCCTCTCTGGGTCTATTTCTGTGTGTTAGGAAAGTCAGCTCCATCTTCTCCTCTAGAATGTAAGGCTTTATAAAGAACAGTTTCTGTAAGGCTCTGCAGTACAGTGTCCCCTGGCACTTCAGGGAAGTCTCCTATGTGTGTTGTTTTCATCCCCCACCCACCAATGATGAATTAGTTAATAAATAATTATACATATAATACATAATATAATGTATAATACATGTAACATATAATACATAAACATATACAAGTACTTATTAACTAATCCACTGTGTGTATATGTGTGTAAAAGGGAATTTTTTTTCTTACAACTATATAGATTGATAGTTATTTAGATGAAGGACAGGGGACAGGGACAGAGGATAGGGAAAGACAATGGGAAATACCCAGAATATAGTTGGTAGAGGAAAAGCAAGTTACTTTGCAAAAGTATGTTGAACTATGGTTCATTTTTATAAAAAATAGTAATTACATATACATTATGTAAGATACTCTTAAATTTAAAAACCTTGAAGAATGCAACTGAATTTTTAGTAGTGATTTTTTCAGAATTGAGACAGGCATAATGAAGGAATTAATTACTGCCTTACATTTCTGAAATGTTTGAACAAAACCCATTACATGCATATATACATACACTTACTGTCTCCCCCCACACACATAAAAGGGCTAAAGTGTAATATCTTTAAAAGCCCTCATTCCGGGGTGCCTGGGTGGCTCAGTTGGTTAAGTGTCTGACTTCGGCTTAGGTCATGATATCATGGCTTGTGAGTTGGAGCCCCAGAATTGGGCTCACTGATATTGGCATGGAGATGGCTTTGGATCCTTTGTCACCCTTGATCTTTGCCCCTCCCCACTCATTCTTTCTCCCTCGAAAGAAAGTTTAAAAACACAATAAGTAAAAGCCATTATTCAGATTTTCCTCATAAGAGAAAATTTGTGACATTTCTTTAAGTTATAGAACAAAAAAATTAAGGATAAAATTAAGAAAAATGAAGACTTTCTTTTCCTTTATGACTACTCCCAATCTTTTCTTTCTGATTGTGTTCAAAATGAGTCCATCTTTTATGCATATCTGTTTCAATTTTTCATTGATTTATTTGTCATAAGGCTCAACCTGTAAACATGTATCCAGTTTCCTGGGATCCATGACACTACCCAATATATTAAATTCCAGGCTGTCAATATTCCCCTTCACATAATTCAATAGTAGTCTGATCTGAGATGACGTTGCTGATGTGAGCACTAGATATAAGAAAGAGAGAAATATCTTTCTGTCAAAATACTAAATAGGGCAAAACTTATACTCTGAAATAACTTTATATCTAATTTATCATTAATGTACGTTATAATCTTTTTTTTTTTTTACTTGTTTATTTTCCATCCACATAATGCAGTCAGAAGAGAAATTAGGAAATGAAGTTCATCGCTTACTGGATTAGTTTTGAGGTGATTATGGAACATCGAAGAGAAAAATATTGATAGGTATCTGTTAGGAGAGAGCTCTAGTTCAAAGGTGTAAGTGTGGGAACTACAGAGACTTAGGAAGATGACATAGTAGAAGGACTGGACTGTAAGTTCACCTTGTCCCACGTTTATAACTAGATATCACTCACATCTGAGCAACTAAACCAGAGAGTGATCTGAAGACTGGCAGAACAGCCTCCACAGCTAAATGTAGAGAAGAAGCTGCCTCAAAGCCAGGTTAGGAAGGGCAGAAACGGTGTCTGGGGGCTGCCCACAGGAGGTGGGGAGCTGCAGTTGGTCATGAAGACAGGGAAGCACGGGGAGCCCACATGGGGGAAATGAATCCTCATAACATCTAGCCTTGAAAACCAGTGGGGCTAAATTCTGTGAGATTGTGTCATCAGCCGGACTTGGAGCCTGGAGCTGTAAAAGTCAGCTGACTAACCACTGGGCGAGTGGGAAGGCAAATGCTAGTGGGAATCATTTGGGCAGTCTAAGGCCTTAGACAGTCTAGGGAGAGGCAACACAGAAGGGTGAGTAGCTTACACAACAGGAGGAGGGTCTGTTTATCCTGACTTCAGAGCAGTCAGGGAATTGTCCAGGCGCAAAGGGGCTGGCAGGTGGCATTTTCCTCTCCCACCCCCAGCATAAACACAGGGCCACCTTCAGGAGGGAGTGCTAGAAGGACACTTGCTACCCGACCTGCTAGGAGTGTGCCCCACCCAGGAGTTCTCCTGAGGACTTGCCCACTCCAAGCCTACTGGCCTTCGGCCCTGGGCTCAGTCCACGTTTTGTTAACTATACCCGCATCCCTTGCACGCACCACACTTCAAGGAATCTAGCCTAGGACCAGTGGCTCAGTGCCAATTTTGCTAACGCCACCATCCCACTCAGGAGCTCTCCTGCAGTCAGTCTCCCTCACAGACAGCTTACCTAGGTCTCACTAACCTCACAGAGAGCACGCACAGCCCACAACAGGCCGAGAGACCATTTGCTTTATTGTGAGCATTAAAACAATTTTGCCACTAGGACCCTGATACATATATCTTTAAAAGCAAAACAAGGTTGCTTGCTTAAGTAATGTTGCAGGATTTTTTACCTCAGTACACGAGGTTCGTTGTCTAACTGCTTTGAACAAGGAAGAGGGGTACACAAAATAAGCAGCAGGCAAAAGTTTATTAGCATATAAGGCCAGAAAGGAAGAATGGTATGAAGGATGTCTTCATAGAGAGGGGGCATTCGAAAGTGAAGACTCAACAGCTATAGGCAAGGGTCCTTGTTTTAGAAGGTTCTGGTTGTTCCCCCCACCCCCCTTCCCTTCCCCTGTGTTCCTTCCCGTCCTACCCTTATTGGCTAGATAGCTCTAGGTGCTGGGCTGTCCATTCCTGACTGGCTCGATTTCATTGTATGAGGGGTGGTCTATGGCCATAGCATTTCTTGTGGGTCACACATTCTATGGTCTACGACTTATTTTTAGTTAGGTCTTTTGTCGAATTCCTGAGGGAAACCTGAGAGGGAGTAGGTGGTGTCTGTTACATTCCTAACAGGAACTTTAAGCCTGAGGGGGTTTGCTGTGGTCAGGCACTCACAGCATTGGTGGAAAATCTGTGTTCTTCCCCCACCCATGGACCTCAGGTCCTAACCCTTTCCTCTCTGCCTACTGAATCTTATATTTTCCTATCATAGTAATGTCTACACTTAAAATTTTTTATACTTAATGCCAAATATTTTCCTTCTGATTAACATCAATTTACTCTTCCATCAAGAGTGTATAAAAAGTGTTGCTTTCTTGAGCCTTTGATAACAATATATAATTCAAACTTTTGAATCATCTGTTATCTGACCCATTTCCTTAATAGAAAAAATTGAAGTTTTATTTTTACTAGCCATTAATATTTCCTTAAAACTTTTTTTTTAAGTTTTATTTATTTTTGAGACAGAGAAACACAGAGCCTGAGTAAGGGACAGGCAGAGAGAGAGGGAGACACAGAATCTGAGGCAGGCTCCAGGCTCTGAGCTGTCAGTACAGAGCCTGACGTGGGGCTCGAACTCACAGACTGTGAGATCATGACCCGAGCTGAAGTCGGACGCTCAACCGACTGAGCCACCCAGGTGCCCCTATGTCTTGTTGCAACTTTTTCCTTTCATCTTAGTTCATGTTGTGTTTTGCATAACAAAGTTTTTAATATTCTAGAATTTTATAATTTTATTTTTATATAGAAATCTCTGTAAGTGATCTTAAATTATACTTTAATTTTTTTACATGATTATATCAGATAGCAGTCTTTTTAGGTTTATGTTATAGTCTACCTGAACACTCGTGGCTTAAGCTTTAAATGATTTTTTAAGCAGGTTATTTATCTCACTTAAGAATTTTGGAGATAGATTGTTCAGGATAGGTATAAAATCTCCATCATGTCATCAAAGACCCATAATCTTTCTCTTCTTTGAGTTGTCACTCTTATGAGTATTGACTTGCTGACCCACTAAGATCACTGCTATATTTTCAGGCATCACATCATGTTCCATGGAGAAAGAAGTGGGCAGAAAAATAGAGCCAGCTTTTCTGCCCTTTTAAACAGAAAAGTTAATGCTTTACTGGAAGCCCTAATAGACTTCTGGTTATGTTTCATTGACAAGGTCTGAATTACAAAGGGACCTCTGGATACAAAGAAGCTGAAAAAATATATACTTTTCAAAAAGACCTAGGTCTATTCTGCATTCTGGCTGTCATGCTTTTAAGTATGTATCTAAAAACATTTGCTATTACTTTCATGATTGCATACCTGTGCTTCTGCTATAGAAAAAAAAATAACTTTTGCACTCCTCTCTCCTATCTTTTCACACACATCCCACAGATAATTATTTTTGATTTTATAAAGTGATCAAAATTCTGTATACTTCTGCAAAGTAATTTGCTTTTTCTTCACCTATTGTAATACAGATATTTTCTATTCTATCTGTCCATATATCTATATATCCTACCATTCATCAGACTTAAAATTCAATTTTAAGAAAAGAGAATTCTATTCTTTGTGCGAACAACAATCTATTAATTCACCACTGTTGAGCACTTTATATATTTATTAATAGTCTTTTAATGTAAAATCTAGTATGGTAAAGAGATCTATGGACCTGAAGTAAAAGAAAGTCATTTAATTTTTCTACTTCTCATTTTCTTTTCTTTTTCTTTATTTTTAAATGTTTTTATTTATTTTTGAGAGAGAGACAGAGAGCGCTCAAGCAGGGGAGGGGGAGAGAGAGAGGGAGACACAGAATCCGAAGCAGGCTCCAGGCTCTGAGCTGTCAGCACAGAGCCCGACGTGGGGCTTGAACTGAACTACGAGATCATAACCTGAGCCGACGTCGGATGCTTAATCAACTGAGCCACCCACGTGCCCCCTCATTTTCTATAATGTAGCAGGATCCTCACACCAAAAGCCATGACACCGAGGCTTTTCTTTCCAGGAAGCAACTTTATCTATGCGGACATGGGCTCAAATGCTTTGTACCTGAAAAACTGAGCCCCAAATGCTGGGTGGTGTAGGCTTTTACGCGTTTTTTACTTCTTTGTCTCCCTTATATGGGTAATGTATAGACATACAGTCTGATTGGGTGGTCTCATGTTATAGGGTCATGAGGGATGTCACCTAGCACATAGCCAAGTTACCTTCCCTTATCTCGAAGTCTTTTCTCAACACATTCCTTAGGGAGGGGACTCTACCACAATAATTTTAATACAAGGAAGTTGTACCCAGTCATCTCCAAAGTTATGCACAATTAAAGCCGCTTTCTCGTGAGGCCCAGCCAGCTCTGGTCATTTGTATGTGTGGAATTGCTTTGAAATACTCTAAAGAATTCTACCAATATATAGGTGATAACACTACCCTTATTGTGATTTTGCAATCACTCAGTACATTGAAAACATGAGTTTAAGACAGTAGACCAGGGACCTGGCCAGGGATCCCAGAGAAACATGGCTCGACTGCAAAGGGTTCAGACTAGTGGGAGGTTTATGTAAGTAAACCGTAGCCAGATTACTGAAAGCTTTGAATGCCACATTTGGATTTTGGACATAAAAATAAAGTTTATGCTGTTGTGTCAGCATTTAATATAAAGTTGTTTGTAACACTGGTTGCATATTCATACTACTGGGAAGATTTTTAATAAAGAATATGTGACCCAGAAGACATGCCTATGGATTTTGGTCATATTGGTTTGGAATGAGCCCTGGGCATTGGTATTTTAAAAGCCTCTTCACACCGATGTTTTAAAAAATGTGATTTGTACATTCAGACTGGATTGAAAATCACCCTTACAGGATAAAGTTGATTTCTCTATATTTTACACTGCATTTTCCCCACTTCTGCTCCCCTTCCTCCCACCCTTCTGGATTGAATATTCGTTATGAGTTTTGTGTTCCTATCACTTTATTATCTTAAAAGCCTTTTTAAAAAAGGCTGGTGCATCCTTGATCAGACTTACCCTTGTTTGATGAACCTGGAATCACCAAAGCTTGAAGAGATTTGACTCCGTGTATGGGCCACAGCTTTGCCTATACATTTCCTGTGAAGATGATCAAGATGCAACATACAAATGATCAAAGTGAAGAGATTGCCTGCATGATTATAAATCATTCTAGATTTTCTGTAAGATTGTTTGGCTCTTTTTAAAAAATTTTTTAAATGTGTATTAATTTTTGAAGGAGAGAGAGATACAATGTGAGTGGGGGAGGGGCAGAGAGCGAGGGAGACACAGAGTCGGAAGTAAGCTCCAGGCTCTGAGCTGTCAGCACAGAGCCTGATGCGGGGCTGGAACTCAGGGAACTTACAACGGTGAGATCATGACCTGAGCTGAAGTCAGACGCTTAACCAACTGAGCCACCCAGGTTCCCCAAGACTGTTTAGCTCGTAAGTGAGGAATAGCAAATCAGATTTGGGAATCTACTTTCAGTTTCATGGTTGCCCTTATTTAACTATTTGATAAGAGAATATTACTCAGTTTCCTTGGAAATATAGGAATATATGCATTCACGGAATCGATTGAAAATGTATTCAGGGGCTCCTGCGTGGCTCAGTTGGTTAAGCCTCCGACTTAGGCTCAGGTCATGATCTCACCCCTCCTGAGTTCGAGCCCCGCGTCAGGCTCTGTACTGACAGCTCAGCCTGGAGCCTGCTTCGGATTCCGTGTCTCCCTCTCCCTCTCTGCCCCTCCCCCACTCATGCTCTGTCTCTGTCTCTCAAAAAAAAAAAAAAAAAAAAAGAAATGAATAAATGTTAAAAAAAAAAAAAGAAAATGTCTTCAGTCTGTTCATCCAAAATAGTAATTACTAAACTTCTGTGTTGCACATAATGCATAATATAAAAACAGTCTATTTCTTGTTTGATAAGAAAAATAACATCAAATGTCTCCCACCTGTATGTAAAATGTTTTACAGATTACGGAAAGAAAAAAGTGAATACTCAACAGAAATTTGTCTTTCCATGTGTCTGCTGGTATAGCTAAGCAGAGCCGATAATGTGAACTGCTGCTGCCATCTGCAGCGTGGAAGGCTTATTAAAAGCATGTTACCTCTGTGTATACGAAGAGGGAGTGTGGGGCAAGCTGAGGGCAAAATACAAGCTAGCACCACTCCCCCCTCCACCCCCACCCCAGGTGGGATATGTGGGATATTCCTCAGGCACTCCTGGATGCCCAAGAACAAAGGAAAGGAAAGAAAACAAATGGCTGGGGGTCTCCATCAGTTTATAACTATCTTAGTAAATTACCAGAGGAAGGCAATCTTATCACTAGCCTAATCTCCAGAAACCTATAGACTCCCATTCCCTAGAGCCCCAACATCACTTCTCCCTGGTTTTGTGGGGAACAAAGGCAAGAAGGAAATGGCAGGTACAATTAAGTTTCCTTATAACCTGCAACTCATTGACAAATATTTGAGGCAGGCAGAGTAAACTGTTTCTCCAGGAAGTCTGTACTGTCTTCATGTTAATACTATGCTAGAGGGAAAAACAACTTTAGCTTGACAATTAGCAAGGCCTCAGGTATCTTTGAGTCCTCTTTAGCATATCAAGTGTCCCTCTGGAGGCCTCCCTTTTGTCTTTACCTCCCCCAATTCCCATAGTAAATAACCAGTCACTCTTCAAAACCCCAGGGCACAGGTTTTCCTACCTATGGGTCCTGTCCTTGTGCTTTAATAAAATCACCATTTTTGCACCAAAGAAGTCTCAAGAATTCTTTCTTGGCCGTCGGCTCCAGACCCCATGAACACATCCCCCATCACCAGAACTTCATATATAACTGGGTTTTGAACACCTTGCTTATTTAAAAGGTAAGAACTATTTAATTTCTCTATTAGTCTATGTATTTTCTACAGCTAGCTTTAAATGTATGTAGAATGTAGTATATTTTAAATTATTAAAAGCATATATGAATATGATCTGCACCAAAACGAATACTGAGATTATATTTGGTTATGCTGAAATTAATTTTGAACAAGCAATTAAATGATAGACTAAAATGGCCCTTATGATTCATTGATACTAGGAAATATTTTCTAAATCATTTATGTTTACCAAAGTTTTATAGAAGTCACTAAAATACAATTTAAACGTTTTTTTCAAATAGTTTTTTTTTCAGGTTTACCCATTACTTACTTAATCTATCATATAGATTAGTAATACGGGTATCCACAAAGATGACCCCAGACATGCACTGTCAATGGATGAAAGATTTTAAGTTGTGTATATGTTGCTTTCCTAAACAGAGATAGCACAGTGATGAAAATACTACTTATTGAGATCTTAGGCGGATGAGAAATTTTCTCTTAGGTTTCTGAATTCCCTATGTATTTTAAAAATTCTCCTTTTGCCATTTCTTGTCCACTCATATTCTCATCATAAAAGGTAGACAAAAAGTTAACAACATTGTGAAACTTGCAAGTTACTTAACCTTCCTGAGCATTGATTTCCCTATCTGTGCTTTTGGGTTTATAATAATCCTTTTGTTGTTGCATTGCAGTTAAATGAGAATTGTATGTGAGAAGTGTAGCACAATATCTACAACATGCTCATTAATGTTAACTTTTATATTATGAAACAAATCATTTCATCATGTTTAGTTGTGTTCAAAATAACCAAGTTTTCATATTTTATTTTTTTAATTTTGAAAATTTAATATTAAAAAAAATTTTTTTTAGAGGCAGCAGGCATGAGTTGGGGAGATAGGCAGAGAGACAGAGAGAGAGAAGGAAAGAGAGAGAATCTGAAGCAGGCTCTGTGCTCAGAGCCTGAAATGGGGCTCAATCCCATCACTCTGGGATCATGACCTGAGCTGAAGTTAAGAGTTGGATGCTTGACCGATCAAGCCACCCAGGTGCCCACAAATTTTCATATTTAAATCTCTTACATTTCTATTGTAATTGATTGTTAAAAACTTGACATTTATAATTAAATGCAAAATTCCAAGAAATGCATTTTCAATTTTTTTAATAATAATATTTGGCAAATAAGATACTGGCTCATTCAACAAAATCTAGTATGATTATCTCCTTTTCTTTAACAAAATTTTAGTTACTTCATTTTTTATTTTTAAAATAGATCATAGATTTCTTAAATTATATAACTTAAATTTGTGATGCATCATCGAACACCTACACAGTTGGATAAACTACAACACAGGTCACTAGATACAATGCTCACGTGTTTTTATGACAAAAAATGTCGTAGCATAAGAAATAAACGAAATCCGTTTGCATTTAGAGAATTTTTATTAAAAAGGCTTTTTCTTTTCGAGATAGTTCCAAACCAAAATGTTGGAAGAAAAAATAAAAGTTTAAATGAAGGAAAAATTGCTGAACTTGATAACTCAAAATCTCAAAATATTGTCAACAATAGTTTCTTTTCCCCATAACTTTAACAATTAAAGAGACTATGTCAGAACTGTTAAAATAAGAGTAAGTTGTGAAGTATTAATATTTTATATTATTTCCTATGTTCACATTTTGATAGCAAACAACAAATCTAAGAGAAATGTATATAAGCCTCAATGAATTAGAATTTTAGTGAACTGCTACATATGCTGCTGGGCTAGACTCCGATTCTTCAGATCATCCATCAAAACCCCTCTTTTGTAGGGAAATTTGGGTGACTTGTCTAATGAGTGTTAATTCCTTTCCTCCAGGATATTATGGATAAGGAAGGATATTAAAAAGTGTGTGTGTGTGTGTGTGTGTGTGTGTGTGTGCGCGCGCGCGCATGTGTATTTTTTTCTTCAGTACCTGTTGTTTCACCCAGACTCCGTTTGAGTTCAGTCTAGTTTGTAAATAATTTTCAAAGCCATTAGAGGATGCTTTGGTCCAGTATAGACAAAATGCATCCAGGAGAAGCTATTTTTTGAATCATGATGTAGCACTACTATTGGAGGAACACCTGTGGTGCAGCTGAGGGGAGAAGGGTGGCCTCATTGCTCAGGAAGAGTCTAAATTCATTAGGTGCATCCTGAACTCATGGGGCCTCTTCATTCTTGGTGATAATTACAGTGTTTCTCACTTCTATGTCTTGTGCTGTGCTCTTGGCTTGGCATTTTTTTTTTCCTTTTTTAAGTAGACTCCACACCCGGTGTGGGGCTCAAACTCACAACCCTGAGATCAAGAGTTACATACATGCTCCTCCCACTGAGCCAGCCAGGCAGTTTGCTCTTGGCTTGGAATGTTCTCCTAGGTGTACACTTCTGCCTTTGACCCCACCTGGCCGGGAGGACACACATACACTCATCTCACGATTTGTTATCCTCTCTCTAAGGGCTCTAATCTGTCACACTAAATGTATTGAATGTCTCCTCTTTTTGTGCCTGGACGTACGTTCTTTAACATTCTTTAACACTGTAGTATTGTATGGGTTATGGTGAGTGGTATGGGACTGGGGCTGGACAGAAACGGGCTTTTCCTTGAGTTCTTGATATCCCTTACATCTCTTACCCAATCAAGTGCCCAGTTTTTCCTCTTAACATATTTAATTCCTCTTCCATACCTTACCTTGCAAGACTCTATATGATCTAGCCCTGACCACTTTTCTTACTGCAACTCATGCCTCCCTCTCTCTTGTTTATTATACCTCATTTGCACAGGCTTCCTGTGTTTCTCAAGCTTGCCAGCAGGCTCTTGACTTGGAGAGTCAGGTGAGCCTGGAACTCACTTTTCCATCAACTACGAACTCTGTTTTTCCATATATTCTAATGAATTGCTGCTGCCTTTTCCCCTTTCTCTGCTCAAATGCAAAGGAACAGCAGCTCCATTTTTCTCGATTTATTTATTCTCAAGTACTTTTCTTCATGAAAAGAAAAATGATTGTTCATCATAGCAATGGGTAACAATCAAAACCAGTATTAAACTTGTTTAATCAGTGATTGATTACAAAAGTGCACACATGTATGAAAGAAATTCAGTAACATTCCCTGCAATCTACTTTTGAAAAATCAGTAATCAGCCGTAGCTGTACTCCAGTGAACATCTCTGACAGTCAGCCAGTCAGAAACCGTCTTACTTTGGTAAGTTAGTTTCCATAGCTAAAGTCAACACTCTAGCTTCTACACTTCCCACTTTTCCAAAAACCCTGTGCAAGCTTTCTCCTTTGCTTATAAACTATGTCTTACAAACTCAGCTCTCCCTTGCCTGAGTAAGCAATAAATTCAACTTATTGTTTTAGATATTGAGGGATGGACTCTTGGTCAGTATTTATGATCACCTATGATAACGGGATATTTTTTGTTACCTGTTGGTTAATGTCCATCTGTATTAAAATACAAGTTCCAAGAGGGCAAGCACCCTGTTGCTTTGTTCACTGCTGGAACATCATACTGACAGAGATGCCTTGTACATAATACCAATGTCCTAAATATTTGGTGAATGCATCTTTAGAGTAGGAATTGTTGCCACTTAGCATAATGTCTCCACTGCCTAATATAGTGCCTAGTACATAGAAGGAATTCCAGAAGATACTAGTTAAATAAATTAATGAATAAACTCATGGACAGTACATGTTTTAGAATATTTTTTAGGCATGTCCTTGAAGTGAACCAATGATTATTTAGATCTCTGTGTGTCCATATAGGTCTTTTGTACTCATCTGTCTCTTCAGAAATATACTAGATGAAAAGATGCCCACTTGCCTCTTTGACATCTTCTAGAAAACTTAAAGGAATTATAAAATCAGTATGTTTGAAACTGAACCCATGCTCTTTATCCCTAAACCAGATCGTCCTCTAATTTTCTATCAGTACATTTACTGATAGGCTGGGAATTCCCTTTCTCCCTCAAATCTTGATTTTCAGTCCAGCATCAAGTAATGGTGATTTTATTCCTTAATGGATCTCGAATCTGCTCACTTCTCTTCCTTTGCATGAGTGCCACATGTCCAAGCTACCATTAACTGCACCTAAGCTACTAATTGGTCAATGAACATCCTTTCCTATACTCTTACCAATCTAAACTTCAATTAGTTAACTCTCTTCTTATGAACTTTTATCAGATGCTTTGCTGATGAGACAAAGTCTAGAATCTTTAACATGGCCACAGGCCCTATTCATCCCATCTCATACCATATTCCACCTCACTGTCTGAACTCTAGTCACTGGCCTTCTTTATGTCACATGAGATTGTCATGTCTTCATCCTCCCCCATCACAGAGCTCAGCCAAACACATTCCTCCTTCTGCTCCACTTATTGTTCATATATTAAATCTACAATTACTCCCTCACAACCTGACCAAGTCAAATACCTCTGCCGAACTTGGCACCTTGTCCATCTCCTATAAACACTTGTAGTTAAAGTCTAACCTTGATGTGTGTCATTATTGGATTAATAGGATCTCTTGGAACTCTAAGCTCCACCAAAGTGGGGGATACAGTATTTTTGGCATACTGGAGAGAGCCAATAAATATTTATTAACTTAAGGAAAGAATGAATGAATAAATGGGAGGCATTTGAATTTGGTCAAATCTTTCCTAGTACATCTCAGAATAAACAGGGCTGGAGCCTGTGTTCTGAGAGTGTAGTGGGGCCAAGAAGAGTCAGTAAACCAGAAAACTGTGATGTACAGGGGATCTTACTCATTCTAGAGCCAACTTTAAAATAAGTGCTGTATTCTAAGGAGTTTTATCTTTTGGGAGTGTCCATTAGAAGTAGGTGTATTACCAGTCAGAGCGGCGAAAATTAACCACTCAGGAAATGTAGAGAACCCTCTTGCACTGTTGGTGGGAATGCAAACTGGTGCAGCCACTCTGGAAAACTGTGGAGTTTCCTTAGAAAATTAAAAATAGAACTATCCTATGACCCAGCAATAGCACTACTAGGAATTTATCCAAAGGATACAGCAGTGTTGATTCATAGGGGCACATGTTTATAGCATGTTAAAGCTCAATGTTTATAGCAGCGCTTTCAACAATAGCCAAATTATGGAAAGAGCCTAAATGTCCATCCACTGATGAATCGATAAAGAAGATGTGGTTTATACATACAATGGAATACTACTTGGCAATGAGAAAGAATGAAATCTGGCCATTTGCAGCAATGTGGATGGAACTGGAAGGTATTATGCTAAGTGAAATAAGTCAGTTAGAGAAAGACAGATATCAATGTTTTCACTCATATGTGGAACTTGAGAAACTTAACAGAAGACTTTGGGGGAAGGGAAGGGGAAAAAATAGTTACAAACTGAGGGAGAGAGGCAAACCATAGAGACTCTTAAATACAGAGAACAAACTGAGGGTTGATGGGGGATGAGGGAGAGGGAAATGGCCGATGGGCATTGAGGAGGGTACTTGTTGGGATGAGCTCTGGGTGTTGTATGTAAGTGATGAATCATGGCAATCTACCCCCAAAACCTAGAGCACACTGTATACACTGTATGTTAGCCAACTTAACAATAAATTATATTTAAAAAAAGAGCAAAAATAATGCACAGCCACCGGCCCATAAAAAAAAGTAGGTGTTTTAAACTTTTTACTAGTTTTAGGGTTCATTTAAATAATTTTTTAAAGCCAAATGTTGGTCATATTAAAATGTAGTATTTTTAAGTAGTATTTTTCTCCCATTTTTCCCACCATGAGAATCTCAAATGCTGCTGTTGTGACACCAAGTTAGAAAGTATTCCACTTTAGAAATCAAAAGTACAAGAAATACAAGAAGAAAATATGAAGCAGGTACACCTTGAGGGAGGAAATTTGGGACATGGAGCAGAACGGGGAGAGGAAAAGATAGAATCACAGGCAGTCTTCCACATACTGCCTGATATTGCTTTGTTTTTACTTCCTTTTGTTCCTCCACCAGGAATTCATAGGAAGCACATGCCTAATATGTGATAAGCCCTCAGAAAATGCTAACAACTTTTCTACATTTTATTAGTTAATAAGCATCTGCTTTAAAAATGCCACTTCCTGGGGCTCCTGGGTGTCTCTGTCAGTTAAGCGTCTGACTTCAGTTCAGGTCATGATCTCACAGTTCCTGAGTTCAGGCCCCACGTAGAGCTCTGTGCTAACAGCTCAGCCTGGAGCCTGCTTCAGATTCTGTGTCTACCCTGCTCTCTCTGCCCCTTCCCTGCTCGCACCCTGTCACTCAAAAAATAAATAATAAAAAAAATTAAAATGCCACTTCCTTTAGCTGGTTATGAATGACTGACTATAAGTCACACACACGTCAGAATAGACAAAGGGGAAAAGGAGGAAACACTGAGGTCCCCCTAACTGTCACCGTAGCTCTGCAAAGTGGCAAATGGGAAAGTGAGAAGGTTCAGAAAGACTACAGGAGAGATGTGAAGATACATAGCTACCACACAGCAGAGCTAGACTGAAGACAATGTCTCACACACAAGACTGTCGTTTGCTTCTGTGACTGTACTGTTCCCAACATGCAGGTCACACCCATTACACTGAAAGAATGGATGGGGCCACTGGGAGAAAGATTGGGTGTGATGTGGAAGCACGGTTCTATTTTTGGTGGTCAATGCTTAAACTATTCTGCCCCACTAATCCATTTTTTATGGTTTGCTGAGGCATGCCAACAGAGAGGGCACTCAAAAAGGTGATTCTTTTCCTTTTCATCTTAATACAACCTAGAACCCTTACCCCAGAACCTAGCACTAAATTGCTATTTGTGGGCTATCTTGGGAATTTAACTAACACATACAACAGTATTTCTAGATGATAGATTCTTAATCCCAAGTAATTAACTTAGTTACAGATGCTTGGAACATAGTTCCTCTACCAAGTAGAGGATTGCTTGGAGTTGGTCTAAACACCTTTGTCAGTAGTTAAAAATTTGGGTAGTATTTGTATAATTCTAAAGTATTTGTATAATTTGGGTAGTCTTTGTATAATTTCAGATGGCTACATGGTGCTTTGCTTAAAACAAGCTTGTTTCCTCATTTTGAAAAGGGAGGAACTATCGTCATTCCTAAAAAAAGATTCTAAAAGCTTCTTGTGTGGGCTTTGGGAAAGAGTGGGTAACTAGATGTAGTTACCTAGAGGACTCCGAAATGTTAAAATAGAAGGCATTAATTAATTGAATTAACTGTGTGCCCTGACTTCTGCATTTGCCTCATGTATTAAGGTTTTATTTATTTATTTTTCTTTGCTTATTTTTAAGTAAGTCCTGGAATTGTGCTTTTTTTTAGAGCCCTAGATTCCTTTTCTGGCTGAACTTTCACTGTAATAGATAAATTTCCTGCTCTACACTACTGCTTTTACTAACTTAGAAGTCTGTTTATATGCTTGTTTAAATCTCTGGTGTGGGTATGTGTTTACACCATGCTTTGGTTTGTAAATTTTAGCTTCCTTCTGGAAATATTAGCTTCTTACCACTAGAACAAATTGATTTCATCTATCTTCCTCCTCATCTTTAAACATATTATTTATCCAACTTTTAGCCTTTCTGATATAAGGTAAAAATATCTCACTACAATAAGGTTAATAAACAAAGTCAAAGACTACTTAATGAAAAAATATTTTGGAAAGCCAGTCCTTTTGATTAGTAACCAGCCTTAGTACCAGAAAAACTTCAAAGTGCTCTCTAAACATTGAATTTTCATCAGTGATGCTGCAAGCCTTAGTTCTCATCTTTCATGCTTACCCATGCAACAACTTCAAAAGGATTAAAAAGAAAGAATGACAATCTCTCAAAGCAACCCTGCTCTCAGTCCAGTAAGGCCAGTAATCTTTTCTTTAGCTAACATGCATTTACAACCAGATAATTGCTTCATTACATTATGCTTTAATACATGTAATAATTAACATTTGTTACAAAAAAAGCAAATATTGCAAACCATTGAGAAATGAAATCCAGAGCCCAAGGGATTTCTAGAAGAAAATGAAAAAGAGTTAGACAGCGTCAAATATAGACATCTTCAAAGGGAAAGAGATCATTTAAACTTTACTTACTGAAACATGTTCTTGCATACTTGATCGTTTTTGTCATCTCACTTGTTATAATCCAGCTAGTGAATGTTCAAAGAACATAAAATCCTACAAATAAATAAACTGAGTATGAGTGAATTTACAAAAAGGCGACAATTGAGATCAGGAGTCTCACAGGTAAGCTTTGATTATATAAAGCAATTATGTTTCCCAGTGGTGTTTTAGCAACATGAGATTCATCAGTAAGAGGAAAGTCAAAACGTTTTAAGCTTCATGACACTTACATGTCTAGTTTTCAGAGTACAAGTTACTTGGAAATCTTATTGGAATCAGCAGGGTATCATCAGTCAAAATCTTAGGTGATCAAGACAGTGCAGACTTCGACTGCAGGACGTTCTCTGTCAGTGCGGGATGTTGTAATAGACACTGACCTTTGAACAAGTATTAGATATATCCTCATGGACTGTGTGGTTAGCAAGCAGGTAGTCATCTGAGGAAGTACTGAAAACTATACCAGAGGGAACTTAGAAATGGTAATTAGGGCTGTGGGTTGTGGAGTGGTAGCCTCAAACCAGAGAAGACCGAAAATTAGATAGTACTTGCGAGTTTTGCTGTTTGGATCAGGGAGTTCTCATACCAGCTACTTTCTGATGGTCTCTCTCTCAACACAAGGTAATGAAATGGACACAGTATTTAAAAATTAAAAACATGGGATGCCTGGGTGGCTCAGTTGGTTAAGCATCCGACTTCAGCTCAGGTCATGATCTCATAGTTCGTGAGTTTGAGCCCCACATCTGGCTCTGTGCTGACAGCTCAGAGCCTAGAGCCTGGTTCAGATTCTAGTCTCCCTCTCTCTTTGCCCCTCCCCTGCTTGCACTCTGTCTCTTTCACTCTCTCAAAAATAAATAAAAATATTTAAAAAAATGTTAAAAATTAAAAACACAATTCTTCCTGTCCAATTATATGTAGAAGTAAGTAATTTATCTTGTATCTATGTAATTATCTAATACATGGCAGAAATTGTTTTAAAAGCTATATTGGCTAAAAAAAAGTGCAAATGTTTTATATTATGGTAAAAAGGAAAAGAAAGAACTGGATGGGGCCATTAGATATTCTCAGTAAGTAGGTTTTTCCCTGAGACAATGGAGTTAAAAAGTTATCTTTTCAGATGATTGGGGTGTCATCTGGATCAGAGCTTCTCCAATTCGTAGCGCATAGTGAACTGTTGACAGTACATTTTACTGTTTGTCTGTTAAATGATATAAGTGGGTAGGGCAGATTAAAGATGATCTGGTTTTTATTTTTTAAACATTTTTTAAATGTGCATTTTTATTTTGAAAGAGAGAAAGAGCATGAGCAGGGGAGGGGCAGAGAAAGAAGAGAGAGAATCCCAAGGACACTCCACGTTGTCAGCACAGAGCCTGATGCAGGGCTTGCACTCAGGAATCGTGAGATCATGACCTGAGCTGAAATCAGGAGTCAGATGCTTAACTGACTGAGCCACCCAGGCACCCTAAAATGATCTGTTTTTTAATATAAACATTAAGTGTGGAGCTTAATCAGAAAGGCCAAATTAAGGTTTTGGGGAAAGGGTGTGTATGTGTGTGTCTTCCGTGTGTGTCTTTGGAAAAAACTGAGTAGACAGAGCCATTTTTTCCCCCACAGCAGCCCATATTAAAATATCCGTAAGATTTAGGATCCTAAAACCCTGAAGGACAACAAAATATGAAATGAAGAATGAGGGTTTATTTTAAAATTCCATGGGTTTTTGTGAGAGCATTGACAATGGTAAGCAGTGAGGGAGATATCAGAGGAAAAATTGGGACAGGAGATGGGCAACCATCTGGCGTAGGTGTTACTTGACTTCTGTTTTCTATCACCAATCTCCACACCAGGAAGAAAATATTTTTGATAAAATTATAAGTTGGAAAGAAAGGACAAAGATGTAATACCTTTGTAATAATGGAAGCTGATAAATATTAACCCCTTCCTCTGAATTCATGTATCCATCTTCATGTTCGAAGGGAAGAAAACTACTTTTCACATTCTGAGGGTCTCTTAGTTCATTGTTAAACAATGAAACGCTCCTGAACTTTACCCAGGATCAATAATGTGATATTTACATATTTTTTCAGTGAAAATGAAAATGAGCCAAAAATCTAAATTGAAATGGAAAGAGAATGGGTAACTAAGTTTTTGAAGAAATGCTGAGTAGCACATGACAGGGCACTGCTTCTTGTTTTTTTTTTTTTAATCTTTTTAATGTTTATTTTGGGGAGAGAAAGAACATGAGCAGGCAAGGGGCAGAGACAGGGAGATAGAGAATCCGAAGCAGGCTCCACGCTCTGAGCTGTTAGCACAGAGCCCTACGTGGGGCTCGAACTCAGGAACAGCAAGATCATGACCTGAGCCAAAGTTGGAAGTTTAACCAACTGAGCCACCCAGGTGCCCCGACAGGGCACCAATTCTTGACGAAGACCGTGTATGAGGGTCAGCAGAGAAAGGCTGTATATTAGAAATGCAGGCTCCTAAATTCTGACTTCTGAAGAGTTGGTCCCAACCTAGCCTTCTATGCATAAACCTCTGTGGGATAAATGTGGTGTAAAATGAGATTGGCTCTGTAGTGATTAATGAGAAAAGGGTGAGAAATAAATCACTCCTATGCTTTTAAGACCATACTTACAGGGGCGCCTGGGTGGCTCAGTTGGTCGAGTGTCAGACTCTTGATTTTGGCTCAGGTCATGATCCCAGGGTTGTGGGATCAAGTCCTGTGTTGGGTTCTGCACTGAGCATGGAGCCTGCTTAAGATTCTCTCCCTCTCTCTCTCTCTCTCTCTCTCTCTCCTTCTCCCCTGCTTGTACACGCTGTCTCTGTCTAAAATAAAAAGTAAATTAAAAAAAGACCATACTTACAAAGAGAAAACAAGCACCAATCATTGCTGCTTTGACTGTCACATCTAGATCTGCGGGAACATGAATTCCGAAGTTGTCAGCATTGGTAAAGACATCATTTACAAATCCTGACCAGTACTTTGAAATCTTCCCAATTGTAAGTTTTTCATTAATGGTCTTCACCTTTGAAAAGAAAATAAGAGATGTTAAACCTGAAGGTGAAATGGATGGCTTTACATATCTTAGTATGTTTGCTTCGAGAGAGATGAGAATTATTTTATTAGTCATCTGTAAATGACAGTTCCATGTCATTCATTCTGTTATATAAGCATAAGTTTGGAGATTTAACTTTCCAGTTTACTCTTCAGGAATTTTGCCTTTTTGACAGTTTTTTGATTTATCATAATTCCTTTATTTTTTCTTGCTTTTTGTATGCAGATTGAGAAAATAATAGCAATAAATAATTAAGGCCAGGCTACCACAAGATGGCAGCAGGTACATAGTCTCAATTACATGGTCTAACCTTGAAGGTGATTTCATTACCTGAAGTCTAGATTTTAAACCTGAATTCTTCAATAACAACAACAACAACAACAACAAAAGGAAGAAAAAGAAAAAGAAAATATTTTTGAGAAATATTGGAGAAACAATTTTTAGAAGAAATTCATTTCTAAGTACAAATTGTAAACTTTAAATTTTTATTGTTAAGATTATAGAATTACTAACACATTTAAACATTATCAGCCATTGCTTAATCTCATTTTTATATTATACTCCAAAATTTACTAGGTCTTTCCTTTATAACTAAACCTAAGTCCTATTTTCACTAAAAAAAATCCTCTAGGCAAATATAGCACAGGAAATTCAGATTAATTTGACATCAAAATCTATAGTCCTTCACAGCTAGAAGAAATCTACAGTTAAACTTTATCAACTATTCATTTGCTTGCCCTGTTTCTCATTCAAAGGCTGAAAGGATTCAATATAAATTGTTACTTTATGTATAGTGGGAAAAGATAGAAATAGAGAAGGTTACTTAGGATATCAATATACCTTTACTAAAACTTTTTATTTCTCAATCATAGGGCATATTTTTATCTTTTAGTCTTAGGAAAGCATGCCAAGTCTTTTTGGAGTGGGGTAGAGTTACAACAGTTCGCTTTGTAAAATTTCCATCACATTCTAGGTAAATAGTGTTCACTAAAGTTCCTCAAACTGAATGTCCCAGGTAGGCTATATATGAATGTATGAATGAAGGAAGGGATGAATAATAAATAGACACTTTAAATGAGCTCTCCTTTGCCTAAAAGATATTTCCAGGAATAGTAGTTAACATAGTTCTTATTGTTACAATTGAATTTACAACTGCCTATTGTTTTTTAACATTGAGTTAAAATGTTAAACATTTAAATGTTTATGTAAGTGTAGATTGTTTTATAAAATTAACGTAGCAAGTCTTATGATCATAGCTTTTAAATTAGTGATATTTTCTCAAATGTGGATCTTGAGAAACTTAGTAGACCATCCGGGAAGAGTAGGGGGAAAAAAGTTACAGAGAGGGAGGGAGGCAAATCATAAGAGACTCTTAAATACACACTGAGGGTTGATGGGAGGTGGGGGAGAGGGGAAAGTGGGTGATGGGCATTGAGGAAGGCACTTGTTGGAATGAGCACTGGATGTTGTATGGAAGCCAATTTGACAAAAAATTATATTAAAAAAATAAATTAGTGATTTTTAATGGAGTGTACTTCTTAGATGAGATCTGAAGTAGGATATGTTAACCACCAGAGCTAGAGGAAAAGATGATCTAATTTAAGGTGATTCTAAGCTAATATATATTTACTTTATACCATGGGTGCTGTAATTCCACATAAATCAAAAAAGTTTTAGTGTGTTCTTTATTTTTATTTTATTATTATTTTTTAAGTTTATTTATTTATTTTTGAGAGAAAGAGACAGTACGAGCGGCGGAAGGGCAGAGAGAGAGAGGCTCAAACTCGGGAACTGTGAGATTCTGACCTGATTCTTAACCAACTGAGCCCCCCAGGTGCTCCTTAGTATGCTTTAAAAACAAAAACAAAAACAAAAACAAAAAACCTTGAACTTAGTATATCTGAAATTATGAGTTCTTACTGGCACGCACAATATGGGCTTATTACATTATTTCACAAATACATTATTTTCTAAATTTATTTCAGAGATATCCCATGATTTGAATATTTTAACATTGAATTCTGTTGCAAGCCATGAGGACCTAAGTGAAAGCCTCCTTCACTCTGTCAACCGTACCTCAAAATCCACATCGCCAAAACAGCCACATGTTGCACAAGGACCAACAATTTTCAAAATATCTTCTTTGTTTGCATTTTGGATTGTGAATTTAGGCAGAAAGGGGTCCCACTTCTGTGCAACATAACCAACTATAGTACCAGGAGGGGCTTGGATTTCTAACTGCAAGAAGAGATAATAATAAAATAAGATTTTCCTACAGTTATTGTATTTTAATTTTACAAGTCGCTTTCCTTCTAAACAGTAACTTTTATGAAATTATTTTTGTATTCTACAAAGTATTCTAAATACCTGCTTCTAAGGAAGCACGGCAGTGGATTTTTTTCACATTTTATAGAAACAAAGATATTCACTATACAGGTATTTGCTTGGCATTACTCACTAAAAATTCATGTCTTTCTTTGATCTTACTTCCCTGAAGAGAACCTCTCCCAGAACGGTCTTCTGACCCTGGGACACTGTCTTCTTTGGCATTTTGTTCCGGGTGTGGCGGTTGGCCAGGCACTGTTTCCTGTGTCTTCCACTGCCTCTAATGTGTTGCCACAACACACATCTATTTGTAACCCTCACTTACGAGTTGTTAACTATTCATGATTGTTTGCCCTTCAGGCTGTCAGCTTCCAGCTTCTCTGGGTTCAATTAAAAACAAATGTTTCTTGTGAAGTTACAGTTTTACGCACCAATTTGATTGCTGTTTCACTTTTTCCAAAGTGTGAGAGACTTGTAATTGCATTTTTAGGCTTTACTTTAGTGCTGTACCCCATTACTTTCATTTCCTTAATTTCCTTACTTTTCATCATGTTGTATTTCAACATGTTTATATGGTCAAACCAAGTCAGACAAAGTTGTGAAATAAGCCAGAGGTGGGTGAAAATAGTGACAATTGTTTGCTTTTAAATCCAATCCACTCCTTATAATCTGTTTTCCTTTTGTCTTTTTTTTTTTTATTATTTATTAAGTTCATAGTCATACGTGTGTATCTGTAGTGCTCTTGGATCAACAAAGGTGGTTTCAATAAGAGTGCCTAGAATTACAGGGATTCGACTTGTCAAATCGCTAAATTGTACACCTGAAGCTAATGTAACATTGTATGTCAACTACACTTAAATTAAAAACAAACAAACAAAAAACACTGAAAAGGCAGAATTATATAGATTTGTTCTGGGATCACTTTCAAAATAATTGGCTTGATTCTGAGCAAATCTTTAAAAAATTGTTAAGCGGTATCAGATACATCTTATTTTTAATTTATGTGACATTGGACTACTATGAAATAAAATATCAATTTTCAGAAACATTCATCAGAAACATCAGAAACATTCAAATGGATATATTATATTATACTGACTATACCATCTTAAAGCATATTAGAACTTAAATATCCTTTGTAGGAGGATGAAAATTCTTGGACACCAAATGAGTACCTTAGCCACTTTATCACTTAGTCAAGTAATTGCCTATAACAATTGGAGGATTAGCTTCAATATATATTCCAGAAACTTCCCTACTTAACCCCAATTCATATTAATATTTTTTTTTCTCATCTTGCTAAGTAGAGTACTTATACATAGGTGCACAGTAGAGAAACTTGGGCTTGAATAAGTATACCTGGATCAAGCCCTATTCCTGATATTTCCTGGATGTGTGATTGTAGGTAAGTTACCTCCACTCTCTAAGCCCTAGTTACCTCAATTGCTAAATATGGAGAGTCAAATCTATTCTTTCTAGCTCATAGAGATGTTATGATATCAAAGACATTAGAATAAGTTAAGGTTCCTTATCAACTTAACTGCATTATGTCAGTGAAAGTTATTATAGATCTACTAGATAATGATGAAAATCTATTATATATTAAAATAAAATAATGAAATGATTCCCTTCAGAACAATAGCATAGTCTTGCCAAGGTTTAAAGTTTGTCATAAATGGATGAATGGAATGTGAGATTCTGTACTAAAACTGATACCTAACCAAGAGAACACCTTGGGAGATTTTAGTATTACTTAGTACTTCCCGAACTTTGCTCCAGTTAGAGAAGACAAAGGGTAGATTTACTTAATGGTGGAACTCATAGGTATTCCAGTTATGTGGCTAACACAGAGATTCAGGAGGATGTGTCCCATTTACATGATGCATGAGCTGTCTGCCAATTAACAAAACGAAAGCCACCACAGTTTTTGGTTGGGAAAAAAACAAAAACAAAAACAAAAGAAAACAAAAAACTAGTGAATCACCATCCTTAAGCTGTTTGGATCCTAAAGGAGCAACTGATAGAGGAATTGCCTTATAGCTCCAGATGAATGCCATTTGTTAAATAAATAATTGCCAACCTTTTCAAACGTAGAAAAATAAAAGTACACCCAGAGCCAATGACTAACCTCTTGCAGGTAGCAAGGGCACCAGCAGCTATTACACCTCAAGGGCCTGTTTACTGTAATCACCTCCCGACCTGAGTTATCCATGACCTTCAGAGTGCAAGCTCGAAGTGTGGAACAGAAAGTACGATTGAAGCAGATGCTTTCTTCCACTGCAAAGTAAATTCTTTGTCCCAAACTGTTTTTAATCTCATATTTGTTGGAGGTCTCAGTGCCAAGTATCACTAAGGGAGCAAAAAAACCAAAAAACCAAAAAAAAAAAAAAAACAATCATCAAAACAGTGCTATTGCCTAGTATCAAATCTTTCAATAAGTAAAAGGGGTAGTGTTATTAAAAGAAAACAGTAGCTAATTATTAAGTATGGGGTATCTTCTTCACCCAAATCTACTTCCATGCTCTAAAATTTGAGGACTTAGCTATGGAAATCAAAGTAAACTCAGAGCAAAGCTGTGTGATGATTACATTTTGATTCCAGATATAGGACCTACTGGGCACATGTAGTTCCACATTTCAACTAAGGAAGCAAGGCTGTAAAGAATGGAATCCTCAAATAATTCTAACACTGCTGTGGAATTTACGGGATGACTCACAGCATAGTAATGATTTTGTTTAAAATCTATTTGGCAGTGTATCTATGGCCGCGGGCTATCCTGCTACCTATATATTATGATTTTGACATATTTTAGATGTTAAGGACAAAAAATAATTAATTGGAATTCAGTCAGTCATCGAAAATCTATGTACTGTTGAATAACATGCCATTTGATGAATCACCGGTGAAATGATAAAACATCAAATTTTGTTTGATGGGTTTTTGTTATTTACTCACTTATTTTCAAGTTTTTATTTAAATTCCAATTAGTTAACATATAGTGTAATATTAGTTTCAAGAGTAGAATGGGTTTTTGTTATTTAGTCTCAAACTTGATTTCCATTTATGAAATTATTAAGTAAATATAAATTATTACCAAACATGGAAATGAGAAAATCTTTTGTTATTTTAAGATAAAAATTGTTAGATTCCTGATAACCATATTATCAAAGACTCAGAGAGTTCATGCTTTTAGGTGTACCTATATCAGACTAACAATTTACTTCAAATGTTTATTTTAAAAGACCTACTGATCTTTTTAAAAAAAATTTAATGTTTATTAATTTTTGAGAGACTGAGAGGGGGAGGAGCAGAGACAGAGGAAGACACAGAATCTGAAACAGACTCCAGGCAACAAGCTGTCAGTACAGAGCCTGACACGGGGCTCAAACTCACAAACTGTGACATCATGAAGTTGGAAGCTTAACCAACTGAGCCACCCAGGCACCCTGACCTACTGATCTTTTTGATCTACCTTTATCCTCAATTTAACATTATTGTTTAGAAGATATTTAAATATAACAAAATTTCTGAAGCCTAAAATATTTTTAACCGTTTTAATAAGTATAGAATATAATATACTTACTTCCAAGAAGCTCCACCTGCTGGTGTATAATTATCAGGTCTAACTGTTAAAGAATGACATAAAGGAAATAAAAGGTATTACATCACACTTTGAAAACCTTTGGAGATATTACTATTAACTTGCTTATCACATGACATTCATTAATTTCCATGTTCTTTACTGGGGAAATGGTTGAAAACAGCTCACATTTTATAATGAAAAAGAAGATACATTTTTTAATTCAAGTAAAAATTTTTAAAAAAATACAAGAACCCTGAAAATTCCAAGGCAGAAATGCCAAGAATCAGAATAAGAACTGTGGTTAACTCTGTGTTCTCCTGTGATAAAGTGATAATAGAGTAACTCTTGGAAACAATACTCAGAGAAGATTTTAAAACAGTCTCTGAACAATGATGCCTAAAAGGTTTCAAAATTCATTTTTTTAAAGGAAATGAAACAAAACATCAATGACCCCCGAATGCCTGGCCTTTCCTCTCCACCCTGCCTAACTTCTCTTTCACTCTCAACTCATTCCTCATAGCGATAAAATGTCTTTGTTAAAGCTGAGAGAGGTTATTTTAGAAATTATTCTCACTCACACCTTCCTTTGGATTAGAAAACACGAACAAATCCTGCTGATGCCAACAAAATACCCATTTAAGCAGAATAAGTTATGCCACTAACAGCTAATATAAGGAAAGTTGCTTTATGTAATTAAAAATGAATTTAACTTAGAGATAAAATAGCCACAGATAGTTGAGAATGACTATATTAAAAAGTATACAATGCAGATTTTTAAAGGAAATATTCAAATATGTTGTGAGAATGAATTTTCACTAAGGTAGACTCGTGAACCCTGAAGACCATTGTCTTTTCTAACACTTTCTTTTCTATTTCACCTCTAAATTATCTTCACTTTATTTTCCCTTCACATTAATAAACTCACTGGTAATGCTTGAGCTGAAATAGTCATTAGTAATATCGGGTATTGATTGGGCATCACAAGTCCGGAAAATTTGACATTACATTATTTCCTTCATTCTTCTTGTATATCCTGAGGTACAGGCAAAACTAAATGTCCTCTATTTAAATTTTATTATTGGCAAAAGAGTGCATGGGTCCTCTTTTTTTAAGGTTCACAAAAAATCTTTTCCATAAACAATTTATGATTTAAGATATTATAAAACCTATTTTCAGAATTATGGCAATTTTTAAATATTAGAATCAGTCTTTCATAGTGTACTATTGTTAGTTCTGTTCTCTTCTTTTGAGAAGAATGGAGGGTTGAAAGAAAAGTCACAAAGGATATCCACAGTTATTTAGCGGTGGATCCATTAGAGGTAAGTTAGGGATGAAGAAAATTATGGGGGCAAGACTAAGATTTGAATTTAGGAACTTTAATGTTGGTGCCATGGATCAAGTTTTAGTCTTGAAATTTAGAGACTATCAGTTGAGATCCATTCCACATTGGAAGGGTAAATTTTACCTCTCTGCTTTCTAATAGTAGCAGTTGTTTATTTAATGGCTACCGTGAGGTAGTCCTTGTGGTAGATATTTTGACATAGTGTATGATGTAATCCTCACAAAAACTTAGAGACATAGGCATCATTACATTTATCTTGTGAAGAAACAGTCCCAGAGAGATTAAGCAGTTTGCCCAGGATCACAGAGCTTGTAAATGGTTGGGCTAGGACTTGAACCTAGATTGATTGTACTGCCACCAGTTTTGACATGCTTTCTACTCTGTTGTATTGGCATCACTAAACAAGTGTTAGGAACTGGGATAAACAATTCTTAAGTGATACCGTGGAACTTCTGAATACCTTTCCTTCCTATTTTCTCTACCCTTACACCCACCGCAGCCTCTGTAATAACATTTGATTTGATCTGTGTCTGTGGGCAATACCCCTGGATTTGAGGGTCTTGTTTTGTTCTTGCAGTTTCCTTCAAGTAGTGCTAGGCCACTTATACACTGTGCTCCAAATGAGCCCTTACCACTCTTTGCTATTATTTGATGGACCAGGAATCTTGGAAACTTTAAAAACATTGGATCACGTATTTAGGTGTCAGGGACAGTAAAGCACTCAAGTAGGAAAGCCATAGGATAGAAATCGAACGACAGCCTTGGATATATAGCTTAAGAATAAATTCTTATGTATAACTTATCAGGTTTACAAGTATTCCACTTAGTATACATACTTCCAAATAAATAGGATCTATACATGTGTCTTTGTAGACTTAACTCACTACTCTTACCTATAGGTGACTAAATTATAATAATTATCCTTTGTTTTGACACTAATAGTATAAAATGGTATTACCTATTAGAACGTGTTAATCCAGAGAGATAATCTATTTGTTTTATATTTAGGTTTAACTCTACATGCATACACATAATCCATACATAAATGCATACACATACATCCATACATGTATACACATGTGTACATGTGTATATATGCATTATATATTTACATACATACCTGAAAATTTATTTTCAAACTGTTAATGGAAAAAAGATTTTCATTAGTCATTGGATGGACTTGATTAAAGGAGAATAGATGTGTTTTTAAATTTTTACTGTGATTTTTTTTTAATTTAGAAGGATTTTGTGTATTTTCCTGTTTATTGAAGAATGTACTATTTTCAAATGTTCATGATTTTATTCAATTCTTACAGTTCTCAGATAAAATTTAACACACAAAAATTCATTTTATATATATCTCTTGCAGACTTGTGGTATAAAACATTTAAAATGCTCATTTACCCTGTTTAAGTACACTGCTTTAAAGCGAGTAAGTGTTCTTTGAGTGTAAAGTGAATAACTTATATTTCCCTTTGAAGTAAGATATTCGCCAATTTGTGGCATATTTTTATTTTCTGAAATAGATCACCAAAGGTATAGGTATGGAAAATCGACTTCATTTTAGAACTGAAGCCAATGGGCTCATATCTCTATTTATGGAATGTAAAAAAAATGTATTCATGTCAAGCATCTGGCTCCGGGTGTGTCATCATTCATGGATGGAAGAAGAATATGTGATGACCATATGTGATCATCAAACCTCAGCCCTCTGGCACTGGTATATCACTTTTATACTTGGCAAAACCTTGTCTGACAACATTCCCAAACAGCTTGCAGCAGTTAATCAACTCTAGTCAGCTATTACAGCTGATCCTTTCTGCAGATGGAAGATGGTAGGTTAGCTTTTCCAGCTCTTTTCCACATCTCCCTGAGCTCTCCAGTCTCTGTAGTACATTTGTCTGCCAGTGGGTTTCTGGAGAAGGCATCTGCAATTATAAACATTTTCCCAGGAACATATGCTGCATGCAGCTTAAACCCTATCAGGCATAACAGAAATCTCTTGTACCTTAAGGGAATTAACACAGAGATTTGATTTTGATAAAGGAGATAGACTTTATGGTTTGAAAGAATGCCAAACAAGCTGAAAATTGCAGCAGATGTGCTGACATCTCAATATCAGTGTATTTCCGAACTTCTGTGGGATAAAGTACAAAAGCAACAATAATATATAAAAGTATAATTGTCCTTTGTGTGCCACATAATTCAGAGGATGGTATTTCTTGATTGATTTATTATAGGGCTTTAATCACCGCTTACCCTCCAATGACTATATCTAATAGTAATATGATCTTGTAAGCACATCGGCCTAAAGATGCAACAGTATCAAAGACAATGATGTTAACTTGGTAACTTGCTTTCCCTTGGATTTATAGTCATCTTTTGAGATTCAGTTGAGGACCCTGAATTCTTAGATCATTATGGAAGTCTCTCCTGAGTACTTAGATCCTTAACGGCTTTCTCTGCTCTCTGCACCTGTACACATTACAACTGTGTGCTTATATGGCTTTAGTACATCACCTTGCACTTCTTGTCAACGCTTTTGCATGCCAATTAGGTTACAGAGTGTTTGGGTGAGAGGGACTAGGTTTTATGCTTTTTACATGTCTCGATTATAGCAAGTACTCAATAAATATTCTTTAATTAAATAGCTGTAGGTGACTAGACGTGTTAGGCAATTCCTTGAGGATACATTTGCTGATACCTTGAGCAATGAGCAGAAGGAGGATAAATGTGCTAAACAGCTCCATCAAAAATGTTTAG
The DNA here is from genome assembly GCF_018350175.1 of Felis catus. NCBI lineage: Eukaryota > Metazoa > Chordata > Mammalia > Carnivora > Felidae > Felis > Felis catus. Next base: position 117,180,611 of record NC_058376.1, on the reverse strand, counting down.
TGTCATCACTCTGCCAAATAAATAAGAAAAATAGAAGTGGAAATAAAAGAGAATGAATTTCTTTCCAAATAATAGAAACAATTTTTTTTCATAATTTCATGATTTATAATGCTTTTCTCACTTCACGTCATTTGTTGAAGTCCTTCATCCTTGGTTGATGATGAGGGAGCATAAGGCAAGCTGAGAGCAAAGTACAAGCTAGCACCCCCACTCCCACGTGGAATATGTGTGATACTCCTCGGACACTCCTGGCTGCCCAAGAACAAAGGAAAGGGCTTTAAGTGCTTGCCATGGTGATGTGAGAAACCAAGGCAAATGAAAAATTAAATTCCCTTACTGCCCACAGCCCATTGGCAAGTCCTTGAAACCGGCAGAGTGACCTAGGAGCTCAGCTGCCTCGATGATGACACTTTGCTGGGGGCAAAAGGGAATCTTGACTTAACATTATCCTGCGCCCCCCCCCCCCCCCCCCCGCCTCCATCCTGTAAATCTACTTTAACATCTAAAAATCCCTTTGGAAACTTCCTTTGTCTCAGCTTCCCCAAGATGTATGCTGGCAATCATATTCCAAGCTTATGGCCCCCTGATATACGCCTGAAGGGTCTCATGACTGAGGTTTTACTAAATGGTAATAAATGGTGTTTTCCCAGTAGGGGCCTGGAAACCTGGCTTCCAAAATTCCTTAGTGATTTACTCTATCCCTAACCCCCTCCCACCTGGAAGGTATATAATTAGTTACCCATCACAACCCCAGTGCAGCTCTTTCTGCCCATGGGTCCTGTCCCCGTGCTTTAATAAGATCGCTTTTTTGCACCAAAGAAGTCTTCAAGAATTCTTTCTTGGCCATCAGCTCCGAACCCCCATCACCCCAAAACCCCATCAGTTGAAAAGCAAGAAACCAAGTTGGTATTCATTTTAAGGGGCAAACGTGTGTAGAAATAGAAAAAACACCTGGCTTAAATATTCTAGCCCAGGAGGAAGACTGCCTGGCCGAGGGAGAGCTGGCTGCCACACTTGGTTCTCTGGGTGGGGATATGAGAGGTGAAAGCTGCGGTCAGGGGCTGGAGCTCCAGGAAGAAAGCCAGGCAGACCTCTGCTTCTTTGGTCCTGCGCATCTGCAAGAGAATGAAAATCTCAGCCCATATTTAAAGTTAGGCCATTTCTTTCATTTTTCTCATAGTATCTGTGACTTCTGAATTCAGAGGACCAATGATCTCCTGCCTCCTCTACTGCCTTTCCTGCATTTTCCCTATTCACCGTTGCCGTAACTTGCCCCCTAAACCAGAGGAAAAGGAGTGCGGAAGATTGCTAGTAGTGGTTGTGAGAAAAATGGTGGGTAATTTGGGCAAAATAAATGATTTCCAAATATATATATATATACATATATATATATATATATTTAATGTTTACTTATTTTTGAGACAGAGAGAGACATAGCATGAACAGGGGAGGGTCAGAGAGAGAGGAAGACACAGAATCTGAAGCAGACTACGGGCTCCGAGCTGTCAGCACAGAGCCCGAGGCGCCTCGAACTCAAGGACCGTGAGATCGTGACCTGAGCCGAAATCGGACGCTAAACAGACTGAGGCACCCAGGCGCCCCTAAAACTATATTTTTTTGGGCACATGAAACGTCTGCTCAAAGAGCTGCAAAATTATAAACTCCAAAGTGAAACGGTAAAAGGAACTAGATATTCTCTACTCCTAAAAGGATAAACTTAGACATAAGTTTTGAATCATAATTCTGAGTTTCAAGGCATCGTCCCCCTTCCCTAAATATTATGAGGGTCCCTTGTAATTGCTGAGGCTGTTTTATCGCTTTTTATCAATCCTACTGCTTTTGCAAAGTTTGCTTCAGGTGCTTATTCTTTCCGCTGTACCAGAACCACGTGGAGGGCTTGTTCAAACACAAATTCCTGGGCCCCTTTCTGGAGTTTCTGATTTCAGGAGTTGGGGGTGGGGCTGAGGCTTGAATTTGCATTTCTATTTCCAGATGAACTAATGCTGCCCCCTGACCATATACTTTGAGAACTAGTGGTTTAATTCTATATACTATGAGAACACACAAATCTAATTGATGAGCTTAAGGGTAGTATAATATCTAATGGAGCTTTGGTTTCTCAGTACTTTGCAATAAAGCACCCCAAAATTTTTGATAGTGTGAATGCCTTTGTAAGCTTACCTGGTATTACAAAAGATAAAATATGGAATTCTTTAATGTTTGGCTTTGATTTTTTTAGAGAATCACCTGTTTTCTATATTATTGCCAGGTGAAAATGTTACTATTTCACTTATCTGTTAGCTTCAAATTTAGAGATTTGCTGCATTAATCAGGAGCCTGTGTATTATTATGTACAAGCCCTAATCCATGAAAAAGTCTTCTTTTTAAAAAAAATATAAATTACAGCTTTTCTAGTATCATTTTTCCTTTTTCTCTTCACATGACTGCCATTTATATTACTCCCTAATTAGATACCATTTTTTTCCCAAAGATTATCAGAGTTTTTACTCCTCATCTTTACGAATCCATAAATTATTGGAGTTCTCACACCTGCATTCATTTAGTCCGACAACACTATGCTGTCTTAGATTGAACATAGGTGTGGATCAAGATTCATGATAGTTATTTTCAAAAATTAGAGGGACCATTATGAAAACAAATTATTGTCACTATTCTAAAGACATATGAATGGGAAGGACAAAGGAAAATTGTCGTGGTTTACTGTAAGGAAGAAATTTATAACAGCTGCACGCAGATTTGGATAAGTACCCTCACTATACATAGACTAAAGTTGGAGTGACATCTATATAATTCTCAGATTAGAATGACCTTCCTTCAGCACTGATACCAAATTCATGCAAGTTGTATGTATGTGGGGGTATAGTTTTCAGAATCCTTTAAGTCTCTAAAAAATAAATTTGAAGAAAGGACTAAGTTTCCTTTGGAGAAAGTAAGTTCTCCACTATTAAGAGAATTCAAGCATAGCGTGAATGAGTTCTTGGAGAGGGATTAAAAACAAACAAACAAAAACTGGTGAAGGATCATGGACATCCAGTGGATGGTCCTTTAAACATTTACATAAACTTTGTAGTAATGATAGGCTCATTAAGGTTGTGTATACATGTGGCGTTAATGAGGAACAGTTGCCAGGTGATTCATGTATTTATTTAACCTTCAGGTTGGAAGAATGGATCAAGATAGGTATTTAAGTTTGTACATTGAGAATTTGGACATTTAGAATTTGGGCATGTTTAGGGTTAGGATCATGTGGAAACAAACTTGTCTTTTGGCCTCATTAAACTAGAGGTCCATACCAATGATATATAGCCGTTTGCCTCCCACGGGACTCAACCTGAACTTCTCCCCTCTGGGCATACAAAAAACATACAGGCAAAAGTACTCCTTTTGCTCTTGAGAAGGTGGTCTAAGTGGGACCGCAAGCAGTAAAGTGGGGGGAGGAAGACCGTGTAACACCATGTCAGATTTGGGAGAGGAGAGAATGGCCAATCAATAGCAACCGGAAATAGTAACACGGGAACAAACAATCCTTTCTTGGGTTTAGTGCCAAAAGCACTGTTGTCATTGGCTTTCAGAGAAAAGTAGAGGCAAAACTGTGATGTAGGGAAAACTAGTTCGTAATGATAAAATTGCAGAGAGAAGTTCAACCTGGATGTGGAGGTGTAGGACTATGGCTAGAAAGGGAACTTTATGAAGTGCCAGAAATGTTCTATATCTTAATTTTGTTGGTGGTTACAAGTGCTCTTTAGTTAAAAAATCATGAACCTGGGGCACCTGGTTGGCTCAGTCGGGTGAGCTTCTGACTCTGGATCTCAGCTCAGGTCTTGATCTCATAGTCGGGAGTTTAACCCATAAGACTCCATACATAAGGCTCTACTACTTAATAGTGGAGAACTTTTAAGTACATAAAAAAATAATGTACTTCAGTTTGGTGCTCTTTATGCACATATGTAAGGATCAATTTTTTAAGTGTGTTTAATGTTTACTTATTTTTGATAGAGAGAGAGGGAGAGCTAGGGATGGGGCAGAGAGAGAAGGAAGCAGAATATCTGAGTGCTGATCCATGCTGTCAGTGCAAAGCCTGATGCAGGGCTCGAACTCACAAACCGTGAGATCATGACCTGAGCCAAAGTGGGACGTTTAACCGATTGAGCCACCCAGGCGTTCCTGTCTACCAAAATGTTTTAAGTAAATAATGATGATAATCTGTCTTGCCCTCTCAAACCAGATTTCTGATTCAAAAGGAAGCTTCCTTTTCATTTCTTTTAAATAGAATAGAGTCTCTGACAGATGTTTTGCCCACTTCATGTGCTATTTGAAATAGGTTGCAGGAGTATTGGGTTTCTATCTGAAAATTTGCCTCTAAGTTTAGTGGTGAGTCTTTATCATTACTGAACATCCCTGCTTTTTTGGTAGATTAATCATATTTTGATCTTACTATTGCTTTCCAGTCACAAGTTTCTTCAAAGTCTCAGACCACCAGATAAAGAAGGAACTCCTTTGAATTTCTATCTGGCTTTGAATTTCTATCTACTCTTTTAAAAATGTATAACTAGCTTATAAATATTTCACGCACTCTGCAACTCTTTACCTTACAGGCTACTGTTGTTGCTGTAACTCTTATAAAGTGATGAAGTGTTTTGGATTAAGTGTTTGTGTCAGTCTTCGGTGAAAGAAAAGACTTGTCAAGATTTTTTTTTTAGTTTGTCTTCAAGTATAAAAATGAGGCACACATATTAAAATTCATGATTTTGTTGTTTCATGTCTATATTTTACAATTTGTTTGAGCTTTCCTTGTGATACTCAGGGACTGGTGTACATTAAATGTTGAAGAAAAATGAAAAGATTATCTCCTCTGTTCCATATTAAATAGCATCCAAAAGTGTATTTTGGTGAAGAAAGCAAATAAGCAGTACATGTTTCTTTGAATGCTTCATTAATTTAATTTCGGATATTTTAAATTGGTGTACTCTCTTATCCTATTTGTGATGAGGTTAAAAGGTTTCTGCCAATTATACTAATTTAGCTTCATGCTAAAACTTTTTATTATAGGCTAGAGTTTAATGGTTTGTTCTGATAATGGAATGAAAGCACATTATAATTTCAATTTTTATATAACTTCACAAGTGTTTTCAGTGAGACTGAAACTCATTACTTACAACAAATCCCTCTCTCTTGTCTTTTGAGAAGGTATTTAAAGTAAAACAGCACTTATGATATTTATGCACTTTTAGGAACATGATAAAATTCCCAGCTCCCCCTACAAAATCCTTAATTAATCTGCTTATTTAAATTAGTTATTCTCTGTTTGCTTTTTTATATATAATTTACTATCAAAGAAGTTTTGAAAGATTTTTGCTCAGAAATGATTACTTTTAGTCCATTAAATTTATTAGAATTTACCACTACACATATTGAATTCTTTAAAATAAATGGGTATATCACACATTTTAAACAACAAATAGGAAACTTAAAAATATTGAACTGTACTTTAACACTTCTTAACTTCTGTGTGAAAAGTTTTCTTCAAATCCCTTTAAACTTGGAATATCAGCCTGTCTTTGTGTTTGGCATTAAATACTGCCCTTCTGAATTCTGCTATGCAGCTTTTCTTATTAATTCACTATGTTTATATTCATGATAACTAAAACATTGTTTATATCTTAACTTTTACATTCAATCAGGTAGTTTTTATTATTTTTTTAAATTTTAATGGAACATGCTCCTTGAAGTTAAAAATTCCAGTGTTCAAAAGGGATAAGTGACAGGTTTTAAAGTATCAATCTCACTGATTGTAACATCCCTGCAACTGCATATTTTTAGTCATAAATAAGGAAACATTTATTAACTGGCTCGATTTACTCTTACCTTTACAGGCCATGAGGATGTCTGAGTCACTTCTTCAAAGGCAGCCAGGTTAAAAGAAAGGCTTTTCCTGTTGCAGCAAGAAGAAAAAACACAGCATGCATAAAACTTCAGAAGGTGTCTGTCTCCTTCACGTCAGCTTACAAATAACAGAGAAAGGGAGTGTCTTGGTTTCCAGAGTGATGTATTGAATCACTTTGGACAACAGGGGGAGACGAAGATATCACCAAAGGTAAACACTACTCAGAAACCATCATATCTCTTGGTGGCTGAAGGAACAATTTAAACATAGTAAAAACCGTAAAGGAAGACTCATTTTAAGAGTCTTGTTTTCAAGACTCTTTCAAGTTTCTTTCCTCTTTTAAAAAATTTCTTGGAATATATACCTTTGCATTCACTATTATGTCAGAAACATTCTATGTTTCTAGTTTCTAGAAATCGTCTGTGCCAGAGTTTATGATTCATTTTTCTATCCTGTGTTAACTTCCTAAGAGTTCTAAACATAATATTTCATATTTTGGAAATGTTTGAACTTCAATATTATTTTTCTCTTGGGATTTTTTTCACACTCTCTCCCCCCAAAAGCAAATAAGCAGGAAGTAGATTATTCCTTACTATTTATGTAATAAATAAATCTGTATTTTCATTTCTAATTGAATTTGACGAATCAGAGGTATTTGAAAATGCAAGCCCTCAATAACCTTGCAAAGTTAATGGGAACACACAGGTGATATTTAACAGTATTGCATACTGAGGGGGAAAAGAAAGCACTGTAACCTTGCATAGACAGCTCATCTTTCTAAATGCAGGTGACCAGGTGACCATGGAGATTTTGCTCCCCAAGTTAAATCCCCTGGATGACATGCATTGCAAAGGTTGAACTTGCAAGATATACTGCATTATAAGTAACACTGTTTACTTCTAAAAATAGTTAAGTGGCCTGATAAACCATAGCCTGTGATGAGAAATTATAAAGTCATTCTCACAGGTTGTTGGCAGCCAAAAGTTTATGTTCTTATTTGGCAAAGAGATATTTTTTTTATTATTGTTGTTGTTTTGAAGTATTTGGGGTTGAAGAGCTGCTGTTACCTGACCTGTCATTTTGCAGAAGAGGTGAAAAAAGATGATTAGTATCTTAATGAAATTATATGTTTCCTAGATTTCTTACTGTTTGTCCTGGTCATTTGAAAGAAAAACTTCATTCCAAAGAAACTAAGTTGTTATTAACACTAGCAAACCTGGCAACTTTAAATTATGGTCGTAATCGACCAGTTAATTTTGACTTGCTACAGAGCACCAAGTTTGAAATAAAAATCTAAGCCAATTAAACATATATTGAGGCTGTATAAGGCCATCCATCCATGTATTTGGATATGGCCGTATGACTGAGGGAGGCTTTCAGTATTTAACCTGCAAGGGAGAACTTCCAGGCCACCTAACTTGGTGTGGTGTAGGAAGTGCCCGTTTCTTTCTCTCTCTGTCCTGCTGGGGACAGCACCCATATTGCTCTTTCTTTGCAAAGGCCCAGCAGATACCAACCTGAGGTTTCCCCTTCTCTCCATTCCTTTCTATTTCCCAGCTCTTCTAGAAGAGAGGCTCACAAACCCTTCTGATGGACCTTTCGGACGTTGAAGTGTCCTATTACCGAGTGCTTGTCCTGCCAGGTAGTGTTGCCCCAAGGGCGGGCCTGGCCACCTCTCCCGCTGCAGTTGCTGCGGTCATTCAACTCCACCTGCATGGTGCCCTCAATTCCCTTCTCCTCACACCTGCTGCCTCCACAGAAACACCAGGACAGCCCTGCCCTTCAGCACGGCGCTCAGAACCCTCACTCTGACCTCTCTGCTTTGTGCTCTGAAGCCCTTGACTGTTTCAAGCAGCATCAATACCAATTTCCCTTTGCCATCAGGCTGCAGTTTTCTCATTGGCTGGCTTGATTCCACGAAATATAGCCAATACAAGGTGGGCGTGTCTAACAGACATAAACCAGGGGATCGCAGTGCAAAAAAGGAGACTTAAAAATGAATTCTCAGGAAACAAGACAACGGGTCTGCCCCTTTGCAGGGAACTGCCCTCTCCCGAGCCTTGCTCTGCTGCTCTGCTCCTTAGGCGTGCTCATTTTCTGAGGATGTTCTGCCTTGCCTGTCCTTGTCCCTTCTAAAAGAAGGGTCTCTATTTCCACCCCCAACTTCAGCCTTAGCCAAGAGGAAATGGGAAAAAATTGCATCATAATTTCACTGCAATCACCCCCCCTACTCATGGCCTTTCTGCTGGACACATTGCAGCTGTTCTGAAGAGCTGTTTATTCAACATTACGTAATTGTTTAGAACTTTCCCCATTATTTAATCACTTCATGGTTAGACACTTGACTCAAATTTTCATGTCTGAAAAGGCTCACCAAAGCAGTCTGCCTCAGTATGAAGGAAGAAGCTGCACATTATTTAAATCCATAGAGTGACAGATAAGCTCCCTGCTATGACAAAAACTGCATTATGCTTCAGACAGCCTCCTTTGAGGAAAGGATGGCGAATGGAGTAAGGTGTAAGCCTACAGGCCTGAGGCAGGACCAAAGACCAAGGAAGGGAAGAGCCAGCTCTAGGAATATTTCATGATTATGTTTGTTTTATTATAAAATTATGGGTTCTTAAAAATTAAATATATACATATACAAACATACATATGTGCATATATAATTGAATATATATACATACATACATACATACATACATACATATATATGGAATGAGAAGGAATTATTTTGTTTTCCTGATTTATATTGAGGTATAGTTCCAAAGCACATTTTATTTAGTTGAAACTATGTCTTCTAAAATTCATGACAATGCAGGGCTCCTGGCTCAGTCAGTTAAACATCTGACTTTGGTTCAGGTCATGATCTCACAGTTCATGGGTTTGAGCCCCGTGTCAGGCTCTGTGCTGACAGCTCAGAGCCTGGAGCCTGCTTGGATTCTGTGTCTCCCTCTCTCTCTGCCTCTTCCCTGCTCACTGAGTCACTTCTTCAAAGGCAGCTCATGCTCATGCTCTCTTTGTCTCTCTCTCTAAAATGAGTAAACATTAAAAAAAACTAAAGAAAAATAAAATGCATTATGATGCATAAAGTTACATTTGTTTTTAGCCACTGCCTGTTACTACATTTAATGGATATTGTCTTTCCGTGGTAATTTAGATTGTTTCCAGTATATAAGGCAGTATGATTTTTATGCCCATGCGTAGCAGTCTTTTGAAGGTGGTGTACATCCAGAAATGAAAATGCTGGCTATGGAGTATGAAGATCCTCATTTTTGCTAAGTATTATTGCAGGATGTACTAAGTACTAGTAAATATTAAGAAATTACTAAGTATCACTGGAGATCATCGGAGACTTGATCTCAAATGTGTTTGTATCAATTTACATTCTCAACAGTGATGGGTAAGTATTCCTATTTCCACATATCCCTTTCAACACTGGCATGGTCAGTAGGGTGTGGAATTAACTGGGGACTTCCAAATATTGATTTATAAGAAGGCAACATCCAGTCTTCTTTACACTATACCTAAGTAATGTAATCTTTTTGTGTCTTTATGTTTTCAGCTATTCCTATCATACTATATCATATAAGAATCATTAATAGCAAATTTTATGAATAACTGGCCATAAAAGTAATTGCTATAGGTGGGGAATGGTTTGTAAGTGGACCATAATTTAGTGATAAAATAGCTTCTTTCATTCAGTGAGTCTTGTGGCATAATCAGTTAAAATGTGAATCCACTTTTAGCAACTGTGCAGCACGAGAGGTATGCATTTCTATGCATAAATCTTATCCCTCGATTTGTAAGTCCCCATACTGAAACTTGTTGTGGAACAAGACAAGGTGTGTATAAATAAATTAATAAAGAAAATAAACAAATATGTGGTGAAATAGCATTATTATAATCTTTTCCCAGAGTTATTTGATTTATAACCTCACTATTAAATATGAAATATACAATCTCTTAATGTAAACTTGGATGTTTCTTTCCTGGCAATGCCCACCTCCTATTTCAAAGTGTCACTTATGTACACTTTGCAGACCTATCAAAGTGCATATCTCTACTAACTTATTCAAATCTGTCCTTTTGAGACAAGGCTTTATTCATTCATTCACTAAACATGTATTAACTTTTTACCATGTGCATACCATTATAGAGTATACTCCGATGTAATGATATGGCCCCCACTCTGGGGGATACTCTAGTGAAGTATCATAATATAGGATTGTAATATTCTTTTTATTTTTTAAAACTAAGAGTAAGTTTACAACCTCCTGAAAATACAATGATGTAACTCATCCTGTGTTTGAAGAGCAAAGCTAACTGGAATCAGTAATGCATCATTCAAAAGATCAATTCTTCGTTTCACACATACATGTCTGATTTTCCTTACCTCTGTTCTTATCAGACAGGAAAATAATAATTATTAAGATTTTTTTCCTTAAAGAATGAAAGGATAGTAAACTGGATTATGCTTCTTAGCTGTTAATAAAAGATGGATGTCTTACCCCCTCTGCATACTTAAAAAGATATCGATCCAAAGGATAAGAAAAAAAGGAAAAGAATTCTGGATACAGAGAAGAATCTGTAAGACTAAGAGAAAGCCGGTTCTAGCGCGAATCTAGAGGGAGGGTCCCCATTCACCAAGATGGCATGGAAAGGACTCTAATAATTTAAAGTCTGGTGCATAGATTCCATGGGACAAAAGGTATCCCATAATCAGACTGTAAAGCCTAAGGAAGAAGCAATAGTTTAGTTTGTGTATAGAAGTTCTTTTTAAATTTTCAGCCTTATGCATTTTGTTTACATAGGACTACGTAGAACCGAATGGAGTTTTTTGAAGTATTCTGTCTTCATTGTGTTTTGTCTTCTGGCATTTGCCTGATCTCTTATGTATATTACAACTTTGAAGAGTTCGTAATTGTACTTTCCTTTAAAGAGTCTAAAAGTAGAGGGAATATTCTGAGAGGTTCTGGCTCATTCCAGGGTATATTACTAGAAAAAGAAATGGAAATTATAAGCAGAAGATGTGGACAGACATCTGACATATCAACAACTGTTTATTTATATGTCCTTCAGGAGGTATGTTTATGTGTGTATCAGAGAGAAAGAGAGAGAGGAAGATATATAGAGAGAAATAGAGAGAGAGAGAGAGGGAGAGAGCGAGCGACTGAAGCTACTAACTAGATTGAGAAGGAGAATTAAGATGTCAAAAATCTTCAGAGACTTCAATGCTCCCCACCAAGAACTGCTTTACCATTTTGACAACCTCTTTATTTCTACCATTATTTTACATATACTTACCTTGTGCCTTGGTGCTTTGCCTGGCTCGGTGTGGTCACTGTGTCCTCCCAACATTTGCCTGCATGTGAGACATCATCAAAATCCTGCACCAAGCCCTTCGGTCGCTGCTGCTGACAGCCCAGCAGTGCTCTGCATACAACCGCCTTCATTGGCAGCAGCCGTATCACGCACGGCCGGTGCAGCTGCGATTCAGGGCCAGCTAGAGTACACCAATTGTTTCCCGCAGCACATCTTTGCATTTCCAGCATTGAAAATAAGCCTCTGCAAGCTTGGAACCCCCAAGAGCCCAGTTCCCAAGAGCCTGAGATAACGGTTACAACAAATCTACATTAAACATATAGGCAAAGTGCATTAATGTATGCTTAATAGTGCATGTTTAGTGTTTTCTTGCGCTGCTGTTTATAGACTGGATCAGCCAGGAAACGTTACCACATTTAAATGCATGCTTTGCTCAGCGGTGGCTAAAAGAGTGGGAGGTGTCCTATATGCCACGGAGAATGTGGTTTCACTGAACGGGAGCGGAGAGCGAAGGTCTGCTCTCGCGATTTGTGTATGTTCTTTTCGGTGGTGGTGGTCGTGGCGTCCAGTGCGGGTCCCGCCTCATTGGGCGTATTCGTGAAATAACCGAAAGAATGACGGATCGACGTAACCAGCAGCACTGTTTCTCGTTCGGACCTTCTTCCTTTCCTTATTTCGTCTACAAGCAAGTGCATGAATTGTGACACATGGACAAGAATTAGGATCATGCTCCTGACTTCAAATCATAGTCAGTTGTGATTTGAATGAAATTTATACACAAATGCTACTGTGTTTTGGGCATATCTAGGAATGACTGTGTTTGCCTAAAATGAAGTGTATTTATGTTTGCCTAGTTGTATTTTTTCCTTTTGAAGTCTCCCTAGCTGTGTTTTTCTCAAGTTACTAAGTATATTTTCTGCAACAGAAGTGTATTTTGTCGATAGAAATGTCTTTTGAGCCACATGTGTAATTCAAACTTTTCTAGAAGCTGCGTTACAATAGACAAAGAAACAGGTGAAGTTAATTTAAATAACATTTTATTTAACCAGCTCTTTCAAACATGTAATTTCAACATGTGGCACTCACCAATTTTCAAGGGCTCAGTATCCACATGTGGCTAGTGACTACTGTATTGGATATGGAAATCCCTGTGTATTTATCCAGGGAAAGACTTGGCTGGTGACAGATCAAAGGTGGCTTATTAATCTTATGTGTTTGTTTAAATAAGCATGTGCTTTAAAATAATTTTGAACTTCAATTTTTAATTTATATGAAAGCTACTCTATAAAAGTAGACATTGATACGAAAACAAGTGGAAATTATACTGAAAAAAATAAATATAAAATAAAAGGATATCTTCTTTCCCTCACCAGTTTGTTCCTCCAAAATAATAACTATGAATGCTCGTGTATGTATTTTAAGGTAAAAAAAATATGCTTATAATCTGGGAATATTTTTGTATTTAGAAGACGACAATATATTTAGAATTTCTACCTGTACGAAATCTTACATGAACAGACCTGTCCCGTGCTCAATGGTAAACAGAAAAATTAAATGAGATAGCCTTACGTCCTTCTTAGAATGGCAAAAATTGAAAGGACTGACAATACCCAGTGTTGTGAGACAGGTAGCAAGGTTAGCTCTTTTATGCTGCTAGTGAGTGCGTGTTTTGCTACAATATGTTGAAAACAGTTCCGCATTATTTAGCAGGTTTGAAGAGACACATACTCAATGCCGTAGCGATTCCATTTCTAGGTACATACCCTAAAGAAATATTTGCACATCTATACCATAAGAAATATGCAAGAATATTCCTAGAGGCATCCATCATTATCACCCCCAATTAGGCAAACGATGCAAACTGGCACCTGTACTGCAGAGGGCAAGGAAAGAGGTAGATCACTCCAAACTGGGCGGTGGTAGTTGTAATAAGCAATGAAATTTACTTACAAGGCTTGTCTTGGGCTCCTGCAAGACAACCTCTGCACCTTCCTATCAGATTCTTAGGTTTATATAGAGGCCTTAAGTGGGTTTAGTCATGTACTACATCCAGATGGTCTTAACACCTTTCTCTCTCAAGGCCACAGGCTTGAGGAGCCTCTGTCAGGGACTAGCTTGAGGGCTACCCAGAGATTATGTCCTCTCGATGACCTCCTTTAACACAACCAAAAAGTTCATTCACAAAAAATTTGTGGTGAATAGTGTGTGTGTGTATATATATATAATATATATATATATATATATATAATATATATATATATGTGTGTGTGTATAGTATGCATATATATATATATATATATATATATATATATATATAGTATGCATATATAGTGAATAGTATGCATATATATGTCAAGAGCCAGACAACTAACTGAGCCACCCAGGCACCCTAAATCACATATAAATGATGAAATACTACACAAAACTCAAAGTGAATAAACTACAGCTGCATGCATGCAATATTGGTATTTCTTTCAATTATGATATTGAATGAAAGAAGCAGGTCACAGAAAAATGCTTGTATAGAGTGGTTCAATTTCTACAATGCTTGAAGTAGGCTAAACCAAAGGCATACATAGATACTAAAACTGTACTTTTAAAAAAATGCAGCAAATATCAGATGTGTAGTTACCTTTAGGAAGGAAAGAAAAATGTGTGACTAGGCAGAGACCTATGAGAGTACACATAAATGATCCCAACAATGCCATGCCCTTTTACCTTCCTCCAGTGACCTTGTTTCCTATTCTACCTCAGCCTACCTTAAAAATTGATATATGCTTGGGGCGTGTGGGTGGCTCAGTCGGTTAAGCATCTGACTTCGGCTCAGGTCATGATCTCCTAGTCTGTGAAATTGAATCCTGCACTGGGCTCTGTGCTGACGGCTCAGAGCCTGGAACCTGCTTCGGATTCTGTGTCTCCCTCTCTCTGCCCTTCCCCTGCTCATGCTCTGTCTCTGTCTCTCCTTCTCAAAATAAATAAAGATTAAAAAAATGATATATATTTTATAGGTATATCTTAGAAATTTTTGTAACCAGTAAATGCAGTCTTTCTATCGTATCAAATTCATGTATCCTGTTCTCTATTTCCTTCCTCTATTCCTGGCTCATTCTCTCTGGTCTTCCACCCAAACGAACTTTTGATGCCCCAGTACCTTCAATCCTACCCATCAATGGCCCCCTTTGATGGCCTCATTCTCTGGCTCATCCAGTCTAAATTCCATGGAGAATTGTTATCATCACACCCTTGCGTATATACATTTCTTATTTCATAGTACTTAACTGAAAAATAAAATCCTGATCAATCCAACTCTTCTGCTCTTGGCCTGCACCTACACATGTACAAAGCAAACAATACACACCTTACTAGTTTCACTTTTACACTTACGATCTCAAAATTGAGCGGCCCTCAATGCTGCCAGATTATCATTGACTCTCGTGGATGACTATTTCACACCTTCTCTCTAAACAAGCATCAGTACCTTCTATCCTATCTTTGTCTCAGCTTGTGATTTTGCATCCTACTTCACAGAAAATGGGTGCAGTCAAGATGACTTTCAAAAATTCTCACCACTGTATGCAGTCACATGCCAACAACGCACATGCACGTAGACGTTTTCCTCCATGTATTTGTGCATGATTTACCCACGCTACTCCCTTCACATGTGCATCTGAGCCTCTCTTGCAAACTGCAGGACACTGAACCAGTAAGTCCCTCCTTTCTTTGATATCAAGTTTTCATTCTTCACATTAGTGTACCAGCTGCCATGATGACTTCCATATTAAACTTTTCTTGACCCACTCCTCAACCAGCGATAGCTCATTTCTTTGCTCCTTTTCATAGCAAAACTCGTCAGAAAAGATTTCTGCATTTGCAGCCTCTGATTTCTTACCTTCCGTGTTCTCCTAACCCACTCCACTCAGGCTTTTGCCTTAACCGTTCTGCAGATAATGACCTTTGTTAAGGTTAAAGATAATTTCTGTGCTCTTAAATCCATTGGTTAAGTTTTGGTACTCCTTTTGCTTGATCTACTGACGACACTTGACCCAAGTTGATCATGCCTTCCTCCTTGACACGCTTTCCTCCAGAGGCCTTTAGCTTTATCTTTTTTTTTTTTTTTTAACTGATCACTCCTTTTCAGTCTGTTTTGCTGGTGATACCTCTTTTTTCAAATGTCTGTTTTGGAGCACCCCAACTCTGAATCCTTAGTCATTTTTTTTCCATACATCCACTTCCTTGTTGATCTTGTCTAGTCTTAGGGCTTTAAAACTTTTATACATGTTGATTACCCCAAAATATATTTCTAGCTCAGGCTATGCTTCTGAGCTGTCTACTTGTAAAATAACATCTCAAAGTCAGGATCAAACTGAACTCCTAATCCCTCTAGGCCATGATTTGCCTGTCTTTCTAGTTAAGCCAAATCTTGGGGGTCATTCTTGATTCCTCTCTCTATCACATACCTTGTATTTCATAAAGGAAATCCTTTGGCACTTGTCTTCAAAATACATCAAGAATCCAACCAGTTCTTACCAACACTGCTTCCATCTTAGTCCGGCCATGATAATCTTATGACTGGATTATTGCAGTAGTCTCATAAATAGACTCCCTGTTTCTACCTTGTCTCCTACAGTTAATTCTTAATGCAATAGTGAGAATGAGCCTTTGAAAATGTAAGATCAGACCAGTCCTCTCCTCCAAGCTTGGAGTGAGCTAGATAGACCTTGTACCGTCTGATCTCCATTGTCACGTCTGATCCTCTGCCCCTTATCCACTCTATTTTAGTCACACTGGCCTCCTTGTTATTCCTGGAGCATACCTGGGATTCTTTCACTTTAGGGTTGTGCTTGAAATATTCCCTCTATCTAGCATATTCTTCTGAAAGACATTTGCAGGTTAGTGCCCTCATGTCATTTACATTTTTGCCTAAATATCACCTTTTAAATGAAGTCTACTAATCCCCACATTTAACATTCCTATACAACCTCTCCGTTAGCAGTTTCTTTTCCCTTCTTGGCTTGAAAATTATAGATTCCGTTTCTATTCTTTAAAGCCTAACTTTACATATTGAGCATTTGTATGCACTAAAGTGTAAAGTAGTTTTCTATGACTGTGTCTTAATGACATTTGGTCTTCATTCCATATATAAAATTTTCAATGTTTTACCCTTTATCATAGCTTCACCACATCACGGGTGGCTACATTTGTCATGATGTTGTGTTTTCAAGAAGGGCTCATGGGATTATGTTTTCTGAATTCATGCATATTTGAAAATTTCTTTCTGTTGTCTTTACACTTGCTTGACAGATTGGCTGGGTATAACATTCATGAGTTTTGCTTCATTTCCCCTTAGATCTTTATAGAGTCTGTTTCCATTGTTATTTTAATATTTATGTGGTTGTCTGAAGACAATAGGCATTTCCCACTCCCTGTATGCCTTGCTTTTCTTGCCTACATGACTCAAGAATTCTTTCTTTATCCTCACAGTTCAAGAAGTTGACTGTCACATGTTAGACCATTGTTTGTTTTGTAATGCTTCTTTGAGAAGCAGTCTTTTGATCCAAAGATGCACATATTCTTTTATGTAAGGAAATTTTCTTTAAAAAATATATTTTTTTTCTGTCCCATTAATTGTGCTCACTACTTCAGATATAAGAATTATCCTAGGTTTCTTCATTGTCACCTGCTCTGTATCTATTACCTTCTTTATGTCCTTTTTCTCTGCATTCCCACTATTATCTGAAGACTCTGTTATCTTTCCTGTTATCCATTTTGCTATGTTACTTCTTTAAATCTAGTTATTGCCTAAGTTGCCTGTTAGTTTCACATTATATCTTACTTCTGTAATGCTGTTTCTGCTCCCTCAATTTGGTCCTTAGCTCCGCGTTTTCATTTCATTAAGCTGTTTTACCATTGTAAACTTAGTATGTCAATACCTTGGATCTATGTTTTCTTTAAATTCCTCTTCGGCGAGAAGTGGTTAGAAATTTTTTCTTTATTTTCATAGCTAACATTTTCTTTAAGAGTTCATTCAAATTTTTTTTAATGCTTATTTATTTTTGAGGGAGACAGAGAGAGTGAGAGCGTAAGCAGGGTGGAGGCAGAGATAGAGGGAAACACAGAATCGGAAGTGGGCTCCAGGCTCTGAGCTGTCAACACAGAGCCTGATGTGGGGCCTGAACTCATGAGCTGTGAGATCATGACCTGAGCTGAAGTCAGACACTTAACCGACTGAGCCACCCAAGCTCCCTTTAAGAGTTCATTTTTTAATTTCATTTCACTTATGCCATAATTTCTCCTTATCTCTCTTTCTGCCAGTGTCTTCTTTTTTGTTCTCCCTTTCTTTTATCTCTCTCTCTTTTCCCTTTATTCCTTTTTCTTTCCTTTCAGTAGCATTTTTGCAGTGCTAACATGCTTCTCTCTTTCATTCATCTCTGTCAAGGCCGTCTAATTCCTTTGATGTAAGGTGGATAAATCGTCCATGATTTTCCTTTCCAACCTGATATGAAATTCAGAGCTTCAGTTTAACATCTTAGTATTTTGTAATCTATTACTTTTAGGTAGTATATCACCATGAAGGTCAAGAGGGGAATTCAACCTAGAGTCTGTGATATCTTATTTAGAGGATTTGGTCTCTGGGCTCCTTTCTCCATTTTTGTGTCAATTGCCAATTTTCTAAATTACTGTGTATCCTCTTTCTGTTCTGTGGTAGATACGCTTGCATCCCTACAGCCCTCCTTCGCTTCCCAGAAGATAAGCCAGGTTAGTTCTCTTGTCACTTCTTCCAGCAGCCATTGCCATATGCCCCCCCACCCCAAGCAGTGGACAGAAACAATGTTGGAAACTTGCTTTGGCTCACAGATTTCCAGAATGACTAGTCTACTGTCTGTGGGCATTAGAGTTTGAGAGATTGGGGCACTGCACGGGCAAGGCAACGAAGAGACTGCTCTTCAAGTGTGTAGACCCATGGCCTTTGGTGCTCACATTTCACTAGGCTTCACTCCCCTCTCTCAGGCCATCTGCCTTACTTTTTAATTCTTTGTCTTGGACGGCTTTGCCTCCTGGCTGGACACCACTCTGGAAAAGAGGATTTATTTAATTTTCCCTTTAAATATCCTTTCTGCTGGGGAAATCTACATGAAGAGTCTCAGACCTTTTTCCTGTTTCTTTTTTTTTTTTTTTTTTTTAATTTTTTTTTCAACGTATTTATTTATTTTTGGGACAGAGAGAGACAGAGCATGAACGGGGGAGGGGCAGAGAGAGAGGGAGACACAGAATCGGAAACAGGCTCCAGGCTCTGAGCCATCAGCCCAGAGCCGGACGCGGGGCTCGAACTCCCGGACCGCGAGATCGTGACCTGGCTGAAGTCGGACGCTTAACCGACTGCGCCACCCAGGCGCCCCCTTTTTCCTGTTTCTTATGAGACTTTGACATGGGAGGGAGGAGCTAAGTATCTAGACCTTTTGTTTCCTTTTTTTCCCTGCCTGCCTATGCATCTCTTCAATTTGCTCTTCATGTTGGGAGAGCATTTTTTAAAATCATTTAATTCAAGGAACAGAAAGGGATCTTAATTTTTTTTTTTTAAGAAACTGCTTTTTCGTTTCTTTTCTTTTTTAACATTTATTTATTTTTGAAAGACAGGGAGACAGAGCGTGAGCAGGGAAGGGGCAGAGAGAGGGAGACACAGAATCCGAAGCAGGCTGCAGGCTCTGAGCTGTCAGCACAGAGCCTGACATGGGGCTGGAACTCACAAACCGCAAGATCATGACCTGAGCTGAAGCTGGTCGCTTAAACAACTGAGCCATTTGGGCACTCCCAGAAAGAGATCTTAAAATCAGGGTTTCTTAACCAGTAACTTTGGAAGTTTTTCAATTTCTGTTCTGCTTTCGATGGTAATGATTGTTATTTGGCAAGAAAAAAAGCAAATTGAAAATAAAATGATATGGCTAAGTGCATGCACCTAGTTACAGAGATATTCCCGGACTCTGTATCTCTTAGTGCCCTTATAACTATATTTCTATTATATTGTTATTTCCTGCTAAACCCCACAAAACAATACAGAGATGTCAAAAATGTTGATTTTAGTCTTTGTGTCATTCACAATTTGAGTCAGCTGGTAATTTTGTATGCTAATTTTAAAAGTTCTTTATAAACAATTTAACATATTTTGGCTAGTTAATCAGGAGCAGGGATTTTGATTTACAGTGTCCTGCTGTTATAAATTGAGATATTCTGTCCATTTTTTTTATGAAGGAGCAAAGGGATGTTTCATTAAATTTCAAAGGCCTGTCTCGTGTCTGACCATCAGTGTGCTATTATTACACTTAATGTCTTGTTCCTCATGAGGGAAATCTTTTTCTTTTTTAATCCCCTGTCACTTTCCAAATCATCGTTTTTGAGAATCTACCAATCAAAGGAAATTGTGATTCTTTGAGCCTCTCCGCTGTACTCTTTGTAACCATGGAAACCAAGCCAAACTGTTACCATGGTAACCTTCCCGAAGCCATGATTTCTCTCATTATCAGTTTTTCATGAGATTAATAAATTCATTGGAAGTTTAATATAAATAATGCTGTATTTGTGTATAATTTATGGCTTATTTTTAATTTACTCTCATTTAAAATTTTATGTAACTGAATTTATGATTCATGATGGAAGAACAAGCACACTCAAGTGGCAATATTTTGAGCAATTGACTGAGTGTCTGAAATGAGAATTAATTTGATCTTGATGCTGAGAATCGTGGCACATATTTAGTAGCTTCAGGTTACTTTCCACCCCCTCCTTTCCCTCCCCCCCCCCCACAACTTGGTTCTGCAGTATGATATGCCATTATATTATATATGCTATTTTTGGTGTTCAATTTGTATAATCAACCTATGGATAAACACAGAGGACATAGTTGTGGATAAATAACAGAAAGTAAATTATATATACCTTGGGAACATAAAAGCAATTGTATCTTTATGTATATAATGTGTGGTGAAAGAGAGTATGATTTTATTAAAGAGCTAATTTGATATTCTTGGGAGTCGGTTGCTACTGTTTAAATTGGTAAATCAGGAATTAAAGCATCATCATATTTCAGAATAATTTGATAAATATATTCAGATATTTATAATATTTTAGAATATTTTTAGAATATCTTCTGATATGCATCCAAAGAGGGAAAAAAGTAAATTGTTAAAAAGAAAAGGCGATCAAGATGGAAATTAGGATGTAAGAATCATTATTTTAAACTCTTATATGGTTTGTTTATGTTTTAAACAGTAAGCATTATTTTTTTAATATAACAACTGTTTTCATTTGCTTATATCTTTCTAATCTAAATACACACATATTTTCACATAGTGGTAATCATAAGTAACATATAGATTTAAATTTTTCACTTAATATTACATCTTAAACAAGGAGCCTGGGTGGCTCAGTCGGTTAAGCATCATGATCTCATGGTTTGTCAGTTGGAGCCCCACATCAGGCTCTATGCTGAGAGCTCAGAGCCTGATGCCTGCTTTGGATTCTGTCTCTTTCTCTGCCCCTCCCCTGCTTGCACTAATTCTCTCTGTCTCTTTCTCTCTCTCAAAAATAAATAAACATTAAAAACATTTAAAAAATGTTATATCTTAAACAAAGTCCATTTAAACAATAATTAAAAAATTTTTAAATTTATTTATTTAAATTCAAGTTAGTTAATGTACAGCATAGTATTGTTTTCGGAAGAAGAACCCAGTGATTCATCACTTACATATAACACACAGTGCTCATCCCAACAAAAGCCCTCCTTCATGCCCATTCCCCCCACCCACCTCCCCTCCAGCAACCCTCAGTTTGTTCTCTGTGTTTAAGAGCCTGTTATGGTTTGTCTCCCTCTCTGTTTTTATCTTATTTTTCCTTCCCTTCCTCTGTGTTCATCCGTTTTCTTTTTTAAGTTCCACAAATCAGTGATATCTTGGGATATTTGTCTTTCTCTGACTGACTTAGTTTGCTTACCATAATATGCTCTAGTTCCATCCACGTTGTGGCAAATGACAAGATTTCATTCTTTTGTAGTCTTCCATTGTATACATATATCCACATCTCATCTTCTGTATCCATTCATCAGTTGATGGACATTTGGGCTCTTCCCAGAATCTGGCTATTGCTGATAGTGCTGCTATAAACACTGAGGTGCATGTGCACCTTCGAGGCAGCATTTTTTAATCCGTTGGGTAAATATCTAGTGGTGCAATTGGTGGGTCATAGGGTAATTATATTTTTAATTTTCTGAGGTACTTCCATACTGTTTTCCAGAGTGGCTGCACCAGTTTGCATTGCCAACATAAACACTAAGCACTTTAAATGAACATCAAATGAAGATTTTTGTTGTTCTGTAGTTTAGAGTGGTGTTTTCACAGTAGAAAGGAATGTTTAAGAATTTTTACTTCTCTCTAAATTGAGTACAATCATAAGCATGTATTCTAGATTTTTCAGGAGGGTCCTCCTATTCCCCATAATTACTTCATTCCAGATTGTCCCTTGTGTCCTTTATTTCTATTAGGGTCAGAATATAGGGTTAGGTAATCAGTAGAACTAAGGCCTTGAATTTGGAGCATGAACACATCAGAAGGGCTAGCACGTGCACTGACCATGTGTGATTGATGGTAGAACTCCCCACCCCCACCTCCAGCAGTCTAAGTACCCACAGGAAACAGATGGCACCTTCAAAATAGAACAAGATGGGGGTGCCTGGGTGGCTCAGTCAGTTAAGTGCCCAACTCTTGATTTCAGTTCAGGTCGTGATCTCACAGTTTGTGAGTTTGAGCCCCGCATCAGGCTCTGTGGTGATGGTGTAGAGCCTGCTGGGGATTCTCTCTCTTCCTCTCTCTTTGCCTCTCCCCTGCTCATTCTCTCTCTCTCTCTCTCTCAAAGGTAAATAAATAAACTTAAAAAAA
Organism: Felis catus; assembly: GCF_018350175.1. Classification (NCBI taxonomy): domain Eukaryota; kingdom Metazoa; phylum Chordata; class Mammalia; order Carnivora; family Felidae; genus Felis; species Felis catus. The sequence continues at coordinate 117,158,456 of NC_058376.1, read as the reverse complement.
AAGATAGAACAAGATCAGGAAGCTTATTTACAAAGACATTGTTTCTTTTTTTTTCAATGTTTTATTTAGTTTGAGAGAGAGAGAGAGAGAGAGAGAGAGAGACAGAGCGAGCAAGCTGGGGAGAGCAGAGAGAGGAGGACAGAAGATCTGAAAGTGATCCTGATGTGGGGCTTGAACTCATGAACCTTGAGATCATGACCTGAGCTGAAGTCAGAGGCTTAACCGACTGAACTGCCCAGGCACCCTCCAAAGACTTATTTCTAAATTTGTGCGTGTTGGGACCCAAGATGAATACCGCTCAGTCTACTAGTCAGCGCCCAAAGGTCAAGAAAGGGACAGGACAGGGAGATAGCTAGTCTGACCTCACTCTCCCTCACCTTCCCTTGACCTCCTCATGCCCCGCTCTTCACTTGTTAAACTCCAACAAGATGCCAGAAGACATCAAAGTTCTGTTGGGTAGAACAATTAAGTCTGTTTCTCTGGGCAGAAAACAGAATAGGGTTAAATGGAGATGGGCAGAGAATGATTTTTAGGAACAAAAGGAAGATATCTGTCATGAAGCTCCCATCTTGAGACCTTTTGTGATTTTGTTAGAACTGGGATTTTATTGGGGCGCCTGGGTGACTCAGTCGGTTGGGCGTCCGACTTCGGCTCAGGTCATGATCTCACGGTCTGTGAGTTTGAGCCCCGCGTTGGGCTCTGTGCTGACAGCTTGCGCGTCGGGCTCTGTGCTGACAGCTTGGAGCCTGGAGCCTGCTTCAGATTCTGTGCCTCCCTCTCTGTCTGCCCCTCCCCCGTTCATGCTTTCTCTCTCTCTCTCTCTCTCTCTCTGTCTCAGAAATAAATAGACATTAAAAAAAAAAGAACTGGGATATTATTCTTGTCTGACAGAACAATTGCTGTAATCAATATACAACCTGCCCCGTCTGTAACAGGAGTGGCCTCCTCTTAGGTATGGCAACATTGTGCATTGTACCGCCTGCAAAGCCATGAGTTGCTGCCTTATGTTTGGGTAAACCTTTAGAATGAGGAACCTGACTGGGCTCTATGCATGGTGTCTTTTATTTATAATGTCATAATAATAAAAAGAGCTACTATGAATTCAAATTTCATTGCATCGCCAGGGTCATATAGATGGAGTCCAGAAAGCGGGAGCTGCAGGTCCCCAAGATCCACCATCAGAGAATTCTTTTAAATACCATTTTTTTTTACAAGACCTTATTCAGAATATTTATACCCCTAGTTGGGGAAACACAACAAATGAATTTTACTGTAGAAACAATGACCTTAGAGATCTCTTCTTAAAAAAAAAAAAAATTGGCCGGTTTCCTGGGTGGCTCAGTAGGTTAAGTGTCTGACTCTTGCTCAGCTCAGGTCATGATCTCATGGTTCGTGAGTTTGAGCCCCGCATCGGGCTCTGCACTGACAGCTCAGAGCCTGCTTGGGATTCTCTCTCTCCTCTCTCCCTTACCCTCCCCTCCCAATAAATAAACATTCAAAGAAAAAAATAAATAAAAAGCAAATATTTGGGGCATCAGTAGAGTCCTGTTTCACTTGAGAAAGGGAATACATGAAAGAAGAAAAAGGGAAGGAATAAAATTCACATGTCCTTAACATCTTTTGCATCAGATGCTATGGGAGAGAATTAAATATATATGTTTAATTTAGGTTAGTTAATCACAGCAAATTGATAATGCAGGTAATTTTTCCTTTATTTTATTTATTGAAAAAAAATTTTTTAATGTTTATTTATTTTTGCGATACAGAGAGAGACGGAGTGCAAACAGGGGCGGGGGCAGAGAGAGGGAGACACAGAATCCGAAGCAGGCTCCAGGCTCTGAGCTGTGAGCACAGAGGCCCACGCGGGCTCAAACTCACAAACTGCAAGATCATGACCTGAGCTGAAGTCAGACGCTTAACCAACTGAACCACCCAGGTGCCCCCAATTTTTCCTTTATTTTAAAACTGCTGTGTATGTTTTCTACAAAATTTGGTTCCAATCATGTTCTTTGATTGCTATTCAGTTCAAGGTGATGATGAGGTACAAAATAACTGAAGTTAGGAGTGGAAAGGAAGGTGAGAAGGTAACAGACTAGATGAGAGAATTTCAAAATGTGTGTTGGGAACTCTTCATGTTCCAGGAGCAGTCCTCTGGGGCTTCTGAGGTGTGAGGGGCAGAGCAGGATTTGGGGGTCTGAGTGAGGTTGGATCAGGAGACTTTAATCTCCTTTTCTTTCAAACAGAGAAATTTGATTTGAACTGCTTCCAAAATTTTCTTAAAAAAAAAAACGGTCTAGAAATTCTAAAAACTGCATGATCAGCTTCTTAATATTCTCTCAAAATCGCCTCTAACATGTTAGTGGCATAAAGCTTTCAGACTATATTAGTTAAGTAGAAATGAGGCAATAATCAGCTTGCTATTCACATAAAAAGCAGTATTGCTTATTTGGCTCCACAAACAAAGGTTCATTAACTCATTTTCAGCCAGACACTTCATTAAACAAACATGTGATCAGCCACAAGCAGTTCTTTCAGAGAGAGAAAGTGAGACACCCTGAGTAGAATGTGACCTCCCAGGGTAAAGATTCTTTTCACTTTCCTTCTTAAAACCTGGCATTTGTCTACTCTTTTGAGGCTCTCTTTTTGATTGCTTTCTTACATTTATCACGGGAACAATTTTAAGGAACTTACTGAATTAATAAGCAACGATAATCTGTCCAGTTATTGTATGAGTTCTGCGTTTTGATGGCAGTGCTGGGTCCAGAAGGGAAAAAATAATTTGAAGCACATTTTTCTCATATGACTGTCTTTATTACATGTGTTTTTAATTGAAATATAATTGGCATGTAACATCGTATTAGCTTAAAATGTAAAAAGTGTTGATTTAGTACAATTACAGATTGCAGTATGATTACCACCATAGCTTTAAGGTAACATGTCTACGACATCACACAATCATTTCTTTTTTTGTGGTGGGGACCATTACGATCTAATCTCGTAGCAACTTTGAAGATAATAATACAGTGTTGTTGACTGTATTCACCATGCAGTACATTAGCTCTCCGGGACCTGCTTATCTACCCGTTCCACATTTGCACCTTAAACAACATCTGTTCAACTGTCTCACCCCCTAGCCTTTGGTAACTACCATTCCACTTTCTGTGTTTGTGAGTTCAACTTTTTTAGCTTCCACATGGAAGTGAAATCATGCAGTATTTGTCTTCCTCTAATTTATTCCACTTAACGTAATGGCCTCAAGGTCCATCCAGCTTGTCCCAAATAGCAGGCTTTTCAATTTTCTTTCTTGTTTATAAATAAAACTGGTTTACCAAAGCAGGAGACCCCAGGGACTCTCACAGAAGCCTACCATGTTCCTTTTGTTAGGTGCCAGAGGAAAGGAGACAGTCTCCTACTAGTTTAAGCAAAGGGGGGAAAAGCTACATTTGAAAGTTTTTAGTTTTAAAAATTGTTATGTTTAGCAAAAAAAAACCCCATAAACCGGAAAAAAAAAAAAGGAGGGGGGATTATACAAGTTTTCACCTAATTTATTCTTTGGCTGATTTAATTCATTTAATTCATTTGCATATATTAGCATACAAGAGAACTCATGGAATAAAACCAATTATTTAAGTTGAAGCAAAAAAATAATGGTGAGAAAGGAATGTGGAAATTGTAGTAGAATTTAACTATGAGTACTAGTAGATAAGGAACTTGAGGTAAAGGCTTATATATCATTCTTGTTTAATTTTTCCCTTCATATTGTATATTCTTTATAACCAGGAAGAATCAGAGATATTACACTGGCTTTTCTAAGTTCTAAGTTGTTCTTCAGAAGGCTAATTAAAGTAAAAAAAAAAAAAAAAGAAACGATAATGCTCAGAGTTGTATGGGGTCTCTAGGGTTTAAGTACCTCATTCCTTACCCTAAGGCACATTTTACAAGTAATTTGGACAGATAAACCTAGAGAAAAGGTGATTCCACAAACCATTTCTGGTAATTCATTGTAATTTTAATTGACCTCCCCTTACTGGCAAGAAGTTCTTAAATTCATATGAAATGCTTTGTGCAGGAACTTAAATATCACATGAAACAAAATCTGAAGCAGTGATTCTCTCATTTGTGTCCGGCCAATTACAACCAGAGACTTTGTTTTCTTTATTTGAATAGAAACTTCCTGAAATATATCAATACTTGCCTTCTCCACTTCCTCCCCCACCCATAACCGCCATTCTCTACTTAGACAAGGGCAATCTGGCTTCTGCTTCCTAATTCAAAGGTCTGTCCCTTCTCTGCAATAACTGTTTCCAAGGTAACACATGGCCTTGAAATTCTTACTCATTTGACCTCTCTTGGCACTTGACTGGGATGAAAACTCCCTTTTTCGGAAACACTTTCCTTCTTTGACTTACTTGACATTATTTCCTCCTGGTTTTGCTTTTACATTTCCGGGAGTTTTCTATTTTACGTAACTTTTAATTTTGTGTTACCTATGTCCCATCCTTCATCCTCACCTTTTTTTCCCCCCCCTCACCCTATACTCTCTCTGAACAATCTTATTCACGTGTTGGTTTTCCAGTCTATCAAATCCATATTAGTTCATACCTCTCTTCTGGTCTTTAGGTTTGTGTAACAAATTTTATAAAAGCATAGCGATTCCTCAAAGAGCTCTGATGTTCCATAAATTATACACATACACCATTACCACACCTCAATGATATATCAGATTTTCGACACAAAATCTCTATTATATGCTTTTCTATTCATCTCTTAAGGGCTACTGTGCCATCTTGTCCCTCCTCATCATGGCTTATACCACCGTGTGTTGTTTCCTCATGTATATTTCTCCCACACAGTGTCAAAAGGACAGAGACTCCTTCTATGCTGTTTATGTCTCTTTCTAACTTAATATGGATTTGTTGACTTACATGAATGAATTTTCCAAAGTGCCATATACCCACCTAAGTGTATAAATTTGATGTAAAAAGAAAATTCTTATCTGCTTTCCAGAGTTTCATTTCTGTACTTGTGTAATTATTTTTCTAGCAGGCCAAGAACATTCTGTTTATTCTTTTGTCAACCTTACAAATAAAATAGTCACTTACTTTACTAGTAAAAGTTGTTTACTTAGAACAGCAGTAGAATTGCAATTTGGGACAAGCAAGCTATGCCAAACCATAGTCAAGTTCAAAGAAACAAAGACAAGGACAGTTTTTATTAGGTCTTAGGAGGAAATGGTGAGAGCTGTTTTGAAAGAAAATTCCCTGGAGAAGAACAAGAATTTGAGGTTGTGGAGGTTGCTCATGGCTGCAAGCAGTGGTTAAGGTGTTGTTGAATGCCTTGTTGCTGGGGCTGGGAGAGATCTTTCTTCTCAAAAGCATGAGATAAAATTACTGTGTGGAAAGTGTCCTTCCTTGTGAAGATAAGAATTATCTTCCTTCTTGCTGCTGGTTAATGTAGGCTGCAGCTAGTGGCTTGTGCATGAGAACACCCCCTTCAGGGCTTCTCGGGTCCATTATACATGAGGTGTCCTTTACCTATTTTCTCACTTCCCAATATGCATTTGATATTTATGAATGAAATAGAAAGACTCATGTAAAATCCAGGTGACTTTTAGTGAATATATGGCCTCTGGGACCAAAAAAAATATTTATAGAAATATAGCCTCAGATATTAAAGAACTACCAACTTAAGTAAGCATCTAGAATTTATTTTCTTGTACCATTCCAGCTAGGTTATGAAAGAAGTCACAATTTTGACACTTAAAAAATTCTTACCATGTATTTTTATTGGGCTGTTTCTGTAATGAAAAACAAAGCTTGTTTATTGATATTAGCCTTTGTATTACAGTGACAAATTTTGATAATAATTTCTAAGATCCTTTACTTGTATTAGGGCAATGGTATTCTGTAAAGTCTTTGACTTTGTATACAAATGTTGGTATATGTACATAATTTAATTATATGGGGTAGGCTCTGTAGCTTTTATCAGAGTCTCAGAGGGGTCTGTTTTTCCCAAGATGTTAAGAACTACAATGACATACTCTTTGTTCTATATTACATCTGGAAATTATTAGTAAGAAAGAAGAATTTTTCAGAGAAATTGTCAAATGAATACCTTAAGCCAAAAAAAGAATATCTTTTTAGTTTTGAAATTTACACTACACAGAAACGCAAGCTCTCTTGATGCTGACCCTACAAGGGCATTTCTATTTGTATCTGAATAGATTCATTTCCAAAATTGGAGAGTAGCCCATGTTCCATTACCATGTAGCCCACAACATGCATGAGATTGCTAATTAGGGTGCAAATCGTGGTGGTATTTCTGGTGACCTGGACATGTGTTCAATAGAAACAGAAATGAGCCCCTCAACTCATTTCACATAGGCCAGAAAACATCTGCCAGATGGTTATAGCTTTCAGTAACTATTAAACTGGATCACATTTGAACAAATGACTTAGATATATAGTGTTTGAAAGCTTATTCTGAAATTTCTAACATATCCATGGAGATTAGTCTTAATGAAAAACTACATTAATCTACCTCATGCATTGTGATTAGCCTACAATGGATAATTCCCTCTCACTTTTGCCAAAGTCAGCCTAAAAATGCCTTTATCCACTTTTATATAATGTTAACAAAACATCTGGGAGATTTATTGAGATAAGGGTATCTATTAGGACATCAAAATTAATTTCGATTCCCTGAGGTATCTTATTTTAATTAACAAAAACCATGATCCTGTTCTATTAATTAGCATGCTAAAGGAATAAGTTTGAGATAAATTTAATTCTAGGAAAGCATTTATCTTCTAAAATAAACAAAATAGCATTAACCATCTCAATCTAATTTGTTTTATACTTTTAATAACAGTCTTGAAATTCCATCCAGAAGAATAATATAACTAATATTCATTATTTTTAATTTAAAGCTTCATTTTCATGTGCATATTTCTTATAAGCCTCATTGTTAGTGGTACCATAGTTCTAACATCGTATCTTTTAAAGATTATGAATGTGAGCACAAGTTCATTTAGTATATTATATTATTAAACTTTCGGTTGAGTGTAAACCTCGTATTTATCTCCCTCCCAGTGTTTTTTTTCCACTGACTTATGAAAGTATCTGAGCATGCCAGGATACAACCAGGAAGCAATTCACATAGAATTTGTAAATAAATCCCTGTTATTTGTTCTGCCCAAACATATAACTCCTGTATAATCATGTATTTTACCCTAGACTGCTATTATTGATATATCCTTATATTTTAAATACAGCCAAAACATTTTAGGCAAAATTAAATTAACAGATCAGATTAATAGTGCGTCTGATACCATATTTAGATTACTACTATAATGGAGCATGTTGAACAATTTCAAATAACTTTGTCTTATGTCAAGCCACCGATGATGGCTTCAGATGGCATAAGAATATGGGAACGGGATTGTAAAACCCTAAATGGCATCCTTCTGAAACTCCTCATAGAACTTTTTCACTTACATATCCATTTCGTTGCAAACAGGCTTGTATTTGAAGGCATCATAGAACTGTTCTCAAATAGAACACTGGAGAATGAGTATATTCAATTAGTATCAAAATACAAGAAAAAACAGCATTTTGTATACAGTTGCTGTTTTTCAACTTTTCATACTTCTAACTGAAACCATAAAGAGGCAGACAACGAATATTTTAGGCTTTGTGGGACAAGAAGCAAAATTGAGAATATCACGGAAGTTGGGATAGAGCAAGTGAGAAAACATGATTACACAGATCTTGTTGATGACGTTTGAAACATAATAATTGAAGACAATTTTTGATAATACAAGTCTACTAATGAGAAGAATGGAATTCTTCAGAAATAATATTTCACTTAATTGGGATTCTAATTAGTGTTTCCTATCATAAAAATTAATTACAAGTGTTTATCTGTCAATGCTGATCCATAATGAGATTTTATGTATTTTGTCTTTGAAAATGTTTTTTTCACAGAGATAGTCCTTCCAGATACTGACATTAGTGCATGAGCATATGGAAGGCACTTAGTGAATCCTCTTAGAGTCTTCTCTACGTATTTGCCTCTTAGCATGTCACTGCATTTCAGACCATTTGCTTCCAAATTGAGGGCTGGGGGGAAGCTCCTCACTTACACAATTAAGTGAACTTTGAGATATAGAAATTTCCTTTGAACTTGGAACTCTTGGAACTTAGTTTGAGCTGGAAATGTTTATCTCGTACAAAACCGTTGTAATAAAGGTATTCATTTTTACCTTAACTTCTGGCAGTCTAAGAAGCGTATAAAGCAGCTTGACATTGCTTAGGATTCGAACAATATTTGTTGTCATCAAAATGACTTTCCTGCAGTATAAGTACTGTTTTTTGCATATAAGTACTGTTATTAGTACTTATAATTTTGCCTTGTAATTTTAGGTCAAATTAATGAAGAAATATTATCAAATTATTATCAAATATTATCAAAAGTTATTTGCAACTCCATTCAGCATACAAAAGTAGTGGTTGAGGGGCACCTGGGCAGTTTAGTTGGTTAGGCATCAGATTTTGGCTCAGGTCATGATCTCATGGTTTGTGAGTTCGAGCCCCACGTCGGTCTCTCTGATGTCAGTGAGGAGCTGGCTTCAGTTCCTCTGTCCTCCCACTCTCTGCCCCTCCCCTGCTCATGTTCTCTCAAAAATAAATAAACATTTTTTTTGAAAAAAGGGTAGTGGTTGAAGGTTGTTCTTGGTCAGAAAAGTTTTGATCTTAGCTCTAAGCTCAAGAAAATCACAGTAAGATATCACTGTCACTCTATATAATTGCCATGTGGTAGAGCTAGTTGGGTAGTCACCTTCTCTTTTTGACACACATTCACAGAATCAATGGTGACCACATCCATGGAAGCCAATGGAGATGACTATTGATACTACTGATGGTGCCTTACCTAATATAAAGTCTTTTATTCTCTACCTACTTATTAACAATGTTACTGTGTTAGTTTGGGTCCTCTAAGGGGCAGACAACCAGGTGGGATTGGATGTGCAAGAAATGTAGTAGAGAACACATCTGAGAGGCACAGAGAGGAAGGGGCTGGAGAAGGTGAGGAGAGCCTTCAGATTCTAATGCAGTTCTGACTTCTATCATTGAGAAAAGGAGGGAAGGGGAGTTTTGCCCTGCAGTTTGAAGAAAGTTTCAGCTAGCCAATCAGGACTTCTTGAGCCAAAGTCATCCATTAGAGGAGTTCCTTCTGTGTTCCATCTTGGTCTAGAAGCATCCCACCACAGTCTACCACTTGTTTCACACAGATTTCTTTCTTCTTACTTATTTGGGGGAGAATCTCCCCCATGGGTCCTATGGGTCTTCCTGAGGGGGAACTTGAAAGAGAGAAATTTTTGTGATGACCTACAGCCCCAGACACTGCAGTTGACCTCAGGGTGCAACTGGACCTCACTCACCCCTTTTCTCCTACACAATCCATTCTAAATCTCCCTGCCCTCCCCTATCACCTTAGCATGTTTTGATTACTTATCAGGTGGCGGATCACACCACATCCACCCTCATCCTGAGTGTCTGAATGCTTAATGACCATACTTTCCTTAGACTGAGTTGCTATGGATATCTGGTCAATGGGCCAAGGGAGTACCGGGAACCAGTACCAACTGGAAAACGTGGGTTCCATGTGTTCCTCCCTCCCTCATTGTGTAAAAGCAGTCCTACCTTCTCCTGCCACTAAGAGCTACTGACTCCTGTTAGTATGGTAGCTTCCTTTCTTGTCTGCTAGTCATCTACTCATAAGGGGTCCTGGTGGACAAGGCGCCTTGGTGGCAGCTGCAGCGTATGATATAATGGTATTCTTGCCAATTCCCTTGGTAAGAATATATTAGTTTTTGAGTTTCAGGACTTCCACTCCTGCACAGCTCAGTTGTGGGAATGGAAAGTACAAAATTCCCATTGGATCACTGGAAGTAATGGTCCATAGGGTCACACTTGCTTCTACCTTTTGGTACTTGAATTTATTTTTACTATTGGAAACACAATGCCATGTTGAGATCTCTAATTTAATGCATATAATATGCAAAAGGATGGGATTCCATTTTCTCAAGAGAATTACCTCTAAACTGGTGCTGAAACTAAACCTTTAAACCTGTTTCAGCATTCTTTGAGTTTGGCTGCTTTTAAATGGTTTGGTATGTGATACAATTATTGGATTCCATGGTAATGGGTTCACTCCCATACCTCTTTACTGCAAAGGAGGTCCCTTGGTCCGATGTCATGTCATATGAAATCCATAAATCTCAAGATAGTGGTGCTAACGGAAACATTCAGTTAAGAATGGCAAACCCATACCCAGAACAGGTACCTATCTCTCTGAGAGGCATGGACTGCTGGCCTTTCCAGCATGGAAGGACCAATGTAGTCAACATGGCTCAAGTGGTCCATCGGTCTCTTCACGTAGTAGAGTCATATTGTTGTCAAGAACTGTGAAGAATCTGAGATTTTACTCTACTTGCAAGATAAGTTAGTGTGCCATAGTTTCATAGACATGAAACTCTTGGATCAGAGACAATGGACACTTTAATACATACAGCAATGGGCCGCCTGGGTGGCTTAGTCAGTTAAGCATCTGACTTAGACTCAGGTCATTATCTCACAGCTTGTGGGTTCGAGCCCCATGTCGGGCTCTGTGCTGACAGCTCAGAGCCTGGAGCCTGCTTTGGATTCTGTGTCTCCCTCTCTCTCTCTGCCCTTCCCCCGCTCACACTCTGTCTCTCTCTCCCCAAAAAAATAAACATTAAAAAAAATTAATACGTACAACAATAATGGTAGTCCGAGTATTAACATTTTTGTGTTGGCTTTCCCAGTCCTAATTCCAAAAGGGCTTTGAAAGAAGAATACACACACAGTGAGTTGAACTATGGGATAGGAATTTCAACATTAGGGAGCTCAAATATTTTATAATGAGAAGCAAATGATAGATATATCACAGTTATTTTAAGGATAAAATATGATTATTAAAAACTTTTTGTGCGGCACCTGGGTGACTCAGTCGGTTGGGCATCCTAGTCTTGATTTCGGCTCAGGTCATGATCTCATGGTGTGTGGGTTTGAGGCTTGTCTTGAGCTCCGTGGCGACAGTGCAGAGCCTGTTTGGGATTCTCCCTCCCTCCCTGTCTCTCTGCCTCTCTTGTGCTCTCTCTCTCTTTCTCAAAATAAATTAATTAATTAAAAAAGTTTTTTTGTACTGTGACTTAACACAGCACCCAGATATGATTAGGGCTCAAAATAGATAACCTATTATCATTAGTAGTAGTAGTTTAAAGGTTTACTTCATATACCAAGAATCCCTGTAAGATTTATAATTTGTAGTTAGAATATTAAAACGTAGGTACATTTGTTAGAGAAAGTGAACTTACACATTGTGAACCAAAAGAGAGAGAGAGAGAGCGAGCGCCTGAGTTTTTGTCTACAAACAGTACATATTTTCTTTTAAAATATGTTAGAGCTTTTATGAAGTTCAGTATTTGGTAATTGATGGTAAATCTGGCTTTTGCTAAGAGAACCTATATTGATAATTTTACTTTGGATGCTGCAATGTAATCCATACAATTGCACACTGAGGATGACTAGATAAGTCTATAAAGAATCACTTCTGAGGAAACAAGCAGTATTACTGTGGAATTACATCAGTTATAATTGCATTATTTGTTCTAGTGGGTGGTGTCATCAGAGAGCAAATGACATGGTTTTGAAACAGCTTTACAGATTCTGAAAAAGTGAAATGGCCTTCAGGATGCTCATTGACCACAAAACTGTTTCAGATCTTGGCCTTTGCATACATATAGAAATTCCTCGGCATTTTTCTTAATTTATAATCGACATGGGATATTTTAATATACTCTAAATATGTTAAATAAATATAAGCCCTGGGACCAGGCAATATAATGTCAAAGTTTTATTCTTAGAAGCTTATTTCAAAGTATCTTGCAAAATTTAGTGCCATATCAATCTGCTCCCCTAGGATATTATCTCAAATTGTAGGCTTCAGGGTAAGCAAAGGCCATACTTCATAAATAGAAATGATTTTCCTAACAGAGAACTGCTTTTGCAACTCATGCAATAGTCATCTTAATGGGCCCTTCTTCTTCAATTCACACAGTCTTAGATAAAACAAAACTCATTTCGTGCCAGTTCTCTGCTTGAAAGTTTTCAATGGCTTATGGACACCCTTAGAATAAAGTACAAATTTATTACAAAGGTCTTCAAAGCCTTACAAGTTCTGTTTCTTGCCAGAGTATCCTCTAAATGATTTGTAATGGAAAAATATAGTGACCAAAAATAATCAAATGCCTATCAATCAGGAATTGGTATATCCACACCAAGGAGCACTATGGAGCTGTAGAATCTCTGTGTCTCTCTCTCTTTTTCTCTCTCTGTATGTGTATATGTGTGCATTATTTATGTATATATCATGTATATTACATATCACATATATCACATAAATGTATGTGTATATCTATAAATCTACCTACTGACCTACCTATCTAATCAGGATGTAGCAGGGCAGAAGGGATAAGTAGGCAACCAGACTTCACTGAATACACTTTGTTCTATAGATTCGACTTTTCTACTTCTTATATATTTCAATAACTATAAAGCTAACTTAAATTCAAAAAATTCAGTCCCTAAAAGTCAAACTCAAAATGCAATAAATGAATCTGTGTATTTGTTGGTAGCACAACCACAGAGAGAATTGAAAGGTCATTCTTCCCTGATGATTTAGGCTTTCCTTTAGCTTCTATATCCTAGAATGGTTCAAACTTTTCTATTGGATCCTTTTGAAATCAATTCATGTCCCACCATCTGGGGATTTCCCTGGGTGAGTGTGGCCTAGGGGAACACCAATGTGCTTGTTCACACTCATAATTCCTATGTCCAGATGACTCCTGCTTAATTTCTTACATTCACTGATCTCTAGTTGAGAGTTTGAAGACATGAACTCCAGATCAAGTTCTCCAAGTGGTTGGGTTGAATCCCTCCCACTTGTTTTGAGGTGGGTAGGAAACACATTTCTTCCCTCCTCAGAGGACTGGGACATTACATGGCCCCCTGGCCATTCTCTCCAAAAATCTATTCTCTCCCAGTCTTCCTTTAATATTCTCACTACCTCTTATATATCCTCGTACAAGTGATGGGCTAAGTTGTCTGACTGTTTTGGGGACACCACTCAGCAAGTTCAGCATAATTTCTCTGATCCCTATTTTAAACACAGGTAGAATTGTCCTCTTTTCTTCTCAGCTTTGGATCTCCAACTGAAAGTAAATTTTAGGTAATATAGGTGTAATTGTTAAATGGCTCTGGACAAATTTTTACAATAGTCATCACAGACTAGACCACAGAATTCGATAAAGCATAAGACTGCTAGCTTTGGATTTTTCAGTACCTTTAAGAATAAATGCCTAATAGAATACTTAATACTGCTTGGCTGATAAAGACATAGTTTCTTTTTGCAAAGTATCAGTGACAGATAAATTTATAAGTTTTGTCAGGAAGACACAAAGAATTTACTTGCTACTTGTGACGTTCCCATGCAGCCTAGAGTCAAGAAAATAGGAAGAGATGGAGAACGCCTGATCCTGAATTTAATCATTATGCAAAATAAATAGATAATGTCTATAATCTATCTAAACAAGTCAAGAAATAGGTGTAAAAACATGAAAATTAAAGATACAAATAAATTACCAAAAAGAAAAAAAAGGGGGTAAAAAACTGAAGTTGTTTCTCACTGGGGATTAAGAAATGGAAATAGAAAATAGACACTTCTGGGGCGCCTGGGTGGCGCAGTCGGTTAAGCGTCCGACTTCAGCCAGGTCACGATCTCGCGGTCCGTGAGTTCGAGCCCCGCGTCAGGCTCTGGGCTGATGGCTCGGAGCCTGGAGCCTGTTTCCGATTCTGTGTCTCCCTCTCTCTCTGCCCCTCCCCCATTCATGCTCTGTCTCTCTCTGTCCCCAAAAAAATAAATAAACGTTAAAAAAAAAAAAACGTGCACAAAATAGGCACACATTAAAAAAAAAAAAAGAAAATAGACACTTCTCCAAAGAAGACATCCAGATGGCCAACCGACACATGAAAAAATGCTCAACATCTCTCATCTTCAGGGAAATACAAAAAAAACCACAAAGAGATACCACCTCACACCTGTCACAATGGCTAACATTAACAACATAGGCAACCACAGATGTTGGCAAGGATGCGGAGAAAGAGGATCTCTTTTGCACTGCTGGTGGGAATGCAAACTGGGGCAGCCACTCTGGAAAAAGTATGGAGGTTCCTCAAAACATTAAAAATAGAATGACCTACAACCCAGCAATTGCACTATTAGGTATTTATCCAAGGGATACAGGTGTGCTCTTTTAAAGGGGCACATGCACCCCAAAGGTTATAGCAGCACTATCAACAATAGCCAAAGTATGGAAAGAGCCCAAATGTCCATTGATGGATGAATGGATTAAGAAGAAGTGGTATATATATATACAATGGAGTATTACTTGGCAATCAAAAAGAATGAAATCTTGCCATTTGCAAGTACATGGATGGAACTAGAGGGTATTATGCTAAGCGAAATTAGAGAAAGACAAATGTCATATGACTTCACTCATGTGACTTTAAGACAAAAAACAAATGAACATAAGAGAAGGGAAGCAAAAATAATATAAAGGCAGGGAGTGGGACAAAACATCAGAGACTCTTAAATATGGAGAACATCCAGTGGATTACTGGAGGGATTGTGGGAGGGGGGATGGGGTAAATGGGTAAACGGCATTAGAAATCTACTCCTGAAATCACTGTTGCACTATATGGTAACTAACTTGGATGTAAATTAAAACAGTAAATTAAAAGAATAAATAAATAAAGAGAAAAAAAAGAAATGGAAATAGGAGAGTTCTTTGATAATACAGAGAAGAAAGTGAGGAATTTGGTGGTGTAGGTGTCCTCCTTTCTCTCAAATAATCTGTATAGTTTCTTTTTCCTGTTTTGAAGTGTTAAATGTTAGCATCATCTTACTCTTAAATTTACATAATGAAATAAACTTAAAACAATTGGGAAAAATAAATTAGTCTATGAATCTGCTCTAAGTATAATTATGATTATATAATAAGTAAATATTTGAGTTAGAAATTCTAGTAAACTATTTATGAGCAAACATATGAAGAAATAGCAATGGAGGAATAAAAAGGAAATAAAAGTGTGACTGGTGCTCATTATGTGCCAATGTCTGAACTAGCTGGACCTCAAACACTATATATGCCCTGAAAAATTCATTTTTACCCCAAGTAGACTCCTTATTATCTTCATGTATCCTCTTAATGACTAACCTTGTTTGATACAATTTAGAATGATCCACGATTAAGTTTAACTAGAAAGGATAATTAAACATCTAAATCATTGGAAAAGCACTTGTATACAAATAAATACATACATATGTCTAGAGTAGAATTAAACATATTTGTTACTTTGAAAGTTGAATATTTCCTTCATGTCCACACATCAAATCAGGTGCATGTTTTTGTTTTTTTGTTTTTTGTTTTTTTCGATTTCTACATTATAAAATCATATGCTTAGGAGTTGCTTTGAAAGCAACTTTTTATTAAGAAGAAAAAGGGGAGTCCTTCTCTAAACAAAAACATACCGAAAGGTATTGACTCAGAATTGACGACATGGTAGATAGTGGTTAATTTAAGCTAGGCGGTGTATTTATTTAATGGGGGAGTTGAAATTGACCAGCTTCCCAACATCTGTGCATCCCTCACGCTCAGTGTAGCTGATATACAGTTTATTGAATAGACTAAATTCAAGACGAGAGGTTTGAGAGGTCCAAGGCAATCATGAAAATGCAGCTTCTCTTGTCAGTGTTCAGGAACCCAGGCATAAGCCAGCCAGTGCATTGCATTCCCTTGGTGACAGTGATTAGTAACAGACATGTAACCGAAGTGGCCCAGTGAGTTCAATACAATGGAATTTTGTTGTGCTGTTAGGGAAAGGGTGTTCTTTCTCTTGAGCTGGTCATGGAAAGGAAACATTTGGCTTTGATTGGTAATGGTAACCATCTTAAAACCACAAGGTTAGAAGCTGCCTTAGGTTGCAGCCGTTGATGGTAGAATGGAGAGGCCAAAAGACAAGTTGGTTCTTGATGATATAATAGAACAGATAGACTATTCAACCCCAGACTGCTTGTTATGTAGACCCGTACATATCCTTTTTGTTTGGGCCATTATAAATTGATTTTTGGGATCTGTAATTAGGGTCAAAGTTGGTTCTTGAATATGAAAGAGCTGACACAGAACTTAGTTAACTTTAGTTAATGTTGTTTGCTTGTTCCTTTCTTTCTGCTTTTTCATATAATACATTGAAAAGAATATAAATACTCATAATTTAAAAAATAAGGGGGAATTTTCATAATGGAGCCGCCTAGTGGTTAGAAGCATGTGTTATAGAGACAAAAATTATTTCAGATTTTGAGATTTCACAACAATTTTATGAAATAACATTTAAGATGCAAGTGAGAATTTTATTTTTATAAGATATAAATAAGATACAAATTGTAATTATTTGGAAATACATGTATAATAGTAGTAAATAATGCAAATATTAATGTTTATATGTGTGTGCTTCTCAATGCCAAATGAGTAAAATTCCCTGTACAATTTTTATGATTCTTTCCCTATATTCTCCCTTCAACAGATCAGCGGTGTAAAAACTTAACCTTAGCTTCTTTCCATGTTCTTTGTCCTGCATGTAGATTAAGGTTATTCATATTCCTACAGATCCCTGATCTATGGAACAATGCTATCTTAACATCCTAAAATTCTTGGTTGCCTACGAATTAAAAGAAAATTACTAATAACACAAATTTTCTTCATGAAATAAGTTTCTTTTTAGGAATAGTTTGCAACATCAGAGGTTACTAGAGAATATATTATTTCACAAATATATATAATGGTCCTCTATTATGCTTGAATCACTGTACCATATTTGCTCCATCAGTTTTTCTGGGCGTCCAGATTTTAGGATCTTGAGCACAATTAGGCGCAAGGCACAGAAATTTTTTATAAATAATTCAGCATTTCTCCTTTTGTCTTTGCTCTATAATTTCAACTATTTATGTGTGTGTATATATATTACAAATATATATTTATGTATGTATATGTGACTGTGATGTTCATAGTAGCCTAAGTTACTTGTTATGTGGCAAATCATAACCATTTCATGTCTAATGATTTCCTTGAAATGCATCACTACCCTCCTCTCTAACCATTATTAACGTGTCATGCAAATTGTAATTTAGTCTTAATTATATACTTATCTTTTACATTCATTATTTCCACTTCATGTTTGAGTGATAAAATATATGTTTTTAAAAAATGTTTATTTATTTATTTTT
Organism: Felis catus; assembly: GCF_018350175.1. NCBI lineage: Eukaryota > Metazoa > Chordata > Mammalia > Carnivora > Felidae > Felis > Felis catus. The sequence goes on along the minus strand of NC_058376.1, from coordinate 117,141,029 downwards.
GAGAGAAAAAAGGAGAGAAGGGGAGAAGGAGAATTCTGAGCAGACTCTGCTGTGAGTGCAGAGCCTGAGGTGGGGCTCGAACTCATGAACCGTGACATCATGACCTGAGCTGAGATCAAGAGCTGGACGCTTAACTGACTGAGCCCTCCAGGTGCCCCTAAAACATATATGTTTTTAGCGTTAAAATGTTGCTGTTGTTTCATTTTTAAAATGTGGTGGTTGGATTGTTCTTCTAATAGAAATGTTGATTTTGTAAAAAGACATTGCTATTTTTTTTTTTTTTTTTTTTTTTTTTGCCTTTCTAATGACTCAGTACTCATCTTTGAGAGGATTAGGTCCCTACTTACGCTCTCACCACAGAATACAGGAATGCTAGTTAATTTCTAAGAGTTTTGTATCTTTGACCTGTTTATATGTTAATGCATTATCATCTTACAGATCAGTGCATGAACAACTAGTATATACGTTAGGGCCCTTCAGAATATGGGTTGACTTCCATTGCATATATTTTTGGGACAGAGAGAGACAGAGCATGAACGGGGGAGTGGCAGAGAGAGGGAGACACAGAATCGGAAACAGGCTCCAGGCTCTGAGCCATCAGCCCAGAGCCCGACGCGGGGCTCGAACTCAAGGACCGCGAGATCGTGACCTGGCTGAAGTCGGACGCTTAACCGACTGCGCCACCCAGGCGCCCCTCCATTGCATATAAAGTTAAGTATGTGACTTGAAAGTATCTCCTTAGTAGAAAAGTATATCGCTTGCTTTTATCTTTATCACAGTATTTAATCAAATACTACCTCTTAGTTCTTTTGAATGTTGTGGACCTAATCTTTAATTGTCAATAGTATCATAGACAATTGAAGATTCTCTTGGAAACCACTTTGGGCCCAGCTGTCAGGAGAACTGGAATGTCTTATTTCCCCACTCTAGGTGTTTCCACTAAAACATAATCAAATTCCCTCCAGCCCTAGGGCTATTTGCAGTTTGGATGCCAAGAACAGCTGTGGAGTCCAGAAGGCTTCTGTATGATTCTCCCACCAGAGAGGGGTTTTGGGGAGTAGTTGAGCAGGGATATAGATTTGGAATGGATTAAGGAGATAGCACTTCTCTAAAATAGTCTTCAATAATACATACCTGTTCTGGGGGGGGGGGGGGAGGGGGAGATCAACAAATCCTTCACACATTGAAATTGAAATTTAATAGAATATTTTGAAAGGTTGAAATAAAATATTCATTTCATGTAAACTGGATTATATGTGGGAATTGACAGACTCAGCCGCAAAATAAAATTAGTATGTCCATACTGAAATGGAGATAGTGTGTAGGATTTTAGATGATATTTCCTCTATGATAGAGGAAGCAAAGTAGTACTGTAAAAGCAATAAAGTGCCGTGGAGGAAGTGGGCCTTTATTTTACTCCCTATTTTGAGCAGTTTCTCTAAATCTGGGGGATTTCCATTGTCAAATTCTGGCTTATTTGCATTTATATGGTGAAATGTTGCCATCATGTGGCCAGTCCATCTATCACATCTTTCTCTTTCCTCTGGGTTAGACTGTACTTCTGGCTCTTTTTATATGATGTATTTGTTTGTGTTTGAGTATTAGGGGTTAGCTATAGTGTCTGTTAGGGTCATTATTACAATGAAGTGACAAATATTTATGCATATTGATTTCAAATAGACATTAAAATAAGTTTACTGCTATTCTCACACAATGGGATTTTAATCTGTATCTTCTGAAGCTCTTAGAATTCCCCCTTTTATGGGCAGCTATTCAATTTATGGATCTTAAACTGTTTCAAATTGCTCTCTTAAGAGTCCAGGTGACTTTTTATTTATTCATGTTTGCAGTTGCTCTGAATGTCACCACGAGTTACCAAAATATCCATTTATTTGGATATAATTTGGGAACCGTTTCTAATGCATACCCCATTTTAAACAATAGGGGGCATTATGATGTCATGTTTTTGGTTTTCTCTATCAAGGCAAATATTTTGTTTCATAGGAAAAACCCTGGATTTTCTTCCTAATAAGAATACTTCTCTAAATTCAGAAACATATTTGTTTGATATTGACAGAGCTGGCAATGAATATGAACCTCATTATCTATCCTCCGAGGACCTAATTTCAAAAGAGAAAATACTATACCAATTTATCACTATTTCAATAAATGCATATGATTCTAAACTGATATAAAAATCCAAGCCAACTTATATTTAATCCAAATATAATAGTTTTAAAACATAAGTTGGCTTGCTTCCTCATTAAATTGGAAATATTGGCATTTTGAAGTGTTTCTATCTAAATCAATTTTTTTCCATTATGTATTATTATAAATGGAAGCTTTTTTCAAGTTAGGCTTTAAGGATAAAAATCATGAAGCTATGTTCTTAGCATTACAAAAGTTTGAAATCTTTGGACCTTTAGACAACTAGGGTGAAAATTGTTAAAACAATTATTTTCAAAATTATTGATATTATGAAGTTAATTAAGGAGTTCTTTCAATGTATAACATTTGAATATTTTATCTTTTCAAGTTTTACATGGATTTAGGTTTCAGACAGAATATAGAGTAAACCTGGATTTAGTAGATTAAATATTTAAACTTAAAACTGAAAGTTTTAGATAGAAGAAACTATATTTCTCAATGGGAAGCATCTCTTTCATGTTTCATGAAGCAGAAAGAAGGAAACTGAAGATACGACAACTTCAAAGATCATTTCTGTCTCCATCCAAAGTTGTATAACTGTTGTCAATGCTTTTTTAAAAGTCTTATTGAAATTATATACATGCATATACACATATATATATGCCATTATTGCAAGAAAACTTCTCTTAGCTTTTTGTAAAAAATAAAACATTAAATAATAGTCTAACATCAACTTTAATTTGCTTTCCCAATCTCTGTCCCTTTCATCAGATAAAGGTAATCATCATTGTGAATTTGTTGTATATACTGAATTTTTAGTTATTCTGGTAAAGGTCACTTTATATATATATATATATATATATATATATATATATATATATATATATATATTTGCATATTTCTAGGCATTAGAACCTGTATTCAACAAAATCTTTGTGACTTTTTTTTTACTTGCATGCTCATACCTTGAATTTAGCTATTGTCGGAGTATTTACATCAGGGGAATCAGCAAATTCAACAAATTTGGGTTTCTCCCACCCCCCAGAGAGCTTGTCACTGGAACACAAATGAACATTTCCTACCAATACCACTATTGGTATTTTGGTTAGAAGAGTCTTCCTCTGCAAGGTTTTCCCACCCACTTAGCCCTGGCCAATCAGAAGACATTGTGTCTTATCTTTTTGGGGATGGTTACATGACCTAAGAGTGATTTTACAGGATTTTTAACTCAAATTTCTGGGAAAGAATAGTTCTCTTTTATGAACTTGGAACAGTTGGTTCAAAACCTAGAACTGGTAGTGGCCATATTACCACCTCGAAAAAACTGCCAGGTTGGACATGAAGCCAACACTGGAGCGCAGAGCCAAGAAGGAGAGTGACATAGACTCCTAAAACTAGATCTACCTCAGGGCTTGTTAGTTCCTTGGGGTAGTAGAGACCTTTGTGGCTCAAGCCCATTTGGATTTTCTGCTTCTTTGAAAACAAAAGTTCCTTATGGGTACAGAGGCAGAAGATATTCAAGGGCTAGGGCTTAGACGGTGGCATCAGGCATGGAGAACATCAAATCTATGACACATTGCAGTGAACATTGCCCTCATTCGACTTAAGAATTCAAGGAGTAGAGATAGGGAAAAGTCAAGAACATCCAAAAACAGCCTATTGAACTGATTGTGTCAAGTGGTAAATAGAAGATTTATTAGCACGTGATACTGAACTTGGTGCACAATTTAGTCTTTTCTAATGATATCCTAAATTCAAATCCTCAATAATCTGGTTGGCGGCATTTAGGATGACTCTTCTTAGTTTACTATGTGACCTGTTTGGTCTTTTTTTTAAATGTTAATATAGGGGTGCCTGTGTGGCTCAGTCCGTTAAGCCTCTGACTCTTGATTTCCGCTCAGGTCATGATCTCACAATTCATGAGATGGAGCCCCATGTCAGGCTCTGCTCTGACAGCACAGAGCCTGATGGGGATTCTCTCCCTCCTTCTCTCTCTCTGCCCCTTCCCTGCTTGCGTGTTCTCTCTCTCCCTCTCAAAATAAATAAATAAACATTAAAAAATAAACTGCTAGAGTATAATTAGTAAGATTAGGAATTATGAAGTATATAATTTGGGCTATAAACTAGAAATAGATAGCAATTAATATACATGCAAATGTTACAGATTTATATGATCAACCATCCACCCAATTCTGCTTCTGTTATAAAAGAGACTCATAAATTCACGGCTTAGTCACTGTGTGCAACTATTGCTGATTAGCTCTGGTCAAGTGAAAACGTTTCTCTTTTTAGTCATGTGTGTTCTGATATTCATCAAGTTTTATGAAGTGTGTTTTTATTTATGGTAAATCATTATTTTTGTGATAATCTCAATTTCAAGTAAATCTCCATTCCTCAATAATCAGGAAATATTCAAATTTTAAAGGTTTATTAAACTCTAGATATTTTAAATCTAATTTTTTAGATTATATATATATATATTTAAATTTTTTTTATAATGTTTACTTATTTTTGAGAGAGAGACAGACAGACAGAGGGTCAGAGAGAGAGGGAGACACAGAATCTGAAACAGGCTCCAGGCTCTGAGCTGTCAGCACAGAGCCTGATGCAGGGCTTGAACTCACGAGGTGTGAGATCACGACCTGAGCTGAAGTCGGGACGCTTAACCGATTGAGCCACCCCAGTGTCCCTATAAATATATTTTTAAAGTTTATTTATATGAGAGAGACAGAGGCAGCATGAGTGTGGGAGGAGCAGAGAGAGAGAGAGGGCAAGATAGAGAATCCTGAGTAGTCTCCACACTGTCAGCGAAGAACCCAGCATGAGGCTCGAACTCATGAAACCATGAGATCATGACCTGAGCCAAAACCAAGAGTCTGACGTTTAACTGACTGGGCCACGCAGGCGCCCTAATTTTTTAGATTATAAAGGTGACATGGAAAAATATTGAATAATTGTGCTTTAGCTTTTACTTCCGTCCTCTGATTTCCTTATGATATGGCAAGATTTTCCTTTTTCCCAAAGGTTTGATTCCCCACCTGCCACCTTGATAGTCTCCAAGAGAGCCAATCACTGGAAAGACCATAGGAAAAGTTGACAGATTTTTTATTTCACGAAAGTTAACTAGAATAAGATAAGCTTTCTTACTCTGATAGAAATTTCTCAGAGGGACCAGAACATAATGATAAAAAAATAAATTCCCAGTAATGTACTGGTTATATTCAATTCAGATACAAGTGATTGAACGAGTAGCGATAGTTTAGTGCTCTTGACGCCAACAAAACATTACCTAGTGGAAGAAAGAGAGGTCTTTCTAATTGTATAATAGTGGAAAGATACTTGCATAATTACAGGGCTACAGTGACAGCTGCTTACCATGTCCGCTAGCATGCACTGCAGGTGGTAATTTACCCATGTGCTTTCCATTCATTTGAATGGAAAGCAGCAGGGGGTGGCCCTTATGAATCCCACACAGTTGTAGGCATTTTAAGCAACTATCGTTGAGGGTTTTTCGTTTCAATATTGTGTAAAAATATGACTTACTATTTTTTTATACTAGACTTGTCTACTGGACAGGACCTTTTAAATACTATACCTGAAGTTTTTGTCTCCTTATTTTTTCTCTGAGATTATTACTTTATCGTTTTCGTATTCCAAGGCATAAGTGAAAGGTAACAATAACAATCTGGGTTAAGATATGGGGTTGATGAAAATATTGGATAAAAATCTCGTCTTTTCATTAACATTCCTAAATGTAGTAAATACAGCAGCATAAAAAAGCTGCATATCGAATACGCTGTGAGTTCAGAGGGCTTGTACTTTGTCAAATTGACTTTAGTACTCGTTCTATTTGCAAATTTTTCCAAAAGCCATTTAATATCCACGTACGTGGAAGTTCCTGGCTCCAATCTCAACAGCCGGAAGAGACCCGAGGACCAGGAAATAAAATGGTTCCTGTATGACTGTAGCTGCTGGCTGAAGACTTTAAGACCAACGTCACACGCGGTCTTCAGGAGAGGTCCTTCACTTTTGATCCGAAGCTCTCTCTTCTTAGCACACCATTCTTACAACCACCAAACATAAGCAAACAAATGAACAAGCTTTATTTCATCATATAGAAGCAATTAGAAACATCAACGGAAAAAAGACTGAATTGGAGAAGAAAGGTTTGTTTTTGTCACTTACAGACTCAATTCATATTTCAACTGCTTTCATTAGGTTTTCTTAAATCGCCAGGGTTGGAGTTAATCGCCTCATCCTCTCAGCTCCCAGAACACTTTTAAAAATAAATTGACATCATGACTAGGGTTGATATTAAACATATTTAACAACTGGCTAGAGACACTGACCAAGTGCTGAAGTTTGGAGCTCCTCTAGGCTGGCCATTAATCTTTTAGCTGTTGGATCCTGTAGAATTCCAAGGCATCCCAGGGCCTTGGCTGCTGAGGTGACTGGGAAGCACTCAGCAAACAATGGCAGTGGTTATTTGCCAAGCAATATGGAAGCATATATAACTTCAAAAACCAAAGGACAAATGGGGACAGAGCCTATTTCTAATTCATCCTAACAACCCCAGCTGGCAGAAAACGGCGCAAGATGTTAGTAACTCAAATAAGTAGGCTTTGGATTTAATGTGTTTTTTAAAATTTTACAAGACCATTTAGCAACGATTTAGATTCACATCAGTGTATATTTTACTAAACCTCTGCCTCTGTAATCTGCCTAAAGTATGAGACATTGAATGTTTCCAACATGCATAGGGTGGAGAGAAGAGAACAGTATAGCCAGAGGACTTGGCTTGGCCAAGCTGACTTTGGATTACCAGTTCCACCCACCAGGCACTTGTTCTTGCAGATAAGTAGAGATGCCAAAGCGACGATAGGGTGCTGATTAAAAAACAACAAAAGTATTTTAACAGATGTGGTGTCCTGTTAGGAATTAAATAAAACAGGGACATTTTGAAATGTTTGGGAGTTTATTCTTTGCTCTTTGGACAATGCTTGTATTTTCTTTGTGTCAAAATTCAGTTTTCTTTTCATTGACCTCTTGTCTTCCTGCCTGTTGGTGTCCTATTTAGCCGAAGAGATGGATGAAAGTATTTGGAGGAAATTAAGATGTGAGTGGAGGAAAAAAACCCAATTACAACAAAGCCTACAGGAGACCCTAAATTATGGGTTTATTTTTACGTATGATTTATGATCAGTACAGGCAGTAGCCTCCAAATAGTAACAGGGCATGTGCAATGTCATGTAATAAGAGTGATTTTGCGTAATATTGCAAGAAGCTGAATTGTAGCATGAGGCATGTTTTTAGGTACTCAGAATTGAGTGTGAGATCGATCTACTGAACATTTGCATTTTAATTATCATCATGGTGAGTAAGGTCCTTTTCATCGTATATTGCATTAAGTTAATGAACGTGGTGAGCAGAACTTGAACAAATCATCAGTTTCACTCTAATTCATTATAAAAGGTAGGGCTCATTAATGTGGGTTTCCATTTTACTTTATTTAAAGGAAGGGCAAAAATGTTTACCTCTACTACTTGCCCAACTTGTTTCTTTACCACATAAATGGTCACCTCTGACTTATAAACCACAGTGAGCATGTACTTTGGCATTTTATTATTTTCATTCCTGATCTAATTCAGACCTGATTGCCCTTTAGGAAATTATGAAGAGTTTCTGTCTGTCTCTCTCGCACTTTGTTTCTTTCTCTTTGCTTCTTTCCTTCCATAGTCTTTTTGAGGCATAATTGATACGCAATAAAGTGCACATATTTAATGTGCACAAATTGATGTTTTGACACACACACACACACACATATACACGCACATGCACACCCATGAAATATCAGCAAAATCAGGATAGTGAACATATCCATCACTCCATAAAATTTTCTTGTATCCCTTTGTAACCCTTCCCCAACCCTCATCCCCAAGCAGTCACTGATCAATTATGAAAGTATTCTTTATTTTGATAGTTTAGTATTGTGGATTCTGATTTTCATGAAGAAATTTGAATGTCCCATTTAACGTGTTTAGAGTACAGGTGGATAGACTTTGCACAGTAAGCAGAATGGCACGGTACACTTCACTCAAACGCATGTAAGCGAAACAAGTCCAAACTGAAATAAATATACTCCTTTCATATTGATAGCAGCCATTCTACAGCTATGGAAAACTAATGTTTTATATTGACTTTTTTTTTTTTAATTTTTTTTCAACATTTTTATTTATTTTTGGGACAGAGAGAGACAGAGCATGAACGGGGGAGGGGCAGAGAGAGAGGGAGACACAGAATCAGAAACAGGCTCCAGGCTCCGAGCCATCAGCCCAGAGCCTGACGCGGGGCTCGAACTCACGGACCGCGAGATCGTGACCTGGCTGAAGTCGGAGGCTTAACCGACTGCGCCACCCAGGCGCCCCTATATTGACTTTTTAAAGTAACTACTCAGAAACAGATTTTGGCACCTTGTATTTTCCCAAGAGAAATAAATAGGGCGGTAAAAAAACCAAAATGTCGAGCATTACATGAAGACATGTAATTGTGGATCAGGGCATAGTGGATAGAAAAGCTAATGTAAATATTTCCTCTCCAAAATCTGGGTCTGGATTTTGTTGTTATTAAATGTTAAGGAATTCCCATTAGGTGGTATGAACTAGGCTTTATTTGTTCACATTTTTTTTCTCTTCTTACTCGGATCTTGGCCAGAAGGTGAAAAACAAATACTTTGTGGTGATATTATAGTCACTGCTTGCTTTCCAATGAAGAGAAAAAAGGCTGAGCAGCGTGTTTCTGGCATGGGAGTGAGGAACAAGGATTTGTGTGGGTCTGTGCGTGTATGTGTTTCTGAAGAAATAGAATTTAGAAGAGAAATAGAATTCCATTGCTGGTAGTCTTATGTTTCTCTATCAGTAAAAGTACAATAGTAGTTACAAAGTTGTGTTAAGGCTGAGAGGACATGCATAGAAGAAAGCTGGGGCATAATATGCATTACTCAACGTATGTTGGTTACTAGTTAAAAACCTTTATATTTAATGCTATTGGAATCAAAACGTATGTATATCTCCCATTTCCAACCTACTTGCCCTTTAGAAAATGGATATTGATTTTCGAACTCTGGAAGCTACAGCTGTATCTGGTCCAGAAAATCTCCTGGATTGGCAGGCTATTGATTGAGTGAGCTGCCTGGAAACAGCCATGAGAGGGTCACTTCTGATTAGAACTGACATCCAAGACTTTTTAAAATGAGTTCCTTCCCGGCCGGCTCATGTACTCCACTTTATTGTTTATAGAATTGCAACCTCTGTTACTTAAAATAGCACAGACACTACTTTTACTTTCTGCTGACAATTACTACAATTAAGAATGATTAAAAGTTCAGGTGCTACTAATTCCCTCGTAAAGTAGCCTTGAAGCTGATACAGCTGTGAGGATTTAAAATGATGTTAATCCCACGTGGTGTGGTAGCAGTGGCCCGTCCTTGAATTGTTTGTCTTTCATGAGGAGGGAAGTACAGAAACTGAGAGTGCCAGGACAGGCAAGTACATGACTTGGGATTTGACAAAAGTACTGCTCTGGTGGGGATTGGGAGGGGGGAGAAACCCCTGGTCCTTCCCTACAGTAATTCACAAAGCACTGGTTTAAGATGAAATCTTTGTGCAAAACCAGGTAACAGGTTATGTGATCTGACTTAAGGGGTGGGGGAGGGAGACGGGGTGCCCTCAAATCTGTCTCCAAGCACCTGTGATGAAAGCTGATTTTATAATTAGAATTTAATTTTTTAGAATCATTGGATTTAAAGATCAGAGTTTCCAATCCTTTTTAATAGTACAGATATTTCTGAGAAGAGGTAGAAACTAACATTTATTAAACAACAACAATCGGGGTTATTTTTACATTTATTGTTATAATTCTGCAAAACGCTGGTCCAGTGCTCTAAAGGAGTTTGGTTACCATGAAGGCCACTTAGTGTCATGGTGAACAAATGTCGGCAGAGACTAGTAATGTCCCGGCTGCGTGTGTGCGGGGCAGGGGTGCGGGGTGGGGGGCAGAGAATTCAAAATCAGAATTAGAGTGGCTTCCTGGTTTTGCCCTGCATGTGACTCCTCAGAGGTTCTGTTTATTTGACCACTTTGAGGTCACATGGGGTAGCTTAACTTTGGACAAAATCTTGCTGATACCAGGCTGTCCACAAGCCCAGTGGAGAAGGTAAGAACTGAAGGGAAGCTGTGCATGGAATCTGATGCTTGTGCGGAGTGAACCTCTTCCCACACGGATCTTCCCCCGTCTTTATTCGGTAAAGCTTCGCCATCATGGTTTACTCTGTGATCTTCTCATTTCCTGGATGTTTTAGGGAGAGAGGTCTGTGTGGAAATGTAGTGACATAGCAGACTAAAAGGAAGTCATGTATTCTCAACTAGCTATTTTAGTTCAAATATTACATATTTCCTCTTTTCTCTTGAGAATGTTCTCTTGACTTTCAGGCAGAATTTCAAGATGAATAGAGAAAACAAACAAACCCTCAAGATTCTCTAAACAAAGGTTTCTTCTACTAGGGTTTTAAAATATTTAGAAATTCCTTCTCATCTATTGTGTGATTTAGACTTTCTAGTTAGGTCAGAACATTCTTTTAAGTTTTCTTTTCCACTAACTTGTGATTATAGTATTCACTATTGTGTTGGCTTTGCTGGGAATATTTTAATAATTTAATATTGACTATTAATAGAATCCCCGGTACAAAGGTCAAGGCATCTGACCCGAAATCAGAATGAAGGTAACCTGATCGTGACTATTGACCTCGATGGTAGGAGGGGGTTTCGTGTACCCTCTTACTGGGATGTTCACTGACTGGCCCAGGCCAAGTGGCATATTCTCAGTGTGATGACTGAATATTCTGTTTATTCTCTTCTAACCCATAAAAAGTTCAAATTAAATTCAACAAATCTCTTCAGAAAAGTGTCCTTTAACAGAAGATTTTGCTGTGGAATGAAAATATATTGTTAAGGAGAGTAAGTCACTGGATTGCATAAAGCACACCAGTTTTTTAAAACAACTTTCTCCTAAAGTAAATTGGACCAGTGTGGATGGTTGGGATGGTGCCTCCTAAATTCATTCCCACTTGGAAGTAGAGAAGCAAGCATTCTTTGAGGTTCGGGCCTTTTGGTCATGAACCCATGGGCTCTGAAGCCATATATAACTTCTAAACTAGAGAAATTACAACTGTTTGCACTACGTCGAAATGGAATTTTCTCTAATTAAAATGCTAATAAGCTTTAATGCCATAGAGTAACGTGAGAAGGAAAAGCTTAAAAGAGCTCATAATTAAAGTGGTTATCTAAAAAACTCTGATAAATATTAAAATCTCCAAACTCGTTTTTGCTTCTAGTTCTTGAACTCAGACACTGTTCGCTTTACCTCCATTTCCTTTCCCTAGCTCTAGGCATGTTTTCTCAGAAACGTTCACGTATGACCTGAGTTGGCCTCTTTTTAGGCAGATTGTAGGCTACAACAAAACAATGTGCATTCTCATATAATCCTCACTATATTCCTGCAGCATACGAGGGAGCTTTGCTCCTTATTTATTGGATGAAGAACTTTAAGCAGACATTCTGATTTGCCTCCACAAATGAAGAAAAAACTCTGATTGTACACCTGGCCTCAGTCAGGTGAATGTCCTGTGGCTGGTTGTAGCGAATGCACAGCTGATCTGTAGGTCTCGGCCTCCCTGCAGTCAGGTGAGACCTGATGACAGTTATGGTGGAGGAAGTATGAGAGGACAGGACAGAGGGTGTGCTGTGTTCAGGCTAAGGCTTGTAGGAAGTGGGTATGCACGCTCCCCTTTTTCCAACAGGGTGAAGATTATGACAAGGCCTTTCAAGATACTGGAACCACAAGGTAGAAGAAGCCTCTGTTGCCAAGGAGAAAATTTGCCCACAGACTAGGAGCTCCTGCAGTGGATGGTTAGAAATACACTTCCTTTGAGCTCTGGTACTATTTGAATTTATTTGGTAAAGCAGTAGTATTATATTAATGCATGCTTATTTTCATTGTGTCCTTGCTTTCTGTCTCCAAACTTTAAAACATATTCTGTTAGGGCCACTTAATTCTCTCCCTGTTGATGTAACTTAGAAGATACAGGTTTCTATTTGTTACTATAGTAGACGTTGCTTTTATGATCTTCTTTCCACAAACCTTTCCATAGGTTTTGACACATGCTTATTATACTGATTATGAAATAACGCTAATCTATGATTATCACTATTTTGAAAAACGAGATAAAAAGCTGACTATGTCTTAACCGTTTTGTGGAAAGGTTGCTAATAGCTTTTTCAGTACATATCATTAAAAATGCAAAATGAAGATTCAGACTAATATTTATTGTAAAAATACTATACATGTATATGGTTAGTTTACTACATAGTGCTTTAGAGAAAATGTTAATTCTTTCAAAGAACTAGCTCCTACTTTCTTTGATCTGTTCTACTGTGTTTTTAATTTCGATATCACTGATTTCTGCCCTAATCTTTATTATTTTCCTTCTGCTGTTTTGGGGCTTTATTTGCCTTTCTTTCTCCGGCTCCTTTAGGTATAAGGTTAGGTTGTATATTTGAACCTTTCTTCCTTCTTTAGGAAGGCCTGGATTGCTATATACTTCCCTCATATGACCTCTTTGCTGCATCCCAAATGTTTTGGCTTGTCATCTTTTCATTTGCTTCCATGTAGTTTTTTTTATTTCCTCTTTAATTTCTTGGTTAACCCATTCATTCTTTAGTAGGATGTTCTTTAATCTCCAAGTGTGTGTGGTCTTTCCAAATGTTTTCTTGTGGTTGATTTCAAGTTTCATAGCGTTGTGATCTCAAAATATGCATGGTATGATATCGATCTTTTTGTACTTGTTGGGGGCTCATTTGTGATCCAGTATGTGACCTATTCTGGAGAGTGCTCCATGTGCACTCGAGAAGAATGTGTATTCTGTTGCTTTAGGAGGAAATGTTCTGAATATATCTTTTAAGTCCATCCGGTCCAGTGTGTCATTCAAAGCCATTATTTCTTTGTTGATTTTCTGCTTAGGTGACCTGTTCATTGTTGTAAGTGGGGTGTTAGAGTCCCCTACTGTTATTGTATTATTATCAGTGAGTTTCTTTATGTTTGTTATCAATGACTTATATATTTGGGTGTATCCAAGATGGGGGCATAAATATTTATAATTGTTAGATCTTGTTGGATAAACCCCTTAATTATATAATGCCCTTCCTCATCTCTTGTTTCAGTCTTTGTTTTATAATCTAGTTTGTCTGATATAAGTATGGCTACTCTGGCTTTCTTTTGACATCCATTAGCATGATAGATGGTTCTCCATCCCCTTACTTTCAATCTACAGGTATCTTTTGCGTCTAAAATGAATCTCTTGTAGCTGGCATAGAGATAGATGGATCTTCTTTTCTTATCTGTTCTGACACCCTATGTCTTTTGATTGGAGCATTTAGTCTCTACGTTTAGAGTGATTATTGGAAGATATGAATTTATAGAGAAAACATGATTTTCAACAATTCCAAGCTGTGGAATAAACACGATATATGAGGAGAGAACACTGGGATTTTATTCCTTAAGTGACATTAGCTGTATGACCTTGGCCAAGTCACTTATTTTTAGTAGAATTTGGCTTTAAATATACAGTAACAATTGATAGCATTTATTGAGTGTTGTCTGTATCCGGAAATGGCCTAGGTGCTCTCCATGCATTAATTCATTTAATCTTTACCACACCATTATGAGATAATACTACTTTTGCCCTATTTTAGAAAAGGGCAACAGAAGAACAACAGATTATTTGACAGTCATCACTCAGCTAACTGGTAGCAAATTTGAGATTTGAACTTTCAGCCTGTCTGCAGAGTAAATACTATTAATCAGTTTACTAATGCTTCTCAAGCTGGAGGGCATCAGAATCTCCTGGAGAGCTGTTAAGCACAAATTGCAGGGTCCCACCCTCTGAGTTTCTTGTGTAGTAGGTCTGGGGCAGTGCCTGAGAATTTGCACTTCTAACCAGTTCCCAAGTGATCCTGCCGCTGCTGGCCCAGGGGCATAAGGCAAAGTACTGTGGTATATACTACACCTTCCTTCTTCAGAATTTACATTATCTATGATTTCTCTTACAAGAGAAATAATTCAAATAAATTAAATCACATTAGAAGAAAATGTCAATATGAAGATTTCAAAAACATAGTTGAAGGTCTGTCAAAATAATTTTGTTGTCTTTTTCTTCAAAGTCTCGAAATACTTTAAATGAAAGAATTGTCTTGAGTCAAAGGTACAGTAATTATTTGATAATTCACTTTCTTAGCTATTATTCTTTGAATCACACCAGCACCTTTCCAATTTATGTTCCTCTTTGGAAACACTTCAATTCCAGTTTTTTTTTTTAAAGACAGTTTCTTTTTAAGTGTTTATTTATTTTGAGAGAGAGAGAGAGAGAGAGAGACAGAGAACGTGCATGTGTGAGAGAGAGAGAGAGTGGAGGAGGGGCAGAGAGAGAGGGAGAGAGAGAATCCCAAACAGGCTCCATCTGGAGTCTGATGCAGGACTTGATCTCACGACTCTGAGATCATGACCTGCGCCAAAATCTAGTCTCATGCTTCACCCATTGAGCCATCCAGGCACCCCTAATTCCAGTTTATATGCTAATTTACGTGGTCAGTTTTTAATACTTGCCACCTTTTTCTACTTTTAAAAAGTTTTCTTGGGGGGAAAAAAAGTGATTCCCTCCCTCCCCCCGCCTCCCCACAGTGTATAGTGCCCAGCTATCTGACAAGAAATTCTATATATAGCCTTTGAATTGCATTTTGGATATTGTGTTTAGTTTTCCTTTGATGTTCATGATAAAATCAAAGATGTATTTTTGAATAGTTTAAAGGGAGGTATAGAAAATAGAGATAGAAGGCAATACCACAAAAGTGTGAGAAAAAACATGAAAATATAAATTAAAAGAATCTATAGAATACGGAGGAAAATATTTCAAAAATACAAATGTGTCATAAATTTAAAAATATGTCATATATACATGTCATATATACCTATAATCCATGTATACACACATATATACAATGATTTGGTACACACATGCTTTCATGTATTGAAGCTGTCCCATAAATTGTGAAATATCTTATACTGGATATTTTTCATCCGTTCCATTATAAATTTCAGTTTATTTTCAACTGACAAACTTTGATCCATATTGCCTTAGGTTATAAATAAGTAACTCTGAATAGAAATTGATGAAATAGGAACATTAAAGCTTGCTGATTTTTCTCATGGTAAGAGCTTCTGTATGTAAGGATCCAAGAAGAATGCCTTCTTCAGGATCGTTTGCCTTCCAAAGCATCTGTGGGTTTGGAATCAGGAACAGGGAGAGAAATTCTGAAATAGGAGAAGGATGTGGGTTGGAATGGTCAAGACAGAAAAAAGAATTAAACAGTAAAATAAGTGAAGGGAGCATGTCCTAATTAAAACCACTTTTCTATCTTTCAGAATCCCCCAAATGCACATAGATGAAAGCAGGCTGCTTGTTTTATTAGTTGCCTAACCAATCAATACCATCCTGGAAGCAACAACTGTATAAACACAAAGCCTCCAGCAAATGCTTTGTAGAGCCACCTGCACTCTGATCTAAACTGAACCGGAGTGACATTTCAAACATTCTCATGAGAAGTTTTGTACTTTCTCAGGACACGACATTCCACATCGTCCATAAGATTATTGGAATATGTTCAGAAGCGTTTGCTTAATTCTAGTGGGTACAGTACAGTATTTTCGAATCATAGCTGCAAAATATGTTGAGCCTTGATACTGAACGTATAATGTGCAGATATAAAGCTGCACTGTTTCAAAAGAATATTTAAGGAATTGCATCTGCTCCTGATAATTACCATTGCATGTGTTTCTCATCAGTATCATTATTTCTTTATTTGTTTCCCACATTAGAATAGTGACTAACGAAGTTGAATTTTGTTATAAAATTTGTTTTCTTGTGCACTATCAGAGTCATGCAAAATAGATAGGCATTATATTCAACTCAAACCAAAGTGTGCTTAAAATAATTAGTCCAAACTTCTAGAGTTTGTTTGTTTGTTTGTTTTTTAACAAACCAAAGGCATTATCTACTTGTTAATGCCAAACAGCTTAGTCTGTTTGGAACTTTTAGTTCAAATTTATTTATTGCTTTTAAAATAAAAATTGCTAACAAACAACACTTTCTCTTTGCCAAGTATTGTAGGGAGGTTTTATTCATTGACTTATTTAATGATTACCACAGCAATGTAAGTATTGTCATGATTTTATGAGGAAAGTTAGAAAAATTCAGCAACTTTCCTCAAATCCTACAACAATAGATGTCTGAGCTAGAACTTGAACCCAGTTCTAACTGTACTATAGCGTGGGTTTAAATAGGAATTTTTTACACTCACTGCTAATTTCAGGAGTTACACATTAACAGTTGAGTTGATGGCCTATTTATTGAAATTTGACCTTTTTTGCTTATGACAAGTTGCGTGGTAATTGTCTATTCGTAGTAATTAAAAAAATCCACAGCTATTACTTAAAATAAAATGAACTAAAAATAACATTTAAAAGAAACCTAGCCATTAATCAAAATAAAATACGGCAGTAATTGCATACATTTAAGTGTTTTCATCCCTATACATACCCTTACATATGAGGCCTCTAAGAATTTGTTAAATAGAAAATAAAATATCTCAATTAAAAAGATATTTTACTTGTTATCTTAATAGTATAGTTTTACTTGTATGTCACTGAAGTGGTTATTCATTGATGGAAATATTATTTATTTGCACTTACTGGGTGCCAGACTAATTCATTGATTATTAATCCATTAATGATGAATGAATTAATTGATTTATTAATTCATTTATAGGCATAGAGAACATGGTGATAATCATGATAGATGCAGACCTCTCTCTCATAGAGTTTATATTCTAGCAGAGGACATACATGTGAAAGCAACCAATTATAGAAATAATTGTTTAATTATAATTTGATGTCAACAAGTAGAAGCACAGAAAGCTTGGAGAACATTGAACCCTATACCCGACCTGGGGTGGAGGAAAGGTCTGGGAAGCTTTTTTGTGGGAGTGATAGTAACCTAAAATATAGATAATAAAGAGGAATTAATTGGTAAAGGTAGAAGAAGATAAAAGAGCAGAAAAAATGTGTTATCCTATTTCTCTTCATAAACGTATACCTGTATTATTATTATCTTTTTAAAATTTTTCTTTTAATGTTTATTTATTTTTGAGGGACACAGAGCATTAGTAGGGAGGGACACAGAGGGAGGGAGACCAGGTTCTAGCCTCTGAGCTGTCAGCACAGAGCCTGATGTGGGGCTCGAACCCACAAACTGCGAGATCACGACCTGAGCCAAAGTCGGACGTTTAGCTGACTGAGCCACCCAGGCGCCCCTATATGTATACCTGTATTATTAACATCACAGAAGAACAAAATTTTGTGGGAGAGACGAAAAGCTCATAAAATTTTGGCGAAGGGGGTTCTTAAGAAAAAACCAAAAAGATCTTACTTTTATAAGATTTTACAGAAATAAAAGACTTTATGACCACATTGTGAAGGTCCTCCCCAGGGCCTCAAAAGAAGTCCATTGGTGAGGCGCGCTGAGGCTTAAGCTTCATTATCCTAGGGTAAGTTTGCCTCAGGTAATTGCCCCCATTTGATAGGTAAGGAAACTTAAGGCAGCAAATGATGAAATCAATATTCCAATATAGGTTTTTCTGATTCCAAAACCACTGTTTCTAACAGCGTTATTATACTTTGTCAGAGACTTCATTAGCAAAACCCAGAAATTATGTGAGAAGCTTAGGCATGGCAGTGGCCATATTTTATTCATTTCTCTGTTCACCTCAGCATAGCTCAAACCCATGGAGTAACATCTGTATGTTAAACCTAATGAGTTTAAGTTTGTGTCCTAAAACACAACAGATTTTGTGTAAGAGTTAGTGTCAAATGGAAAAAGGGCTCAGGGTGAGGGATGCATTGGGGAAAGAATGGCAGTTAGGGGTGGCTGTGAGAAAGGAATCCTGCCAGATGAACATGCACAGTTTCTTTGAATTCACAGAAACAAGGAAACACCTTCTCTCATCCTGAACAACTCTTGCGTAATGTGGGTCCAGGACAAATACGTAGAAAATTCCCCTACTCCTCTTTCTTTGGGAAGCTAGCAATGATCAGAAATAAGACAGATCATGGAGCGTGTGTAAATACATTTCCTCACCCTCAGTCTACCTTAAAAAGGTTAAATAGGAATGTGTGCATGGTTAATTATATCCCTGATTTATACATGAGTATTTCAAGAAATTCCTTCAGACCACAGTATGGCGCACATTTTACTTCTTCCGTCCAGTCCCCAATTCTTTTTACCTGTTTGCTGGTGACCAAAACCCTTTAACTAGTGGCAAAGTTCTCCATTTCACTAATTGAAAGAGAGCCTCAAAATGTAAATCATAGAATACTAGCTCATAAAACATTTTATCTAGAACTCCTTTATCTTAATCAGATACAGTTGATTCTTTCTGGATGATATCAATCTCGAAGAATGTTTCAAGGAAAAGGACCAAACCTGGATGACCCTAAACCTTGAGGCAGCACAGGGATTCAGAAAGGTGAACGTGATACAAAAAAATCTCACATTTCATGATTCATAATCATGCCTGGAGTTTTTCACATTAGTTTACACATTTGTATACACAAACATGCTGTATTGTAGATATTATTGTCAAGCATGACAATAGATGTGAATTTTTAGGTTGAAAATCTTTTACGCCTCCCAAATATAGGTAGGCTCCTACAGGATCCTGATGGAGTCTTTGCCCCCCCCCCCCTTTTAAAGCAGTCAATCATAGTGAGATGAAATTTATCTCCAGGTGATATATTTGAAAAACAGCCATCTTTTCATTCAGGATGAAAAGAAAAACCTAATCCAGGATACATAAAAATGAATCCACACTTAACATACATGCTAGAAAATTTAGAAAACACCAAAGAAAGTGAGAAGATTACTATAAAAAATTCCAGAGAAGAGAGAAAAGAGAACTCACCTACAAAAGAATAGCACTTAGAATGAAGGATAATTTATCAACGGCAACTTTGGGAGCTAGAATACAGAAGAATAGTATCTTCAAAGAACTGAGAGAAAATAACTACCTAGACCTCTAGCAAAAATATCTTTCAAGGTATTTTCAGAAAAATTCAAGAAATTTTCAGAAAATGGAGATATTTTCAGAAAAATATATTTTCAGGAAAATAAAAACTGAGTTTACTACCAAGAGACTCTCATTTAAAAAAAATCTAAGAGATATTTTTAGGAAGAAGACACCAAGTTCACATGCAAAGAGAAATAGTAAGGACAACTAAGATTGGCTGATAAAGCAATAATGATTCTTATATATAGTATATTTGTATCGTATACAATTAATGCCCTGATTCCAAAAAAATTTTCAGTTGATTGGGACTTTTAATCTATTGATCCTGATACTTTTTCACTGCCCTATTCTCCTCACTTCCACAGCTTAAACATTACAAATAGTACTATGCATACACCCTGTCTTTTGATTTCACTGACTGCTTTGCACTGTCATAGCAAAGCCAGTACATAATTTAAATCTAACTCACCACCCACTCAATACCTGCATCTCTGCAGCTGAATTATAGGAGGAAAACAAGCTGCCATGCTGATTAATTTTGCTTTAAATTAGTGACAACAAAACTTGAGCGAGACTTAATTGCCTGATAATCATACGTTATTTCTATATTCTGTTTCTCTGCCACTGTCTTGGCTGACTATAGCTTATTTTTCTCTATCTCTTCACATGTTTATCACCTTCTAACTAGTCTCATTCCCTGTTGTTGACATTGCTTCCAATTTCACTGGGAAAGTCAAAGCGTTTTAAGAAAAATCTGTACATGTCTGTATCATCCATTTCTGGTACAGAAAGTCTGTACACATCTGTATCCTCCACCATTGATGGTAATAAGTGACAAGTGGACTATCTATACTCCTATCTGAAACCACCCTCCCCTCTTGTGTTAGGTCCCACGGCTCTTAAGCTACACAAAGACATCTCTCCAACCCATTCTTTTCTCTCTCCTACACGATCAATTTCTCTCTTCCTGGAGGCATTGTCCAGGTTGCACAGGAACATACATATTCTTTCTCTCACCAAACAGAAGGGAAAGGAAAAGAAAACGACAAAAACCAAATCCGGGCTTTGTTTCCCCTACCAGCAACCACCTCATTTCTTTGCTTCCATTCACAGCCAGC
The DNA here is from genome assembly GCF_018350175.1 of Felis catus. Taxonomy (NCBI): domain Eukaryota; kingdom Metazoa; phylum Chordata; class Mammalia; order Carnivora; family Felidae; genus Felis; species Felis catus. The sequence goes on along the minus strand of NC_058376.1, from coordinate 117,120,535 downwards.
TTTTCTAAAGAGGTTTCTACATTTCAGTCTCCAATTCTTGTGCACACACATCTTTTTTTGCTTTTAAAACAGAAAAATGCACATAGTATATGTGTATAGCTTGATTATTTTTCATAAGTTGAACACACTCATGAAAACAGCACCCAGAAAATAATAATACTAGCACCCCAGAAGCCTTCTTTATGCTCACTTTAAGAAACAACCTTCCTAAACTCTCAATTTTTCTGACTTATAACACCAGAGGGTTACTGCATTTACTTTCATTTGTTTTTAATTAAAACAATTTTTTTCAAGAGAAACTGTATCCAGATTTATTAAAGATACTTTTCATAGACAGTCATGGTATTTCAGACAGGACATGGGCAGAGATTTGTAAACAGTATGCACCAACTTTCAAACTCCCTTCTTCAATGGACTACCAAAATCAGAAAGCTACTATAAAGCCCAAAGAAGTCTTCATTTGATGCTCCGAACAGGGAAAGTTTAGAGTGAGAGTTGACATTTCACATTTAGCATGCTGTTTAACCACTTTTCACAAGCTTCCTGACTTTCAAGAAGTGAAATGAAAATGGCAGAATCATCAATCTGAAGATCCACAAGCTCAAAGAGTAACTCTTCTGGAATGCCATTTCAATAGCGACTCGGTAAAGTCCAGGTTGCCTGACATACTGGGAAGCATTCCTTGGGGTCAGGTTCCAACAGGTCTTTGGGTTTAAGGGAGTCAAGTCTGTGTTGAAGGCAGAGAGGGAGAAGAGGACGCGAAAAATGAATTTTACTTTTTCCAAACCACAAGGCATCTGAGCCAAGGTGGCAAATGTGTGTCAACATCAAAGAATCCCTCTTCCAGGGAACCAAGAGGACGTTTCTCAGAACCACATGGGAAAGGTGTTTTTCTCCCCCTGCATCCCTCTAGCTTCGGAGGTATTCTATTACCACAATGAAGTGTTCTGTGTACTAACTACATAGCTTAAAAAAAAGTAAAACAAAATTTTGCATTTTTATACAACTTGTACCGTATACTCACCAGAGGTATATACAGTTACCAAAAATGAACACACCTCACTTGGTATCTCCTCCTTTCATTTTTATAAATGGGGTTATGGAGTATGTATTCTTTTGTATTAGCCTTCTCTTGCTCGTATTATGTTTGTGAGAGATACGCTTTTAAAATCCATCCAGTCTCATTTAAATATGTTCCAGTTAGGCCTTTGTCTCTAGTTCTCCAACACTGTTCTCAAGTCATGAATAATCCCAATAATCAATTCACTAGTCAAATATCACCTTACTTGATCCACTTGATATCTCTCTTTTACTTCATACATTTCTTCATTTTCTGCCAGAATACTTCAGTCTTGTAGTTTTTCCCCTTCCTTCTGTCTCTCTTTGTCTTTTTTGCTCATTCCTTCCCTTCTCAATTTTCTCTCAGTGTTCAAGTGTGCCAAGATTCCATTCTTGGACCTTTTCTTTTTACTCTATCATCACTCGCTTCCTTGTTGATTTCAGGGTTCTAAAAACCATCAGAATGATGTTCAGTCCCAAATTTATATCTCAGGCCCAGGCCCAGATTTTTACCCTGAAATCCAGATTTGTATGTGCAATGATGTACTCAAAAGCTCTACTTGGATACTCAATAGATGTGCTAAACCCAGGAGCTACAAAATTGAGTTCAAATTTTATTCCCTACAACCTGATCCACCTAAAGCCTCTTCCATCTCATTTATTAGCAACTTCATTCTTCCATGTGCTTAAAGTCCCTTTCTCTCACAGCACATTTAATCTATCAGGAAATTTATTCATTTTTTAAAAAACATATGGAGGAACACAGACTATTTCTTGTATTATCTTTAATTCCAGGGTAGTTAACATACAGTGTTATATTAGTTCCAGGTATGCAATATAGTGATTCAACAGTTCTATGCATTACTCAGTGCTTATCATGATTTTCATATTCTTAATCTCCTTCAACCATGTCACCCATCCCCCACCTGCCTCCCCTCTGGTAACCATCAGCTTGTTTTCTATAGTTAAGAGTCTATTTTTTGGTTTGTCTCTCTTTTGTTTATTTCTCAAATTTCACATATGAATGAAATTATATGGTATTTGTCTTTCTCTGACTTATTTCACTTAACATTATATCCACTAGGTTCATCCATGTTGTCACAAATGGCAAGATTTCTTTTTTTATGGCTGAATAATATTTCATTGTATATATAAGGTAAAGAAGATGGGATATATATATATGTATATGTGTATATGTATATACATATATATATATCCTATCTTTTTTATTTGTTCATCTATCCATGTGTACGTTAGTTGCTTCCAGAAGTTGGCTATTGTAAACAATGCTGGAATAAACATAGGGGTAAACATAGTCTTTTGAATTATTATCTTTATATTTTGGGGGTAAATACTCAGGGGCAGAACTACTGGATCATAGGGTAATGTACTTCTAACTTTTGGAGGAACTTCCACCTGTTTTCTGCAGTGGCTACATCAGTTTGCATTCCCACCAACAGTGCATAAGGGTTCCTTCTTTTCCACATCCTTGCCAACATTGTTTGCTTTTTCTGTTTTAGATTTTAGCCATTCTGACAGGTGTGAGCTGACATCTCATTGTAGTTTTGATTTGTATTTCCCTGATGAACAGTGATGTTGAATACCTTTTCATGTGTCGGTGGACCATCTGTATGTCTTCCTTGGAGAAATGTCTGTTCATGTCTTCTGCCCATTTTCATTTGGATATTAACCCTTTACTGGATATGTTATTTGCAATTATCTTCTATTGTCTTTTAGTTTGTTGATCATTTCCTTTGCTGTGCAGAAGCTTTTTATTTTGACATAGTCCCAACATTTTTGCTTTTATTTCCCTTGCCTCAGTAAACATATAATGAAATATGTTGGTACAGCCAATGTCAGAGAAATTGCTGCCTGTTTTCTCTTCTAGGATTTTCATGATTTCGGGTCTGACTTTTAGGTCTTCAAACTATTTTGAGTTTATTTTTGTGTATGGTGTAAGCTTTTTGTATGTAGCTGTCCAGTTTTCCCATCACCATTTGTTTTAAGAGACTCTTTTTCCCCATTGCATATTCTTGCCTCCTTTGTCAAAAGATTGATTCACCATATAACCTTGTGTTTATTTCTGGGGACTCTCTGTTTTGTTCCATTGAGCTATGTGTCTATTTTTTGTACCAATCCCATACTGTTTTGATTTCTACTGGTTTGTGGTATATCTTAAAATCTGGAATTGTGATACCTCCTGTTTTGTTCTTCTTTTTTAATATTTCTTTGGCTATGTGGGGTATTTTGTGATTCCCTATAATTTTAGGATTGTTTGTTCTAGTTCTGTGAAAAATGCTATTTGTATCTTGATAGGGATTGCATTAAATATGTAGAAAGCTTTGGGTCATATGGGCATTTTAACAATATTTGTTCTCCCAATCCATGAGCATGGAATATCTTTCCATTTGTTTGTGTTGTCTTCAATTTCCTTCATCAGTGTTTTACAGATTTCAGAGTACAGGTCTTTCACCTTCTTGGTTAAGTTTATTCCTAGATATTTTATTATGTTTGGTGCAATTGTTTTTTTTTTTTTTTCAACATTTATTTATTTTTTGGGGACAGAGAGAGACAGAGCATGAACAGGGGAGGGGCAGAGGGAGAGGGAGACACAGAATCGGAAACAGGCTCCAGGCTCTGAGCCATCAGCCCAGAGCCCTACGCAGGGCTCGAACTCACGGACCGCGAGATCATGACCTGGCTGAAGTCGGACGCCCAACCGACTGCGCCACCCAGGCGCCCCCGTTTGGTGCAATTGTTAATGGCATTGTTTTCTTAATTTCTCTTTCTGCTGGCTGTTTCATTATTAGTGTATAGAAATGCAAGGGATTTCTGTATATTGATTTTGTATCCTGCAATATTACAGAATTCATATATTACTTCCAGTAGATTTTTTGTGGAGTCCTTTGGGTTTTCTATATATAATATGTCATCTGCAAATAGTGAAAGTTTTACTTCCTCCTTACCAATTTGGATGCCTTTTATTAATTTTTGTTGTCTGATTGCTGTGACTGGGACTTCCAGTACTATGTTGAATAAAGTGGTGAGAATTGACATCCTTGTCATGTTCCTGACTGTAGGGGGAAAGCTTTCAGTTTTTCCCCATTGAGTGTGGTATTCACCTGTGCATTTTTTTCATATATGGCCTTTATTATGTTGAACTATGTTCCCTCTAAATCTACCTTGTTGAGGGCTTTGATCATGAATGTTGTAATTTGTCAAATGCTTTTTCTGCATCTATTGAAATAATTATATGGTTTTTATCCTTTCTCTTATTGATGTGATGTATCATGTTGATTCATTTGTGAATACCGAACCACACTTACAACCCAGGAATAAATACCACCTGACCGTCATGAATGGTTTTTAAAATGTATTATTGGGTTCTGTTTGCTAGTGTTTTGTTGAAGATTTTTGAATCTGTGTTCATCAGAGATATTGGCCTGTGGTGTCTTTTTTGTGGTGTCTTTATCTGGCTTTGGTATCAGGGTAATGCTAGCCTCATAGAATAAATTTGGAAGTTTTCCTTCCTCTTCTATTTTTTGGAATAGTTTGAGAACAGGTAGTAACTCTTTAAATGTTTGGCAGAATTCACCTATGATGCCGTCTGGTCCGGGACTTTCTTTTGGGAGTTTTTTGTTTACCGATTCAGTTTCATTGCTGGTAATTGGTAAGTTCAGATTTTCTATGCCTTCCTGATTCAATTTTAGGAGATTATGTGTTAGGAATTTATCCATTTCTTCTGGGTCCAATTTGTTGCCTAATAATTTTTCATAAAATTCTCTGATAATCTTTTCTATTTTTGTGGTGTTGGTTCTCTTCCTTCATTTCTGATTTTGTTTGAGTCCCCCCCCCCCCTTCTTTTGTGAGTCTGGCTAAAGGTTTACAGATTTTGTTGATCTTTTTAAAGAACAAGATCCTGATTTCATTGATTTTTTTTTAAGTTTCTATTTTGTCTATTTCTGTTCCAATCTTTATTATTTCCTTTGTTCTACTGGTTTTGAGTTTTTGTTAGTTGTGCTTTTTCTTGCTCCTTTAGGTATAAGGTTAGGTTGTTTATTTGAGATATTTCTTGCTTTTGAGGTAATCCCATTTTGTTATAAACTTCCCTCTTTGAACCACTTTTGCTGCATCCCAAAGATTTTGGACCACTGTAATTTCATTTCTCTTCATGCATCTTTTTTTTAATTTCCTCTTTGATTTCTTGGTTGACCCTTCCATTATTTAGTAGCATGCTATTTAACCTCCATGTATTTGTGTTCTTTGCATATTTTTTCTTGTTGTTGATTTCTAGTTTCATAGTGTTGTGTCAAAAAAGATGCATGGTATGATTTCCATCTTTTTGAATTTGTTGAGATTTGTTTAGTGGTGTAATATATGATCTATTCTGAGAATGTTCCATGTGAACTTGAAAAGAATGTGTATTCTGCTATTTTAGGATACAGTGTTCTAAATCTGTCTGTTAGATCCATGTGGTCCAGTGTGCCATTCAAAGCCACTGTTTCCTTGTTGATTTTCTGTTTAGATGATCTATCCATTGATGTAAGTGATGTGTTATAAAGTCCCCTACTATTATTACATTACTATTGATTATCTCATATATTTGTTATTAGCTGCTTTATGTATTTGGGTACTTTCATGTTGGGTACATAAATATTTATAATTGTTATATCTTCGTGTTGGATATATCCTTTTAATATTATATAGAGTTCTTCTCTGTCTCTTGTTACAGTCATTGTTTTAAAGTCTATTTTGTCTGATATAAGTATTGCTATCCTGGTTTTCTTTTCACTTCCATTTGCATGATAAATGCTTTTCCATCCCTCCCTTCACTTTCAAACTCCAAGTGTCTTTAGGTCTGAAATGAGTCTCTTACAGGCAGCATATAGATGGGTGTTGCTTTTTACCCATTTCATCACACTTTGTCTTTTGATTGGAGCATTTAGTCCCTTTAAATTCAAAGTAATTTTTGATAGATATGTACTTGTTTTTATTTTGTTATTTGTTTTATGCCTGTTTTTGTAGTTCTCTATTCTTCTCTCATTCTTCACTCAAGGTTTGTTGGCTTTCTTTAGCGATATACGTGGATGCCTTTGTTTTTATTTTTTTGCATATCTATTACCAGGTTTTATTTGTGGTTACCATTAGGTTCGTATACAAATCTTATACAAATAGCAGTCTACATGAAATTGATGGCTGCTTAACTTTGAATCCATTCTTTACTCCTCTCCCTCTGTGTTTTACGTACTGGTTTCATACTTTACATCCTTTTGTTTCGTGTATCCCTTGACTGATTTTTATACATATACTTGATTTTACTGCTTTTGCACTTCCTATTTTTCTTATTCCTACTTATGGCCTGGCCTCTCCTTTCCACTCACAGAGACCCCTTTAACATTTCTTGTGGAGCTAGTTTAGTGATGATGAATTCCTTTAACTTTTGTTTGCCTGGGAAACTCTTTATCTCTCCTTCTATTCTGAATGATTCCCTTCCTGGATAGAGTATTCTTGGCTGCAGATTTTTTTCTTTCAGAGATTTGAATATATCATGCCAAGTCTGCTGAAAAAAAGCAGATAACTTCATGGGTTTCCTTTGTAGGTAACTGTTTTCTCTTGCTGTTTTTAAAATTCTCTTTATCACTACTTTTTGCCATTTTAATTACTATTAAACTAGTAATTTTTGATTACTTAGATTGATTTTATTGGGGGCTCCCTGGGTCTCCTTGATCTGGATATTTGTTTCCTTCTGCAGATTCCAGAAGTTTTCAGCTATTATTTCATCGCATAAATCTTCTGCCCCCTTTTCTCTTTCTTTTCCTTCTGAGATCCCTATAACGTAAGTGTTATTATGCTTGATGGTGTCTCTGAGTTCCTTTAATCTGTTCTCATTTTTTAAATTATTTTTTCCTCTCTTCTGTTCAGCTTGATTGTTTTCCATTACTTCTTATTTGTTCTTCTGCTAATTTGATCTTCTGCTCCTGTAGTTTACTATTTATTCATTTAGGGTATTTTTTTATTTCAATTATTACAATCTTCATCTTTGATTAGTTCTTTTTATGTATTCTATTCATTTGTTGAGAGTCTCACTGAGATCTTCTAGCTTTTTCTCAAGTCCAGTGAGTATCTTTACGTTCCTAACTTTAAATTCTCTATTAGGCACATTACTCATCTCTGTTTCATTTACCTCTCTTCTGTGGTTTTGTTCTGTTCTTCATTTTGGACATATTCCTCTGTCTCCTTATTTTGTCTAACTCTCTGTGTCTGTTTCTGTATGTTAGGGAAGTCAGTTATGTCTCCTCCTCTTGAAAGTAGTGTCTATATGAAGAAGAGGTCCTGCAGTGCCCTGCTGTGCAGTGTCCCCTGTTCACCAGAACCTGGCACTTTGAGGAGTGTCTCCTGTGCATATTGTATGTGCCCTACTATGGTGGCTGAGCTGCTTTTGCCTTTAATCCAATCATTTGCTATGGCTCTCTTTGCCTGTTGTGAACAGGGTTTGGTCCTTGTGGTGTTTGTGGACCAGTCTGGGGCCACCCTGGGCTTGAGTTGAGTCAGATCAGTCATTTGTCAGATGCAGTTACAGTGAACTGCAGGGCACTTTCCCTGTGTTGTCCCCAGAGAATCTTGCATACTGGCCACAGTTAGATTGGTGCGTGTGGTTATCTTACTCTCACTCTAGAGCAGGAGTCACTTCTGAGTGGTCTCTGTCAGGGCTGCTGGCATACTGTCAGTCTTGTGACACTGCTTTGGATAAGCTCCAGCCAAAGGCATACTGGAGGGGGCAAGTCTGTAGGAGAACATGGGGGGTGGGGATGTAGTGCAAGCAAAGTCCATGTTGGTTGGCTGGAAAAACTCCTGCTTAGGCCAGCTGAGTTGGAGGGAGTGGATTTGCAGAAATATCTAGGGGTGGGGCACACTGTTAGCAAGCTAGGTGGAGAGTGTTGGTACCATGTGGTTCCAGCAGGTGTGCCTGTATCTAGGCTAGGGAGTAGGGGAGGGAGATGGCATCTGCCAGCTGCTTTGCTTTTGGAGAAATCTCTCAAAATCCCTGCCCTCCAGCACATGCTCTGAGATTAGAATATAAATTTCCTTCTGGTATACCCCAGGCATTTTTCAAACTGCTGCTTCTATGCTGTTTCCACAGGCCTGTTTGTTGTACTCTCTTTCTAAGGGTGGAAACTCAGTTTTCTGTTGCCCTCCTGGCCTCTCCAGGAGCTGAGCCTGCTGATTTTTAAAGTTTCATGTGCTAAGACCTTCTCATTATAAGAACTTACTCAGTTAGGCCCATCTCCTTCAAAGCCAAATATTGTGGGAATTTATCTTCCCAGTGCTAGTCCCCTATGCCTGGAGTGCCTGGAGTGGGGGGTCTAGTCCTTTCTCCTGTCTGCACCCACCATGTCTCTCCCACGGACAGTCTCATGGGTCCCTTTGGCTCCCAACCAAGTCTCTTTCCTTCCTGCCCTCTGCAATGTGGACTCTTCTCTATATTAAACTGTGGAGAGAGAGTCTGTTCTGGGTTATTTGCATTGATGTGAGTGTTATTCATGGGAGGAGGTGAGCTTAGCATCCCCCTACTCCACCATCTTCCCAGGAAGTTCCCACAGACTGCTTCTTATCATTCCTACTCCTCCCATGTAGAAGGCAGCATCATTCAGTGAGTGGGTTACTGCAATAGCTTTCTTTCTCATCTTCTTATCTTGGACTCCCTACTCCATTCTTAAAAGAGCAGTTATAGTTAAATGTTTATTTTAAGTAAACTTTCATTGTATTATAACATGTATCTGTACATTTTCAAAAAAATAAACATTCATGTAACATGTCTAGAAAGAGATACTTATGTGAGATTCTTCCAGATTGTTCCCTGTGGCAGTAGTTTGTTCATCCTTACTGTAGAATAGGAATTCCATTCAATTTTATTATCAGTAGGTATGATTATTCTTTTCAGATTTTGTTCCGAGTAGTGCTGCTATGAACATTGTTGTACATATTCTTGTTGCACACATATATTTATTTTTCACTGGTATATAATTACAAGTGAAATTGCTAAAATTGCTGGACCATAGTTCAATTTTAGTACATATTGCTGACCATTTTTAAAGTGGTTCTAGGAGTTTACATTTCCACCCAAATGTGTGAAAGTTCAAAGACTGTTCTACCCTTTCTTGAAAACATTGAGTATTGTCAAAGCTTTTCATTTCAGCCATCAGTAGTTTTCATTTTTATTATTCTGTTTACATGTTGTTAACCATGTCATATCCACTCTTATGATGTGCCTATTTAAATTGTTCTACTTTATTCCAATGGTTACTTTTATTGATTGATTGCACGTCAAAGATTTTATTTCAGTTAATAAACGAAGCAATAAGATGTTACAGCTGTTCAAAGGAGAGGCAAGGAAATGCTGAAATAAATTTACAAAAACTGGTCTATCCATAGGGCAAGAGTCAATTGTATTTCACTAAACTCAGCTAATTTTTGTTGCTGTGGACAAGAATTATTTGCATTGCTGTCTGTTTCCTACAGAGATACGATAGAGTGCAGGCAAAAACAAAGGCATGCAGCCCATGAAATCAGATGATTATTAGCAGCCCCTGAGTCTCATTGAAAGAATATCCAATAATCTCTCTTGTCATTCTAAAGCCTGAAATCTCTCCTTACAAAAGGATGACCCTAGCACCCAAGTAGATGTGCAGACAAGGAAAATGGAGGGAGGAGGGGAGGGGGAAGAGAGGGGCACCAAGACTGAGGGGTCTGAGTGAGAATATGGTTTTGGACTTGGTAACATTTGAGGCATGATCAAGTTGAGGTCCAAGAGGTGATGCTGGTGTGATGGCTTTTCAGCTGGGGCTTTCAAAGCAAGCAGGATACAGATGTAACATATAGGAAATGGGGCAAGGAGCAGGGAGAAATTCCAGCAGAGGCACAGAGGTGGGAAAGAACTGGGTTTGCATGGGGAGCAGTGGGGTCAAAGAGAAAGAACTCAAAGAAAAGTGTTTTCCTGTCCATTGTTAATACAGAGGATGCAGTGCCCTGTGCAGTCAAGCCTCAGGCTAGTTGCTTGGTGCACTAAGAGAGGACTCCCTGACAGTCACTGTGCCTTTCCCCAGTGGTAACTTTTAAAAATCTTTTTTGCCAATACCAAGCTCTCCACTTATCATTTCTGGGATTTTATATTTAAAGTATATCTCTTATAAGCAAAGTATGTATTTTTCTTTTTAAAAAATTTTTCATGTTTATTTTAGAGAAAGAGAGAGAGAGAGAGAATATGAATGAATGAACAGGGGGAGGGCAGAGAGAGAGAGGGAGACATAGAATCTGAAGCAGGCTCCAGGCTCTGAACTGTCAGCATAGAACTGGACTCAGGGCTCGAACCCACAAAATACTAGATTACGACCTGACTGTAAGTTGGCTGTTTAACCAACTGAGCCACCCAGGTGCCACTTTTTCTTATACTTGTCTGACAATTACACACTTTTCTTGCGGGTATCTCCTCCATTTGAATTTTATGTAATTTCTGTTCTTTGGGTGTAAGCCTACTACTTACTATTTGTTTTTGTTATTTTCTCCTTTGTTTCTCATTTTATTTTATTTATTTAAAAATTTTTTTAACATTTATTCATTTTTGAGAGACACAGAGACAGAGCGCGAGCAGGGGTGGGGCAGAGAGAGAGAGAGAAGGAGACTCAGAACCTGAAGCAGGCTCCAGGCTCCGAGCCGTCAGCACAGAGCCGAAGCGGGGCTCGAACTCACAAGGCGTGAGAGATCATGACCTGAGCCAAAGTCAGACGCTTAACCAACTGAGCCACACAGGCACCCCCTTTTGTCTCATTTTAAATAGAGTATGTTTAAAAAAAAATTATGTCAATCCCCTCTCCTCTCTCGAGCTTGTTAATCATATATTCTTTTGCTTTAAGAAAATATATAATTTATTGTTCAATTGACTACATACAACACCCAGTGCTCATCCCAACAAGTGCCCTCCTCAGTGCCCATCACCCGTTTTCCCCTCTATACAGCCCCATCTTTTACATTTTAAATAATTTTCTTAGAGCTGCATTGTTCAGTACAGTAAGTACTAGTCACATGTGGCAATTTAAATTTAAAAATGTTAAAAATTCCTATCCTCCATTGCACTTGCCCCATTGCTCAATGTCACATGTGGCTAATGGCTGTCGTACAGGACAGCACAGATTATGAAACATGTCTATTATTGCAGCAAGTTTATTCAGTAGTGCTGCAGTAGGGATTTCAGCATGCATTCTAGACTCATTACAGTTTACCTTAAATTAGCACTATTTCTACTTCCTGGATAATGCAAGAACCTACCAAACTTTAACTCTCTTTAGCCCTTTCCTGCCTTTTCGGATGTTATTTCATAAAATTGAATCATTTCAATATTTTATCCCTATGTGGCATTTTTAATATAGTTTTAAACAATGTTTATTTCGAGTTTCTCGAATATTTCTGTGGTATTCTTTATTCCTTCCTACACGATTGTGCTTCTTTCTAGGATAGCATCTTTTCTACCTGAAGAATGCCCATTAGTATTTCTTTTATTTCAGGACTGCTGGTAGTGACTATTTTTAGTTTATTTTTTTAGAAATGTTTTTATTTATTTTGAGAGAGAGAGAGAGAGACAGAGACAGAGACAGAGAGGAGAGATAGAGGGTGAGAGAGAATCACAAACAGGCTCCATGCTATCAGTACAGAGCCTGATGTGGGGCTCAATCTCATGAACCAGGAGATCATGACCTGAGCTGAAACCAAGAGTCGGATGCCTAACTGACTGAGCCACCCAGGTGCCCCCGTTTTTAGTTTATTTTTGACTGAGAATATCTTTGTTGTTTTTTTCTGAGTGTTGGTGAAGTATTAATTCTAATTTGGCAATTTCTTTATTATAACACTTAGTGATATTGCTAACTGTCTTCTGGTTTCCATTTTTTTCTATTGAAAATTGGTTGTCACTATTGTTGTTTTTAAAAACTCTGTTTTTATAGTCTCCCCCCTTCCCTTTTCTTCAATTTTCAGCACTTTTACTATAATACCCCCTGGTGACATTTTTTGTACATATTTTTCTTGGAGCTTGCAGATACCTCAAATCTCTGGCATGGTGTCTATTTTCACAATCGGGAAAATTCTCAGCCATATTTTTTTCAAATATAGCTTTGTTGCATTCTCTTCTTTTTCTTCAGTTGTGACTTCCATTAAATATAGTCGTACTTCCTATTCCCCATATATGTTTTCTTCTCTTCTCTAAATTTCTGTCCTCTTTTCTTTCTGTGCTTCATTCTATGTATTTTCTACTGATATATCTCTAACATGGCTAATATGTTATTAAGTACATTCATGGAAATTTTACTATTAATCTTTTTCTTTCAGTCTTATAATTTCAACTTAATACTCGGTCTGAGGCCTCAAAGTGGGAAGCAATTCATAAAGGGGGGAAGGAGTTAGTGTGCCTAACAGAATTGCATTTTCTGCCATTTTTTTTCCCGTTGAAGATAATAATCTCTATGTCTGTTGAAATGTGTTAACTAATATATTGAAATGTTGCTTGATGCTACGTGAGGGAGACATTAAAATAGCAGTGAGTATTTTTAATCTACTCTCAGTCTTCTAACGTTCAACACTGGGAGCTGTATCACTACAGGCAATTACAAAAACTGCTTCTAACTGCCCAATTCTAAAGACATGACTGTCATTTCTGCTACTTGGCCCGGACGAAATGACCCCAATTCAGAATATTCTGATGTTCTGGTGACATTGCCAAGATTAGAGTTTTTTTTTTAAGCATCAGATTTATTAAGGTATAATTTACGTATAGTATAATTCACTCATTTTAGTGTCCAGTCCTATGAGTTTTGATAAACGCATATCATTGTGTAACTGTCACTAAAATCAAGATACAGAACTGGCTCCACCACACCAAAAAATTCCTTGTGCTTATTTGTAGTCAACTTTTGCTCCCACTCCCAGCTGCCAGGAAACATTGATGTATGTTTTTGTTTTGTTTTGTTTTGTTTTGTTTTTGGTCCCTATGGTTTTGTCTTTTAGAATAGTACCATACATTATACAGCCTTTTGAGTCTGGCTTCTTTCATTTAGCATAATGCATATGATATTCATCTGTATTGCTGAGGTATTAGTAGTTTGTTCCTTTTAGCCTAGAGTTTAATGACATAATCAGCAACTATCTCTTATTCAAAATCTTGTAAAATTTTTAAAAATATTTTTATTTATTTTTGAGACAGAGAGATGGAGCATGAGCAGAGGAGGGGCAGAGAGAGAGAGGGAGGCACAGAATCCGAAGCAGGCTCCAGGCTCTGAGCTGTCAGCACAGAGTCCGACGTGGGGCTCAAACCCACAGACTGTGAGATCATGATCTGAGCCGAAGTCCGATGCTCAACTGACTGAGCCATCCAGGTGCCCCTTATTCAAACTCTTTTATTTTTTTTTTAATTTTTTTTAACGTTTCTATTTATTTTTGAGACAGAGAGAGACAGAGCATGAACGGGGGAGGGGCAGAGAGAGAGGGAGACACAGAATCCGAAGCAGGCTCCAGGCTCTGAGCCATCAGCCCAGAGCCTGACGTGGGGCTCGAACTCACGGACTGCGAGATCGTGACCTGAGTTGAAGTCGGACGCTCAACCGACTGAGCCACCCAGGTGCCCCTCAGACTCTTTTAACGCTGATTTATAAGTTGGGAGTATATAAATACCTACTTTCAATCCCTGAGCATAACATCTGTCTGTTCCAGTGGAAATTCACAAGGAGAATAAAAATTTAGGAAAAACAATAAACTAAACTAATCAAGCAAACCATATTTGAAGAATCTAAATATGTACATTCTATGCTTTTTTAAGTTAAAAATAATGCCTTTATAGGTTTAGACAGGTGAATATACAGTCTATAAAAAGCATCTAAGTCTACCAGCAATGGTTGTATTCTTTACATGCGTTCAGGAAAAGTTTAGGTTAGTTGATAGAAAATTAAACATTTATCAGAGTAATTGTTGCTCTAATAAATATCAAAGGAATTGATTATTTACCATTCTTTACAAAGTATTGCCCTCATTTTATTCCTCAATCCCATGTTATCTGGTAATAAGTATATATAATCTCAGTCATATGATAATATTTTATTAAGCTTAAATATGACCTTACCTTTTAATGTAACAAATAGACAGTAGAATTTCAGCTGTTAATACTACATGCATGTATCTTTTTTCCAATTGTTTTATTTTTATTGATCTCATCACATCAAGTATGTGATACTAAACTATACTTCATTTTTACTAAGTGTAGTGGGGTTATCCAAATGCACTAGCCAGACTGTTTTTGAACTAAAAAGATGCATTGTCTTATGCTAATGGAATTTTAGAAATTGTTTATGCTTTCTGTGTTGTGGAATTAGTTATAGGATTATGAAGCTTTTTTTCCTCCTCAGAAGCAAGATCTTATCATTCAAGTGAAGAACTCAAAGAGCTCAAGTAGAGAAAGATAGGATATTTTAAAAGGAAATCTATAGATAAGAATTTTTCTACCATGATGAGATAGACCAAAAAACAAACCCCTTTGAATGGTCCCATCCCACCGTAGTATCAAACCATTTTGCAAAAGCATCTTTCCCTTTTTGTGCCCATGCTGACAAGCCTTGTGTATTTTATTTGTATGCAAGTGAATGGCAGTTTATTGTGTCCCAGAGGACTGGGTATTAATGATCATTTGCTTCCTGCTGTGGGGCCTGTCATAATTTTGTAGGCAGAAGAGTGACAGAAGTAACGGCCAATCAGTATGCTAATACTGCCCGAGAATGGGTAGTTAGTCCATTTTAACCAAGGTTTTTTGTTTTGTTTTTTTGTTTTGTTTTGTTTTGTTTTGTGTGTGTGTGTGTGTGTGTGTGTGTGTGTGTTTTCTGCCAGATCCTTAGGTAATTTTCATTAAAAAATACCATTTTTTGATAGCATTGCAAATTGCTACATGGAGCCAGTTGAAGAAACCATATATTTCTTTTGTGTGGCAGTCAGACTTCTATCTCAGCAGGTGTCTTCTAGGAAAAAAAGAAAGACTTCTAATGTGAAAGCCCATTTTGGTCAGCAAGAATCAATCACTAAAACATTCAGCAATTTTTTTTATATCAATATCTTAACATGAAGAATTCTACACAGCATACAAAAATTAAATCTAGTCCCTGACAAGTAAATAGAAGGCAGAATCTTTTTAAAAAAATTAGTAGAAAGCCAAATGTGAAAAATCCTGCGGATTTATACAGTGTGATGTCATTCATTTTTGTCTTTATTGTTCTATTTGCTTCTTCAATTTTCATGACATATCTTTTTTAAGGGAGAAGATGTGCCTAAAAATGATAGCTTTCAATGATGGTATATAAATATTCAAAATATTTTATTAGCCATTTTATAACATACAACCTATAGTGAATGTGCTCTTGACTCGGAAAAGCAAGAGTTTCTTAGAGTGATGTCTGAGTGTTGACGCAGCACGTGAACACATGATTACAGAGGGGATTAGTGGATTAAGGTATAGACAGTTGGTGGCCTTAAGGCTACAGATAAAAGGAGCTCCACTTTCTCTCCATGAAATCACATTTTATTCTTACCCACACACAAACAACGCCAGCTATGTAAACTAATAAACAGGATGATTTTGAGAACACTATTTTCACTTAAATATGTTCATCATAGAAAACAAAACAATAATAAAAACAATAACAATTTCACATATACATATATCTGCATGAGATACAAGGTAATATCACTTAACATTACAAATATGGTTGAGAAGCTCTGATTTACCCCTGGGGCTGGAGAAAGAGTTCTTTTCTATATATTAAGGTTTGAGCTTAGTTATTTCAAAATACAAACTGGTTAAACTATAGTGATGATCAATGCTATTGCCAGAAAAAAATTTAATATATTTTAATAAAAATTAAGTAGATATTATATCAAATGCAATTTTACTTTTTGGAAAACAGAGAAACCTTGTTTGCTGCCTGCTGGCTTTTTTATATATGCAAATCTTTATACATTACAGAACAACCTAGCTGCCTTCTACAGTCCCATAAACGTTTTGTTGTTTTATGAGATGTTTGTAATAAATGTGATTGATGATTTTTTTCACAATTGCCTATTAGAAGTACACTATTTTGTGATTAAATACTTAGAGATAACTCAATTCCAAGTCACGAGATTACAGGCTATGAATTGATATGGATGCCAAAATACATGCTTAATCTACTATTTAAATTTACTTATATATTTATTTTAGATAGTATTTTTCCTAGTTTACAGAGATTTTGCATTTCAATCAATTGCAAACCTATCTAAAAATACTGTTAGTGTGGCTTGGGGCAGAGAAATAGCTTTAAGCTGCACACGCATATAGTCACAAGGGTGAATAGCTATAATTATATTGGAGTGCATCCAAGAAATCAGCTATTCTGTTTACACTTACAGCCTCTTCAAATTTATGTGCACCTCCAAGCAAACATACTGTAAATTGATTTTAATACCAAAAATTGTTGACCTTGGTATTACAGTTTGACTATTTTTCATGTTGCTGTTATCTTTCAAATATCTGAAATTTAAATAAACATTGATAATAATTTGCGATAATTTCAAACTATAGCTTTCCTCTTCAAGATTTAAAGAGCCCATTGGCTTAATGTAGTAAATGTCAACTCATGGAAATATAAAAATGAAGTCTTATACTAAAGTCTTTTAAAATTAGAATGGTCTACTGCAGGCTACAATTAGAATAAACTCTTGAGGTATCTTTGAGTTAGTCTGGAAACAGAGTTGGGCTCATGTCCAAGCTTCCACTCTAGGTTGAACTTAGAATGAATAAAGACGAATTTTGGACTATTCTTGTTTTAGATGATGGAGAAAGAAATGTCATATTTATCCAAGTATTTGCTGAAGTCTAATTTTACCATTTAGGCTTATGAGGTATTTCAAAATTTTTTCTCCCTTTAATTTACTTTGAAACAGAGACATTATTCTGGACTATGGTTAAACCCAACAGCAATTTCTGGATTTTCCTTTGGGTTACACTCTTTAAAAAAATTTTTTTTTAACATTTATTTATTTTTGAGAGACCGAGAGAGACAGAGCATGAGCTGGGGAGAGGCAGGGAGAGGGAGGCACAGAATCCAAAGAGGGCTCCAGGCTCTGAGCTGTCAGCACAGAGCCAGACGCGGGGCTCAAACTCACGAATTATGAGATCATGACCTGAGCCAAAGTCGGTAGCTTAACTGACTGAGTCACTCAGGCCCCCCTGGGTTACACTCTTTTGAATTTCATACACTTGGCATAATAAAGCAGGCCTAAAAATGCCTTCCGTCATAGATTTGTGATCCAACATAGAAACCAAATTGGAAGGCTAAGGAAAGGAGGCATGGGGCAAGAAACAAGGCAGATGATGGTCTTTGCAGCAAGACTTCTGTGGCTGATCACGATACATCTTCTTTTAACAAGCATCGCCACTGGGTTTGGACTCCATAGCCATAGATAGGAATAATTTTTTTCCAGCCGTGTTGAGATATAATTAACATATAACATAGAGTAAGTTTAAGGTATACAATGTCATCTCTTGATACACATATATATTGTGAAATGTTTACCAGCATAAGGTTAGCTAACGCATCCTTTGCCTCACATAATGACCATTTTGTTATTGTTGTTGTTATGGTGAGAATATTAAATCTTTATTCTCATAGCAACTTCCATATATACAATTCAGTATGGCAGTAATAAATTTTATTTCCCTATATACTCAGCTGCCTTGCATAAATCTTCTTTTAAGTTACTAAGCAGGCATGTCAGCAACAACAGCAGGTATTTGCAAAGGGTTTTATGTTAAATACCATTTCTTTTTAAGAAACAGAAGATCATGTCCTTTGTTTCTATATTTACTAAGAGGTTGCCCTTATCTGTTATCATGGAAGAAAAGCTATTAGTCAGTTAATATGTCCTTTGCTCACCAGAATCATTTTTTCAAGATAATGTAATGCTAAGGGCATAAACTCTGCTTGGATTTGAAGCCTGTTCAGCCATTAACTAGCTGGGTGACTACAGCAAGTTACTTAACCTCTCAGGCATCCGTATCCCCATTTACCATCCAGTAGAATAGTAGAATCTACATTATAGGATTATTTTGAAGATTAAAGTAGCAATGCATATCTAGAATTTAAAGCAATATCTTTCACATAGTATATGCTATGTAAACATTTGCTATTAATAGTACTATAATTCATTTATTCAGGCACTCATTTATTTGCTGAATCTATCCAACTTTCTACTGTATTATTAATTCATTCTGGCACTAAGCTAAGAGGATTTTGCAAAATATATACAGGATGATAAATGTCATCGAAGAGTCAATTGTCAGGTAGAATTAATACAGGTGCCAATCTGTTACACATGATTAAATGTGGTAGGTACTTATACAATATTGTGAATGTCTAGGGGAATAAAAACAAACTACAAAATGTTATGTCATAATATCAGGCTCTGTGCTAGGCACTTTACATACATTATCTCATTGATCCAGGTCCTAGATGGGATGAAAAAGATTTCATGCAGTAAGTGATGATTAGTAGTTCAAAAAGAACTGTTTGGATTTGAATTTAAAGAGAAGGGAGAAAATCATTCCATTTGGAGAAGCGTGGGTACTGTAGCACATAGGCGGGGACAGTAAAAGACCAAACAGCTCTGTTTGTTGAGAACAGAATTTGCAAGGAAAGGAATAGATGCTGAGCCATCACCCAGGGGGTTATAGAATAATGTAAAAGAGGCATACTAATGTATAAGCAGTGTAAATTGGATTAACTTCATAGAAAATGGGACAATGAATACCTAAAATACAATGATATAGATATTTTTATGTAATATGTTTGATTACAAATATTTTCTGCTGAACTAGGTATCGGGAAGGCAGTTAATAACTTTATCTTTTTTTAAATTAATTTTTAAAATATTTATTTATTTTTTGAAAGATAGATTGACAGAGCACGAGTGGGGGGGGTGGGACAGACAGAGAGGGAGACACAGAACCCAAAGCAGCTCCAGGCTCCAAACTGTCAGATCAGAGCCCGATGTGGGGCTCGAACCCATGAACCGTGAGATCATGTCCTGAGCCGAAGTTGGTTGCTCAACTGACAGAGCCACCCAGGTACCCCTCATTTTTATAAAAGACTGATTTATAAATTTTTAATTTTTTTTATTATTAAAATTGAAAAAAATGTTTACTTTTATTTTTGAGAGCGAGAGCATCAGCAGGGGAGAGGCGGGGAGAGATGGGAACATAGAAGCCAAAGCAGGTTCTGTGCTGACAGTAGCCAGCCTAATGTGGGACTTGAACTCTTGAACCACGAGATCATGACCTGAGCCAACGCTGGCCACTCAACTGACTGAGCCATCCAGGTGCCCCTAAAAGTTTGATTTTTTAAAAAAGTTTTTGTTTGGTTCTTGTTGGAAACAATTCTCCATGAATATTTCATACATCTACCTTGTCTGAGCGAAGACATTTATAGCTAATTTAAGAATATTTGAACAAGGAAATATTTCAGGATAGTAAAGGTTAGAGACAGCTAGCTTCCTAGACATGGTCCAAGGTAGTAAAGATAGAGACATCTCCCCATCTCCGGGAAATACATGCTTATAATCCAGAGTGAATTTAAGATTCTTCTTTCTCCAGGTGGGGGGTGGGGGAAGTTGGGAAAATCATTAGCAGCCCTATAATACCATCAATTTCTTAATTTTAGGCATCTTCTCCTGTAATGTGCAAGTACCATCTGGCCCCTAATACATTGTGTTCTGGAGATTGGGGTTTGGGAAATAGACACAAAATATTGCTCTGGCTGCTGCTTTTGCTTTTAGTAATAAACTGTTTTTGTCTCTGACCCATAGCTTTTATGTTTTCTGTATACAAAATATGTTAGTTTGTCATACACACGCACGCACATAATTAGATATATATAAACAGAAGGCTAATAGCCATGAAAACAAGAAATGAAAAACAACCCATTTTGCCTGTTGCATATAAATACATCTAAAAAAACTTATACACACACAAACATCTATATGATACATTATATAAACATATATTAGTTTCAGGAATGCAAGGTGTTCCAATATTAAGAAATATATTAAAAAAAAGAAAAATTGTAAATTATCAAAACTTACCAGGGGAGAAAATAAAACTTACTTAGAGAAATTACCTACGAAAATCTTGGAAAAGAAATTAAAGATTCTCAATTAAAAAAATTAAAGTTACCAAGACCATCTGGTATCAGATATGATGGAACTATTCCCAATTCATTTAATAAAGCCATTATTACCTTTATACGGACTGATAACTTGAGTAGCTAGTAAGAAAACACAACGATCACAAAATCTATAGATGAATCTCATTAATGTAGACACAAAAATTCTAAATAAACTTCTGGGAAATCAAGACTAAGTATGATAAAACATACTAAGTATGATAAAACATATTCATTGCACACAGTAGTATTTATACCAGGGAATTAAAAAATCATCAAGTATTACTCAGCCATCAAAAGGAATGAAATCTTGCCATTTGCAACAATGTAGATGGGGGTAGAAAGTATTATGCTAAGTGAAATAAGTTAGAGAAAGGCAAATGCCATATTATTTCACTCATATGTGGAATTTAAGAAACAAAACCAAGGAGCCAAGAGAAAAAGAGAGAGAGAGAGAGAGAGAGAGAGAGAGAGAGACAAACCAATAAACAGACTCTTAACTGTAGAGAACAAAATGATGGTTACTGGAGGGGAGGTGGGCAAGGTGGGGGTTGCAGAATGGGTTACATAGGTGATGGGGATTAGGGAGGGCACTTCTTGTGATGATCCAGGAGTTGTATATAAGTGATGAATCACTAAATTCTTCCCCTGAAACTAATGTTACACTATACGTTAACTAAGTAGAATTTAAATAAAAACCTGGAAAAAAATAAATGCATGTGTAGAAGCATCAAAAGAAAAAAATTTAAATATCAGGAAATCTTTCAACCTTATTTGTAATATCATTCAGTCAGTGGAGGAAAACCATATGATCATTATTGATATGTGCTAAAAAAACATTTGATAAACTCAGAGGCCATTCCAAATTAAAATTGTTCCTAAAAAAGGCAAAAGAAGCCAACTCCTGAAATATCATAGAGACTGCTAAAGTCCCCAACGAGCATTGTTGTAAATAGTAGAACATTAAAGCTGTTTCTATTAAAATCAGGAACAACATACAAATGGCTGCTTTCTCCCTTATTATTCAATATTGTTTAGACGTTTTAGTAAATACAGGGTAATAGGAAAATAACATAACCATTGTAAATGTTGGGTCTAGAAATAAATACCAGTATACATGGATCCTTTACATATGATAAAATAGATATTGGTGAGATACAGATGATTTATTCAGTAAATTGCAGTCATACAACTGATGATCCATCTGGGATGAAAAACAAAGCTAGGTAGATTCAAATGTAAATACATAAATAAAATAAATATTTTAGAAAAAATTTAGAAGACATCAAACAGGAACATGAAATGATTCTCTCTCTGGGTAGCAAAAAAAAAATCTAAATTACAGTAATAAAGTCATATCACTTTATGCACTTCATATTGGGAAAATTAAATCAAGATAACACCTGCTGCTCACAGGGATGTAGTATTCTCACACCTTGCTGATGGAAACGTGAATTGTTGCAGCTCTCTTGAAAAATAAACAGATCTTTGTACTAAGCAATAGGACTCCTGGGACTGTATACCAAATAAATTAAAGTACAACCGTAAAAGTATTTTTTTTCTTATAAGCGTGTCTATTGTAACAGTTTTCTTGGTAAAAAGTAGAAAAAAGTGACTGGTCATGAAGGCGATGGAGAATGGCTGACTGCATGTTACTATAGTAATGGCATGCTATTCATACTATGGGGTATCTACAATCCATATTATTACACAGCATTAAAAGAAGGAGGTAATTTCCATATTAAATGAGGAAAATATCAAACTGGGCAGTGGAAAAAGTGTGATCCTATTTTTATAACGTAAATGACAAAAATGTATGTTATAAGTATATATATATGCATCTATCTCTTGTCTATCATCTATCTCTATCATGTACCTATGTAACTGATTTTCATTACACAAACACCATATAAGGTATGAAAAGCTACACAGCAGGTTTTTAAACCTGGCTACCTAGACTCTAATAGTCTTGAAAAATGATGTATAGTAGAGAGGGTAAAGGTAAGAATGAGAATAAGGGGAATTGATATATATGGTGCTTAAAAAGATACATGAATCACTCATTACAATGTTAATAATGATTATCTTACAGTAGTGGGTATTCAAATGATTTTTACTCTTTAAATCGTTTCAGATTTTTTAGGCGGATATGTTTTTTCATAATCAGGGGGAACTCAGCAATGTTATTTATGGGGGAAGGGAAGCACAACAAGACTTGGCAAAAAATCCTCTTTGAGAAATCTTTGAACAAAAACTTCATTTTGGGATGGAGACCTAAAACTGAAAGCCTGCGGAACCGGGAGTAACCTTCCCTAAACAATGACTGGAGGAATAGTGGCAAGGTCCAAAGACTTACGGGACACGTAGCTCGGTATTTCCAGGAGAAAGACGTAAGATTATCAGACATTGTCATTAAGCACAGCTAAACTTCCCATGTACGTCATTCTGCAGTGAAAGAATATGCTGCTTATGTTCACATGTGCCTGCCATTCAGTGGGAGTTGTCTTTCTCCTCATTATTTCTCTCTGGCGTTTTAGTAGTAGTTAACTGTCTTGTGGTCTAGACCAAAGTGAAACAGAAAAAAAATCCTGTTTCTTAGATCATAGAGCAGAAGTAAATATCCTGATGTGATGAAATCACAAAGATAAATAGTATATTTGGGTCTGCTAGCTGTGCAGTTTCCAGTAACACTTTACCTCCAAATTCATCTTCCACACTATAACATATTCCTTCCTTCCTTCCTTCTTTTTTCTTGTTTGTTCTTCAGCTAAACGTTGGAGAAGACTGATCAGTTTCATTAATTAAATCTTCAGTCCAGATTTCTCCTTTGAGTTCCGTAAGTCTTTATCCAAAATTTCACATGGCATCTATTCTTGAATATTCCAGTACAACAAAAGCCCAAACAATGACCTGCCAGTCCATGACCCACTCCCAAATTTTGGCTTTTTCTGGGATTCCCAGTTTCAGTAAGTAGTATCACCAATTGAACAAGCTGGAAAGCTAGGAGTTATCCTTGACACGATTTTTGTCACCCTCCCGCGCATTCAATTCCTCAGCAGTTTTCTTGGTTTCTTCACTTAAACATCTCTAAAATTAATCCATTTCTACTTCATCTGCACTTTCGGCACAGCATGCTTATCCACATTATGACAGCCTCTTGCCTGAACTATTGAAACAGCCACCTAGCTGGTTTCCCCTTCAGTTTGGTATACCTCCAAGGTGACTTCCACTCTACAACTTGAACAATTGTCTAAAAAGAATAACCTCTGCATAACATGTTTCAGCGATTTTCACTTATACATAGAATAAAGATCAAAATGCTTCAGTGGCCAGTGGGACTCTGCATATATTGGCCTTCAACTCTCTCCCTGCTCTCAGCTTTTGATACTCTCTGCCCCCACTCTCGGCATTTCAGACACAGGCTTCTGTTTCTTCTTCAGATGTACTTTCCTGCCTCTGCTTTAAGACCTCTTCCCATTCCATTTCCTTCTTTCCTGGGAACACCTCCTAACCCCTTCCTCAATCCAAATTCCGTTCACATTTCAGATCTCAGGTGAGATGAGACTTCTCTGTGCTTGCACTTTTCGTAGTTCATATCCCTGTCTAGAATGATGATTACTTGGCTAATATTTTCCTCCTCATTCTAGCAGCTATTAGTTCTATGAAGGTAGAGTCTTTGTCCCTTTTAAACCACTCTGTCCTTTGTACGTCACGCAGGACCCAACAAAAAGGCAGTGCTCAGTACATCTGCTGCACAAATAATTTGGCTGCGGTCTAAATGTGACATCCTGTAATTGTCTTCTGTTTACCATCTTGGGTACTCAATCCTAGGCCTATTCATCTTTGTAATTTTATTGTCCCCCCCGCCACCAGTATTTATACCATGATCTTTGATTATACATTCTCTGTTTTGTGGTTGTATGATTTTGTGACTTTTTGGGACTCTAAATAGAAGATTTTCTTTTGGATAAACATGCATTATATTTATGTTTTCTATAAATGCATTTTGTATATAACCTCTATCCTAAAATAGATATGAAAGTTAAGCAAATGTGATATCATACATAGGAACCATGAAATAAATAGGAAATGATATTGAAAGAATATGTGCAATTGAATAGAAGCCATCTTTGTTGGCTTGAAGTTTCTGGGGGAAGTTTTGTATATTCACTATGGCTGCATACTTTATAAAACCTAGGATGGGGGCGCCTGGGTGACTCAGTCGGTTGAGTGTCCAACTTCAGCTCAGGTCATGATCTGAAGGTCCGTGAGTTTGAGCCCCGCATCGGGCTCTGTGCTGACAGCTGGGAGCCTGGAGCCTGTTTCAGATTCTGTGTCTCCCTCTCTCTCTGCCCCTCCCCCGTTCATGCTCTGTTTCTCTCTGTCTCAAAAATAAATAAACATTAAAAAAATTATAAAACCTAGGATGGGGGCTTACACTTAGTGGGAAGTCGGTCACACATAATGAATTGAATGTGCCATCTTAAGAAACCTTTGCAAAATATTAGCATTTGCTACACAAACATTATATGTTGAGCTAATTATTTTTGTCTCCTTTTAAATCAATACATGAATGAAATCAGATAAGGAGGACCCTTATATATTAAGACTATAAATAACACATTTCTATAGCATTACATATTTTTTCAAGATTAATTTAAATGTGAAAAAATGTGTTCCTAAAAAAAAATAAGTCAATTTAGACTTAACATATTAACTGGGGAAGACATTGGATCAAATTTACTAGGTCCATTAAGCTTAGGGAATTAAATTTCAGAAATCTGTATTTCTTATTAATAGATTCCAAGAGTAATATTTAGCAGCCTGTCAGATATGTGCTTATTTATTATGTAAATTGACATTAGAGATTAGAACAAGCAACTAGTTTAAATAGTTCCTTTTTTTGCAGACTCACCAAGTGTTTATAATCTAAATTTTTTTAAATGTTTATTTATTTTTGAGAGAGAGAGACAGAGTGTGAGCAGGGGAGGTGCAGAGAGAGAAGGAGACACAGAATCTGAAGCAGGCTCCAGGCTCTGAGCTGTCAGCACAGAGCCCGATGCGGGGCTCGAACTCATGGACCGTGAGATCATGACCTGAGCTGAAGTTGGACCCTCAACTGACTGAGCCACCCAGGTGCCCCTATAATCTAAAATTTTAATAAAGTAGTGCACTACTGAGCATGAGTCCTCTCTAGCTTCAACTATACAAAAATCTCAGACTGTCACTGAGTTAGTCTATTACCATTCTTGATTCATCAGCTGTGTCTTGATTGGGGGGATTGCTACTAGAAGGTATTACTTACAATGAAGGTACAGATATTTATATATTGGTTTCTCACATAAGAACACACAGTGAGTTTTTCTTTTCCCTAGATTTTGTCACATATGCAATGAATGCAGAGGAAATTACGTTTATTAGTATATTTTCTAGGAGTATCTTAAAAATTTTTTTTTACATTTATTTACTATTGGGAGAGAGAGAGCAAGCAGAGGAGGGGCAGAGAGAGAGGGAGACACGGAATCTGTAGTAGACTCCAAGCTGTGAGCTGTCAGCACAGAGCCTGATGCAGGGCTCAAACCCACGAACTGTGAGATCATGACCTGAGCTGAAGTCGGATGCTTAACCAACTGAGCCACCCAGGAGCCCCTTTTCCAGGAGTATCTTGATGCATATTAAAGTAACTCTGAGATTACGAGTAATTAAAATAGCATGCAGATGGAAATTTTATTTATCTTTAAAAATAAAGAGACATTAGGTAATAAAGTTACAAAGGCTCTCCTGTCTGTCATAATAACCAGAGAGCACAGGTAGATAATAGGATTCAATCACAACACACAGATTATTAGCCCTCGCTCTTTCAGCTCTCACTTCCTTATTAGGAAGCCAGGGTCTATATTGTGAAATGATGAGTGTGGAGTGCTTTTCTATCTTCATAAGAAGCAGTTTGACTTTATATTGACATTATCTCCCTTTCATTCATTCTCTCTGTCCATCTTTGGTTACTCATTGCCTCTATGTAAAATAATAAGAATTTACTACGTACTAAATATAGACATCTCTTCATTTACATGCTTGAGTCAATGCATTTCAAACAACAATCACTCTGAAGACAATATAATTTTAAAAACAGTAACAGATTTCATAAAAATCTGGCCAATCAGGCTATGTAATTTGGGGCCGTTAAATGCAATTGCAGCTCAAAATAGCAAACAAAATGTTTAGTCATTAGTGTTTTTAAGCATATCCATTCTCATCCAAGATGTTTTGGTTTCAGAGAGAATCTAATTATTATTTTTTTGTTATTCCCTATTTAGGTGAAAACGATGAACATGGTGGATGTGAATTCGTGTACAAAGTTTAGAAATGAAATACATATGGAATGAAATACGACAAACCCTCTTGGTGTTTAATTCCGCTAAATGGTAAGACTTTGCCTTTTCTTGAAATCATTGTTTAGAAATGACTCTTCCCTATGGCATGAGAATAAATATTGTCAGACTTTAAAAACAAAGACTGAGACTCAGTGGAGAATGTTCAGTTCAGTAGATGTATATGTTGTCAATGGCCAATCATATCTCTTCTTGCTGCTTGGATAGATGCCCAGGATTGCCATGAGGTTGACTATTCCTAACCTTTGCTGGTACCAAGTAGTGTGTGCGTGTGTGTGCGCGTGTGTAGGGAATGGTTTTAAAAGTTTGGGAATGTATACTTTGTGAATTCTATGTAATAAATCATCTTATTTTGCTCAGTGGAAATTTTACGTAGTAAGAAAAAACCAGAATTTATTAAAAAAAATTTTTTAATGTTTATTTATTTTTGAGACAGAGAGAGACAGCGTGTGAACAGGGGAGGGGCAGAGAGAGAGGGAGACACAGGATCTGAAACAGGCTCCAGGCTCTGAGCTGTCAGCACAGAGCCCGACGCGGGGCTCGAACTCACAGACCGTGAGATCATGACCTGAGCCAAAGTCGGACGCCCAACGGACCGAGCCACCCAGGCGCCCCGAAAAAATCAGAATTTAAATATTACCTAAATTGTTATTCATGTTGACTTGTTCCTGGAAGTTATCAGAATATTCTAGGACAGGGGCGCCTGGGTGGCGCAGTCGGTTAAGCGTCCGACTTCAGCCAGGTCACGATCTCGCAGTCTGTGAGTTCGAGCCCCACATCGGGCTCTGGGCTGATGGCTCAGAGCCTGGAGCCTGTTTCCGATTCTGTGTCTCCCTCTCTCTCTGCCCCTCCCCCGTTCATGCTCTGTCTCTCTCTGTCCCAAAAATAAATAAACGTTGAAAAAAAAAATTAAAAAAAAAAAAGAATATTCTAGGACATGTCTTGCCTCTGGTTTTGGTCAGATACATACATAGGTGTCCTCTTTTGAAAGTTTTGTATACACAGTCACCACTGGAACACTCAAATTATTATATATTGTTTTGGAGATAATGTAGCATGGTGGAAAGAGTACCGCACCGTACTAAGAAGACCCGAGTTTGAATCCAAGCTCAACCTTTAATACTTGTGTGAGTTTAGATTTGTCATTTATCTCCCTGAATCAAAGTTGCCTCATCTATAAAATGGGGATTGATGAGAGTTTTTATTTCAGTTTTATAGTAAGATTTAGTAGTAATATATACAAAGAACCAAGCATATAGTAAAGAATCGATTATTTCACTGTTATATTACCACTTGGAAAAACAAAGGCTAATTTTTTGTGTGGCTCTTGAATGGTTGTCACATTGGTTACAGGAATATTCCTAAATATAACCTCTTCTTGGGATATTAGGAATCATTTCTGATTTGTGCCCATTTACCATTTTGGACTTCATTTATTATCTCTATGTGTGTGAGCATCGGTATGTATTTGTATTTAATAACCATCAATCTTTTATTTTTTACTTAATTAGAGACAAACAAAGATACTGCTTCTTTAAATGGTATAAAAACCTGGTCACATATTGATAGAATAGTTAAGGAGCCCATCCCAGAGCTCAGTATTTAAACTTTCATAATGTTTGCAAATTCAAATACATTTTTATACCATTTCAAACACACCTTTTAAATCACTTATTCTCAAATATTTTCTTGTTTGGGGCCAAGATACTACTCTTACCTCCCTAGAATTACCTCAAAATATTATTTTTTTGGGGGAAAAATAGTTACAAATGGCAGCCCATTCTAGTCACATGCATGTGAATTAACTCCCAGGAAAGATTAATCTTTTTTATTTTATTAGAATTTCATGGGCCTATAGCCAAGCCTTTGAAATATGTGAAATTTGATAGCAAAGTAAACTTCCCCTCTCTCTTCCATACCACAGAACATGCACCCTCTACTCCTACCCAGTGCTTTATGCCACACTTCATTAAGAAAAATCTTACAGGAGTAAGGCAATCTTATAGGAACAACTTGATGAAATGGCTTCCATCAAAATACTTGTCCAACAACCTTCATGTAACCAACATTCTCAGTGTTCTCTCATATTACAATGGAATGTATGGGCTTCCATCCCCACAATTTCACTGAAATTGATTTTGCTAAGGCAACCCATGACTACCATATCTCTAAATGCAATGATTATTTCCTTTTGTCTTCATGTTACTTGACCTTTCATAATCTTTTACATACTCTCTTCTCTAGATTCTTCCTTTTTTAAGTTGTCCTCCTTTATTCAGTCTCTAAATATTGAAGTACCGTAATGCTCCATCCTGGTCAGTCCCCCCCTTTTTTTTTAAATCCATTTTCTTTTAAAAAAAATTTTTTTTTAACATTTATTTATTTTTGAGACAGAGAGAGAGAGAGAGAGAGCATGAACAGGGAGGGTCAGAGAAAGAGGGAGACACAGAATCCAAAACAGGCTCCAGGCTCTGAGCTGTCCGCACAGAGTCCGACACGGGGCTCGAACCCACAGACTGTGAGATCATGACCTGAGCTGAAGTCGGATGCTTAACCGACTGAGCCATCCAGGTGCCCCTAAATCCATTTTCTTAAGGAAGTCTCGTGTAGTTCTGTGACTTTAAAATATTATCCATACTCTGACCATTCCAAATATGTATCACCAGTACTGATGTCACTCTTGACCTTCAGACTTATGTATACAACAGTCCATTTGACATCTTCACTGGGATGTCAGATGGGCAGGCTAAACCAAGCAGGTCCACAGAAGAACATTTGATTCTGATTTCTCACCTACTCTTCCTAGATAGCTGTTGATGGAACCACATCCACCAGTAATTCATGCCCAAATCCCTAGTCCGTGTTCATTTCTCTCTTTCTTTCACTACACAAATAACAGTCTAGCAGCACACCTAGTACTGCTGTCTTCAAATATCTCATGATCTTCATCTTTACTTTGTATTTTCAATGATATAATCAATTACTGTCTCTTGTGTTTCTGCTTCTACTCTTTCTACCCCCAATTCATTATTTGTAGTGAAGTCAGAGTAATCTTTTTAAAACATGAAGCAAATCAAAGAACTGTACTACATAATGCCTACCACTGGCCTCCAATTTCACTTAAAAAAATGAAAACCTTCTACGGTGCCCTACTTTTCTAAGCTCATTTATCCTTTCCTGTTAAGCTCATTTATCCTTTCCTGTCTTAGGGATAGGCCAAGCACCTTATTTTTGTTGTTGTTCCTAAAAAAAAGACAAATTAATTCTAATGTCAGATCACTTAGCCTGGAAAATACCTCCCCTTCCTTCCTTCCTTCCTTCCTTCCTTCCTTCCTTCCTTCCTTCCTTCCTTCCTTCTCCCTCCCTCTCTCTTTCTCCCTGTCTCTCTCCCTCTTTCTCCTTTTCTCTCTCTCTCCCTCTGTCTCTCTCCTTTTCTTTCTCCTTCTCTCTTTTTCTCCCTCTCTTCCTTTCTTCCTTTCTTCCTTCCTTCCTTCCTGCCTTCCAGAAAGAGTGAGGACAAGTGCAGTAGAGGAACAGAGGGAGAGAGAGGGATAGAGAAAAAGAATCTTAAGCAGACTCCACATTCAGTGTGAAGCCTGAGATGGGGTTGGATCCCACAACCCTAGGATCATGACCTGAACTGAAATCAAGAGTCAGACACTCAACCAACTGAGCAACCCAGGCACCCCTGAGGATTCTCTTTCTAATCTTTGCATGACTGATTTGTATCATCACTGAAGATTCAACTCAAAGATCACTTCCTCTCCTTAGAGAGGATATCTATGAATATGCACTTAAAATACATTCCTCCTACATGTAAACATCACCATCTATCACATAGCCCTTGTTTGTTTATTTATTTATTTATTTATTTATTTATTTATTTATTTATTTATTTTTGAGTAAAATTTAGTAGCAGCTAACATTAATTTGTTAATTTATCTGTGAGAAACACACTGAGGGATATGATGATGGCATGGCCTAATTAAGGTGTAGGCCTCAACAAAAGTCACCAGTAACTATCTCATAAATCTCAGAATTTCCCAGGTAGCCCATAAAGCCCACGAAGAACAAAAATGGCCTCCCCTGACAACTCTTTACACCTGTTTAAGGACAAACAGACAACTTGGTAGCCTTCAGTCAATCGGTTGTCCAAGGGGGTGATAAGCAAACAAGACTAAACAAGATTATTTTATACACTGTCTGTGATTTTTCTTTCATAAATACTGTCTTCATTTGTTAAGAGAGACAGTCTTTAACAGGATTGATCTTCCTTAGATACAAGTATCAACTATAACTAAACGTCTCTGAGTTACTCTTTGACACTTTTTCAGGGAGGTCCTACCAAAATTTGCATCCCTAAGTCTTTTTCTCTGGAGCTGACCAAACCACATAGCTTGAGTGGGACTCCTCTAATGATGTATAGTAACTACACTCTTTGGAGCT
This sequence comes from Felis catus, assembly GCF_018350175.1. NCBI lineage: Eukaryota > Metazoa > Chordata > Mammalia > Carnivora > Felidae > Felis > Felis catus. The sequence goes on along the minus strand of NC_058376.1, from coordinate 117,089,361 downwards.
TATGCATAGAATATAGGTCTTGAACAAGCTTGATTAATATTTTTTTGAGACTGCCATTTTATATCTTCTGTTAGAAGCAGTAACCTCGGGAAATTAACGTGTGTCCCTTGACTATCAGGTTACTGTCATTAGTGGAATCTGATCTCTTTTGAGACCACTTTCTGTTGTCTGTATTTGCTGACACCCGTGAAGATAAAAGGAAAAAAGTGAGGTTTGATTGGAAGACTCTCAGACAGCAGTGCAACTCCAGGAAAGCTTTATCATGCTGGGGGCCAGAGTCATCAATTAGAAGAGTCATGCATCCGGTAGTAATGGACCAGCACCAATAACCCTGCTGTGCTCAGACAAGCTGGAAGCAGCCTGTGGGAAGCGTGACCTCTATAAATGCTGCAATAGATCCAAAGGAGCACCTAGATGGTTGTGAAAAACTCTCAGTCATCTGGGCTCCCCGCTATGGAAGTTTTTATTGTTTGCTTTCTATATAAGCAATAAAAATTAAGAGCTACATTCCTTTCTTTTCCTAATGAAAGTAAATTTTTGACCATGTAACAGCTGTTCAAAATTCAAGTATTTCCCATCCTGACCTGGCTGATATTTCCCTAGTCCACCCTGATATGGTGTAATTGTTAATATATCTAGGAGTGGACTTGCTAGATCATAAAAGGTATATGTTTAGCTCTCAGATAATATTAAATAGTTTTCTGAAGTAGTTTAACCAATTTCTACACTTACCAGCAATGTAAGGAACTTTTAACACACATCTTTAACAACGCTTGGTGTATTCTGTCTTTGAGATATAAGGTATTCTAGAGGATATGCAGTGATACGTCATTGGCCTTTTGAGAATTGTCCATTTCCCTAGTATTTTGGGTATTTTTAATTCAGTTGTCTTTCTTATTGATTTGTATGAGTTCTCTTTCTATATTCCAGATATGAGTTTTTTGTTGGATATATGTATTGAGATATCTTTCAGTCTTTTTTTTTTTCAATTGAGACTTTTTTTTTTAAATTTTTTTTTTCAACGTTTATTTATTTTTGGGACAGAGAGAGACAGAGCATGAACGGGGGAGGGGCAGAGAGAGAGGGAGACACAGAATCGGAAACAGGCTCCAGGCTCTGAGCCATCAGCCCAGAGCCCGACGCGGGGCTCGAACTCACGGAGCGTGAGATCGTGACCTGGCTGAAGTCGGACGCTTAACCGACTGCGCCACCCAGGCGCCCCTCAATTGAGACTTTTTAGAGCAGTTTTAGATTCACTAAATTGAGGGAAAGGTACAAAGATCTCCTCTATACCCCCCTGTTCCCACACAGGCACAGCTTCTCCCATTATAAACGTTCCCCATGACAGTGGTACATTTGCTACAGTTGATGTGCCTACATTGACACATCATAAGTATCTAAAGTCTATAGTTTATGTTACTGGTCACTCTTCATGCTATAAATTCTGTGGTCTGAACAAATGTAAACTGACATGTTTCCATCATTAAAGCATCATACAGAGGATTTTCACTGCCCTAAAACATCCTCTTTGCACCACCTATTTATCCCTTCTTTCCCCCAATTGCTGGCAACCATTGATCTTTTTACTGTTTTCATAGTTTTCCTTTTCCAGATATATCATATAGTTGAAATCATACAATACATAACCTTTTCGGATTGGTTCCTTTCTTTCTTATCTATTTACTTCTGTTAAACAATTTTTTTACTGTTTATTTATTTTTGAAGGAGAGAGAGACAGAGCATGAGCAGGGGATGGGCAGAGAGAGAGGGAGACACAGAATCTGAAGCAGGCTCCAGGCTCTGAACTATCAGCACAGAGTCCAACGCGGGGCTCAAACTCATGAGTTGTGAGATCATGACCTGAGCCTAGGTCAGATACTCAACCAACTGAGCCACCTAGGTGCCCCTGGGTTGGTCCTTTCACTTAGTAATATATATTTAGTGTTCTTCTGTGTCTTATCATGAATTGATCGCTTATTTCTTTTTAGCCCTTAATAATAGTCCGTCGTCTGGATGTGCCACAGTTTATTTATCCATTGCCTATCGAAGGACATCTTGGTTGCTTCCAAGGTTTGGCAATTATGAATAAAGCTGCTATAAACACCCATGTACAGTTTTTTTGTTAGGACCTTTTGGGTAAATATCAAGAAGTATGATTGCTGGATTGTATGCTAAGACTATATTTAGTTTTTAAGAGACCACCGAACTATCTTCCAAAATGGCTATGCTATTGTGCATTCCCATCGGCAATGAATAAAATTTCCTTTGCTCCCCAACCTCCCCAACCTCAGGCATTTGGTGCTGTCAGTGTTCTGGATTTTGGCCGTTCTAATGGGTGTATAGTGGTATATTGTTGTTCAGATATTCTACATAGATTATGATGTCATCTGTAAACAAAAATTTCTTACTTCTCAATCCATACACTTTTTATTTCCTTTTGTTGTCTCATTGCATTAGGTAGAACTTCCAGTATAATATTGAAAAGGAGTGGGAAAGGGGACACCCTTGCCTTGTACCTGTTCATAGTAGAAAAGCTTTGATTTCTCATCATTAGGTATGTTAGGATATTAGCTGTAGGATTTTGTAGAAATTCTTAATCAAATTGGGGAGGTTCGCCTCTATTCCTAGAATTTTTTTATAATTAATGGGTGTTGGATTTTGTTAAATGCTTTTCCTGCATCTATTGTTATGATCATGTGATTTTTCTTTTTTAACCTGCTGATATAGTAGATTACAATAATTGATTTTTTTAAATTTTTTTTTTCAACGTTTATTTATTTTTGGGACAGAGAGAGACAGAGCATGAACAGGGGAGGGGCAGAGAGAGAGGGAGACACAGAATCGGAAACAGGCTCCAGGCTCTGAGCCATCAGCCCAGAGCCTGACGCGGGGCTTGAACTCCCGGGCCGCGAGATCGTGACCTGGCTGAAGTCGGGCGCTTAACCGACTACGCCACCCAGGCACCCCATTTGATTTTTAAATATTGAAACATCTTTGAATACCGGAGCTAAATCTTTCTAGTCTTTTTGTAGTTATCTTAAGTTACAGCATGTGTCCTTGTCTCCTGGACATATAAAACAAATTAATACTTTTACTATTTCCTGATCCTGCTAAAGTCTAACAGTCTTTTAACACATTTCCTCCTCTTCCTATCTTTTGTGTTATTGTGTCATACGTGTTTATCATATAGTTTTACAGACCAGATCTCTATCTTCTAGTGCTATCTCGTGTCAAAATTTGGCAAATATATTTAAGTGGAGACTGATTCCCTACACTTCTTTCCCTGGCATGTCTTTATGTTCTAGTACACAAGGCTGTAGACTTTCGGTGTCACTTCCCAGCCTCTCGCCCTTGATCAGAAGCCAATAAATGGCTCACGGGGAAAATCTTTCTTGTACCCAGTTTCCAATTTATCACACCAGTGCCTTGAAAATATAAGCATTTTGCTATTTTTCCCCTCTAGAGTATTTTACTACATCGTAAAACATTCCCACTAGAAATTTAATTCTGAGATTCATTAAAAGGCTGCAGAACCAGACAACCTCTAGGTGTAGACGGCTACCCAATAACCCATGGATGAACAGATGGCACCGGTTCCAAACAGCTACTCAGCTTCTCCCCAAAACCGTCAGATCAAGACCCCTGTTCAGAGAACCCTGCAACTTTTCTTGTCCATATATTTTTCTCCCACCTCTTGATATAATTATTCTTTTGTAATAGTTTAAATGACTAACCTGGCTGCTTTTGGCCTACTTGGGTGAATAGGAAATAGTCTAAAGTTTCTCAAGATATGTGTAATTGTCCTCACAGTTCTTGCCTTCCTCTCCTGTTTGATGGCTAGATGCTTTGGTGTTCTTACTCAGCCGTTATCACTGACAAACATCCAGCTGATATTACTTCAAAATGAAATCAAAGTCTCATATCACAATTAACCCTATTCTTCTTGGAGTTGAGGTTGAATAAGATAGTTTCAAAATAGTTCTAATGTGGGAAGTGGCACAAATCTGGGCTGAATAAAGGGGAAGCATGTAATGAAGGCAACAGCAACCATCATACTGAGGAGAGGCCATGACTTTGATCTCACAAGCAAAATTGCAATGTTTATTGGGAAGCCTATAAATAACTGTAAGTGCCTTCTCTGATAACTTAGCTTCATTAATGGCAAAATGGTCTTCCCAATAGCTTTCAGTCAATCAGCATACCCAAGAGAGAAAAAGACCATAGAGTATAATGTATACAGTATCTGTAGATTTAGCTTTTATAAACACTATTTTTTTTGTTTGTTTGGAGAGACAATCTTTATATGTGTAATCTCCTTCAGACATGACTGAATATTGGTCATGTTCTAACTAATGTCTTGAAATTATTCTTTGAAATGTGTTTAATTTTTACCCTTTCTTTATAGAGTATAAACTGAGAGAACAGGAAACAAGACATTTTGTTTACTGTTCTACCCCCAGTGCATAGAATAATTCCTAATACATGATACATGCTCAATAATTATTTGTCAAGTAAATGAATGCAGATATGAATTAACAAGCAATATGATCTCAGAAAAATCATTTAAAATTTTCTGATATGAACAATCGGACAGAGAATTAGACTTGGTATTTTGTGTATTTTATGGCTGATCATCATGAAATTTCAGTGTTTTAAAGATTTTCAAATCCAAACTTTTCAACACTCATATGAGTGTTGTTCTGTACCTTCAGAATTTAACTTTCAAAAAATTTATTTAATGACAGTTTACAGGGACACCTGGCTGGCTTAGTTGGTAAAGCACAGAACCCTTTGTTTTTTTTTTTAAGTATTTTTTTAATGTTTATTTAATTTTGAGAGAGAGAAGAGAGAGAGAGAGAGAGAGAGAGCGAGCGAGAGCGCATGAGCGAGGGCGGGGAAGAGAGAAAGGGAGACAGAATCCAGCAGAATCCGAAGTAGGCCCCAAGCTCTGAGCTGTTAGCACAGAGCCCTACTTGGGGCTTGAACTCATGAACCATGAGATCATCACCTGAGCCAAAGTCAGACACTTAACTCACTGGGCCACTCAGGTGTCCCTAGAGTGTACAACTCTTGATCTTGGGGTTGTGAGTTTCAGCCCCGCTTTGGGTGGAGAGATTACTTAAAAATAAAATCTTAAAAAATTTTAAAAAGACAATTTACATATAATACTCTGTGTTAGCAATATTTAATTACAAGCACATTCCTAATGACTACCTGTTGTCATTCCTGACATACAGGAGGTGCTAATGCAGATAAGTTAACATTTTTGTTGGTAAAAAATAACTACCCACCTCCTCAATCCAACATGAACCTGTGGTTACTCAAGGGCCAAAACGTACCCTTTTTCTCCAGAATATTCATGAAGTCAAGCACACAAATTTTAAATATAACAAATACAAGGGTTTGCTTTGATAAATATAATTATTATAATATGTCTTATAATAAGGAAATAGGTAGCACCATGAATATATTGGCTGTTCTAACACAAAATTACTAAAATCCATATTTATGCAACTATGTAATAGAATTGATAGAATTGCTTGAACATAACTAGTTCAGGAAAAAAAATCTATTAGTTGGGAACTTTTTAAATATAAATGCTTGCAGTTAAAGAGTTGAAACCACTGTATAGTGGGGTAAAGCATAAATGTCAGACCTGAAAGATTTCTAGTATTCCACTATGGATATTCACAACAATCAATAATATAAACACAGCTTCAGTGAAGAGAACAAAATAAACCCTCCAAGTTGGGCTAAGTAGAGATTATACTCATACTTCTAATTTAATGCTGATGATAATTAGAATACAAAGTCAAGGAAATAGGCTGGAGTATCTTCTGGTTTTTTTAAGTGTATTGTGAAAAAAATACTTCTGAAACCATATAAATTCACATTAACAATTTAATTAACTCCGCAATGCATTCCACAGTCTTGTGCAGCTAAGAGATTTAGAATTCACGCACCAGTGATCTATTAGTATAAGTCTAGGTTTATGTACCTGTGTGAAAAATATCAATAGCCAACTCATTTTTTCCCACATATTTGTAGCTGATAACTAAGAAAATATACATATAAAACCAGAATCAAATATATCCTGTATTACATGTTTTGAATAATTTTTGTTTAATGAAGAAAATCTTGGTTGGCATATTTATTAAAACAACCTCAGGTTTTAAAATTAATGTTCTCATAGTCAACATTTATCACAGATTCCATGTGAATGATAGTCTAACCTTTTTGCGACTTTCATAGTTTTCTTAATAACAGACCAGAATATCTTTCTCCTTATAAAAATCTTTATCTGGCCTATAGTGGGTCACAAAATATCTCCTCCTTTTCCTCTTTGGGTCATTCTTCATCACAAAAGTTTGAATTTACAGAATGAAAATTATTAATTAAATACGTAAGGGTGAAATTTTGGGAGAGAGTGGCTCTATCAAAGAACTACCCAGGAAATAGGAAGTGATATAGTTTGGCCTATAAAAAGCATTCACTCTTTTTTATCCCCACGAAATTTGTAAAACCTATGACAACAGTCTGACTAACAGAATCCTGCTTCTTTGTGCAGATGCTAGCTAAAGCCAGGGGTTTAGATGTGGTCGATGCCGCTGAAATATTCCATGGGCCGTTCTGACATCTCAAGGATTTCCACACTAATCATCCATGAACGAGCCATTTGATAATTTTTATTGCCTGTGAATCTGATGTCTTTTTCAGGTAAGGCACTTTTGGGGCATAGAGTGTGGTTAAGTGCCACTCTTATACATGAGGACACAACACGCATGAGCAAACACTAACTTTAGTAGATGATACAATTGTGAGTGGAATCTGCAGAGTTCAGGCAGTGTTCAGAGTTCTCTAAAAGTGGTCTGCACATAAGAAATTGACAAACAAATTGATCCCTTGCTTAGAATTAGGTTGCTGGCTTGAATAACTGGATGAATGATGGTGCCAATTACTGAAATAAGAAAATAAGATGACAAGACTTGAAGAATAATATCAGGAGTAAGTTTTTGGACATGTAGTGTTTGTAGTGCATTGCGACTTCCATGAAATATCAAGGAGGGAAGTGAATGCGTGTGTCTGGAACACAGGGGTGAGGTGTATTTTGAAGATAACACTTTGGCTGCAGTATAGATCATATGTGAGGTCGTGGACATGGTTAAAATTGCTCAGAGAACAGTGATAGAGAAAAAAAGCAAAGAGTGAATTGAAGAATTGTATCATTTAAAGAATCATTAAAGGAGACAGAAAAAGCCACTATAGAAGCATAGAGAAAACTAGGAGTATATGGAGACACAGAAAGTAAGAACAGAGAGTGTTTCAAGCAGAAAAGAGAGGTTAATTATGCACAATGCTGCTGAGAGTTCAAAAAGATAAATAATGAACTATGTTCATTGGATATAAAATGGTACTCTTAATTAAGATTGTTTCAAGAGATTCATAGGAGTAGAAGCGGAGCTTGAGGGGATTGAGAAGTGAATGCTGAGGAAACTGAGGCAATAAATAAGGGGAAACTCTTAAGGTTTTATGCTACAGAGTGTTTTGTGTTGGGCCTGGAAGAGTATGAAGAGTTTAAGGAGTAATTTTTTAACTTGGGATCTCAAGCAGTAAATGCAAATGAGTAGCGTCCATACGAGAGGAAGAATTTTTAGTATACTCAAGAGATGCGTCATCAGGAGTGTACGTTTCCCTAAAAAAGAAAAAAAAAAAGGATGGAATAAAGAAGAAGTGGAGGAATTGCCTTTAGACAAGAAAACTTTGTTCTTTAGTAACTAGAGAAGAAAATTTAGATGCATATAGAACAGTAGTTCTCCACTTTTCCTGTGATATTTCCCCTCCCCCAAAATTGTAAAATCCCGGTAAAAAAAATGAACAAGTCCTAAACTAGCAACGTTAGTCTGAGGGCATAGAAGAGTGAATGGACTAGTGAGAAAGTAGAAGATAGAATTTGATGATCAAGTAGGTGAGTTTTGGGAATATTAAGTGAACAGGAAAAGTTCATTTTGGCAAACACTATATCCTAGCCTATAAGTCTTCAAATAGATGCTAATGTTTAAACTCGTTGGTATGGGGCGCCTGGGTGGCGCAGTCGGTTAAGCGTCCGACTTCAGCCAGGTCACGATCTCGCGGTCCGTGATCCGTGAGTTCGAGCCCCGCGTCGGGCTCTGGGCTGATGGCTCAGAGCCTGGAGCCTGCTTCCAATTCTGTGTCTCCCTCTCTCTCTGCGCCTCCCCCGTTCATGCTCTGTCTCTCTCTGTCCCAAAAATAAATAAACATTGAAAAAAAAATTAATAAACTCGTTGGTATGGAATACAGGCTCATTTGTAAAATGCCTCTTCTCCATTTTCCCTGTTATTTTCTTTTATGCCTAGGATCTATGCTCCAGTTATACAAACGTTTTTGCTATCCCTTCGATCTACTATGCTTTACCATGTTTTTTTTGTCTTCTTTTAAATCACGTATAATTCTTCACCCATATTCAACCAGAGTTAGGAACCCACACTTTCTAGTAGCCAATCACCTTATTTTTTAATTGTTTATTATAATTTCTTATAAGATTTATGTATAATTTCTTTTTCTTCCATTCCTGCTTGTGGATATGTTCCACATATCTATCCCCATTACTTACCAGAAGATAGCCACTCAGTAAAATTGTTTCTTAAGCAAATAAATAAACACAGGAAGGCCGGATAGATAGCTACTGTAAAAAGCACAGTTTCATAGCACTTAAGGAAGGGAAAAGTCCTTCTTGTCTAAGTCAAAATCCTCAATGGACAAGTGAAAAACTGAAGACAAAGTAGATGAAATGAATTCTTCAGGTTGTACAGTAAATTTGTGGCAAAGCTAGAAAACTAACTTGGTTCTGCTTTCCGGGTGAGTTCTCAAACTAGTGTATCATAGTACTGTTTATATCCCTTCCCTCACTGTAGTTGACAAACTATTGAAATGTTTTCCTTTGTACTATCAGGTTTTCAGATATTCCCAGAATAGTATATCTCTGAGGACACTTTGGACCTCTGAGACCGGTTCAAGTTCAGCAAGAAACTTTTGACATATTGATAGACATAAAAAAATTTTCTTGGATGTAAACATATATATATTTATATCCCGAGTTCCCAGGAAAAGCAATTCTATTCACGATATTACCACTCCTTATTGAGTGTTTACTATGTGCTAAGCACTAGAATTATCCCTTTAAAAGGATCTCACTTTAGTACTCTGCAATAGGCTACCCATGGAAAGTACTCTGTGAATAACATCATAGGCAAGTAGCAGGAAATACTTATTGCTGTGGATAAAACATCTTTAGAAAAGAGTAACCAATTAATCCAAATTTTCAGGAGAAAAAAAATCAAATAATTATTATTTAGAAAAAATAGACTTGGTTTACCTGTGTGAGCCCTGGAGTGAGACGACCTGGGTCTGAAACCCACATCTACCCAGTTCTATCATTTTCACCTGTGGCAAGTTACTGAGCCTTTTCATGTCTTTATTTATAAAATAATACAATTTCCTTTATGAAGATTTTCGAGGATTTAAAAAGACAGCACCTGTAGAACATTTTTAGAAGAGAACCTACCACAGAAGTTTTCCATAAATGATAGTTTTTAGCTATCTGACTTAAGTTCGCCAAAGTCAGCACAGCTTCTGATCTTAGGGCACTGTTAGTATAATATACATACAGTACTGCACAGACTGATCACTGACAGAACAAGACGTGTTTTTAGCTCTCAAACCCCAGTGCCCAGTAGGCTTTCATGAATCTCAATCGTTCTCCATCTATCTCTCTATAAAGATGACATATAATGACTATATATCTATGACTTATTATTAAAGGTCTAACATCCATGTTGGTTTAATGTTTCTGTAGGCGTTTCTTTTTCCTTTTAAAAAATATTTATTTATTTTGAGAGAGAGAGAGAGAGACAGTGCCAACATGGGGAGAGGCAGAAAGAGAGCGAGAATCCCAAGCAGGTTTCGCACTGTCAGTGCAAAGACCGACAGGGGACCCTATCTCATGACCATGAGATCGTGACCTGAGCTGAAATCAAAAGTCAGACGCTTAACTGACAGAGTCACCCAGGCGCCCCTCGTTTCCCATTATAAAGGTAGACCTATGGCTTGGTAAGTAGGAACTTACATAAGAAAGGTCATAATGCTAGACTCCACTTTCTTAGAAAGTTAACATTTGGGGCGCCTGGGTGGCGCAGTCGGTTAAGCGTCTGACTTCAGCCAGGTCACGATCTCGCGGTCTGTGAGTTCGAGCCCGGCGTCAGGCTCTGGGCTGATGGCTCGGAGCCTGGAGCCTGTTTCCGATTCTGTGTCTCCCTCTCTCTCTGCCCCTCCCCCGTTCATGCTCTGTCTCTCTCTGTCCCAAAAATAAATAAAAACGTTAAAAAATAAATAAATAAATAAATAAAAAGAAAGTTAACATTTATTGCACTCAGCAAACCAATATTCTGAAACTTTAAAAAACATTTTCCAGAAAAGCTCTTCTTACTTTATACCAAGAAATTGTCACTTCTGAACATATAAATTCATATATCTCTAAGGCTTTCTCGTGTTCCCGTCTTCTTCATTCATCCCAGCCCCAATACTCTCAGAATAGCCCGTTTCTACCTGGTCCCACAATGTTAGGCACTTTTTCCTTATCTTTTAACAGAGCCTATCACATTGGTTTTTTTAAGTTTATTTATTTATTTTGAGAGAGAGAGAGAGAGAGCACGAGCAGGGAAAGGGCAGAGAAAGAGGGAGAGAGAATCCTAAGCAGGCTCCTTACTCTCAGCACAGAGCCCTACTCAGAGCTTGAACTCACAAACCATGAGATCATGTTGTGAGATCACGACCCGAGCTAAAGTCAAGAGTCAGTCGCTTAACTGGCCACCCACATGCACCGACCGCGGTGTTTCATAACAATTTTTACAGACTTTTTTCCTCTGCTGCACTGAACCCCTTGGAGATTGATATCATGACATATCCACTTTCTTATTTCAGCTCCTCACACCAAACCTGGCACATGGTAGAAACTCAACCGAGGTTTGTCAAGTTAACATGTAAATGAAAACCTTGGCCAACTAAGCATTTCTAGACAAACGTCCCTACTCTGTTTTCAACCAGGAACCGTGGAGGTGGTGTTTATCCTTCATTCCTCCATTCTTTCTTTGCTCCTTAAATTACCTTCCTACTTTTGGAAGAACACTGTACCTTTCAAAGCAATGTATCTCATTCTTCGTTAAAGGAATTGGCTCAGGTTCTGTGAAAATTTCATTGCCCTATATAAATGTTTTAGGGACTTAGAAACAAAAAGATCCAGGCCTATGAAAAGTGTAATGAGTCCCAGTATGGCCATTTGTGATGGGGATTTAACTGCTTTGTTTGTGAGCTTCAGCTGAGGAAACAGATTACCTTCATCATGTGCTAATACCCCAGAGTCGATCTAAACTCAGCTCCACTATGGAAAGGCATCCTGGGGATGCTAGCAAACACTCTAAAGCTTAATCCTGTAAACCTGTCAGCTAGGGAACAAAAAAAAAATCATTACTGGTGCCAAACTTCCACTCAACACTCTTCTTCCTTACATGGGACCTAAAACTAGTCAATAAATCATCACGGATGCATTTCAACATTGAAATCCCATTTCCATAATAAACGAAATACTTGCATAGAAAGTATTGCCTGCTAAATGGCTGAGAATCTAGGGAATAGCTGAGATATATAATTAAAGAAAATATCTTTAAGAGACATAACTCATTAAATTGTTCTCGTGTCACACATGTCAAAACAGTATTTAGTTAATGTTACTTTATCACCAAAACTTTTGGTGTATCTTTGTGTTTCCCATAAATTTTCACTTGTTCTTGGAATCTGTCACTGTTAAGCTTTAAAAATTGTGAGAGCTCCATTTAAATGTTTGGTAAATATATTTCTCCCCTCTCTCCTACCACCAACACATAATGCTAATATATAATAAAGACAGTAGTCAGTGTATATTAAGAATTAAAGAAAATGCATATGATTTTCACATGTAAAACTAAAAGCCAAATATCAACTATGTGAGAAAACATTAAAATTTTTTCTTTCATATTTATTCAACAAATGTTTCCTGCAAGGTTTTCCTTGAAGCAAAGCAATTTAATTTTCTTTTTCATATTATTCTCAGTGGTTATAAACCTAATTAGCTTTATATGCTTCACATTTATTTGCATTCATAATAAATTTAATCTTAGCATAACTTTTTGAAATCAAAATATACTAAAAAAGTGTGAGTTTGATTAGGGGAACAAGAACAATAAAAGGTAATCATAGTGATGAGATGTTAATTGGTATCTGGGTGGTTCTATTCATAGTAACAATGGGAAATAATATCTCGGTGTCCTTTACTGTTCAACAACACTTTGCCATATCATTTATTATAATGTCAATTAAATTGCACATGTATTTTTAAATAGCATAGTGCTACAAGAATAGAATAAAAAGCCTGTCTTTTTTTCCAAACAAGGAGGCAGTGTTTATTTTGCCAAAACTTTCTTGTCTTAAACTTTGAAGAGATGAGAAAGATTAGAAGATTTTTATTTCTCAAAAATCCTGGTTAGGGTCCATTTTCATTTAGAGATTGATTTTCTGAAAAAGATACACATAAACCCAAGCGCACATAAACGTTCTTGTCATAGAAATTATCTAAATAATCCCCGCATGGAGCAGTATTTTAGATATAGGTGTTGAGAGGGAATCAGGGTTTGTCACTTTGGGTGTCCATAGAGCTAGTGGGTACTTTTAGCTATTTCCACTTTATCCAAAAGTAAAACAAGGTTGGCTATTAGCTAGCAATATGTATTTCCATATAGCAAATTTAGGCAATTTCAGGGTGGATGGATAATTAAAACATTTCCAGTAAGAATTATTCAGTTTAACTGCCTATGTAATTTCATTTCCCCAGGTGATGCTCAAATATTAAATATTTTTTATGATCTTATACACTTTGCCTTAAATCTATTAAGAATGTGTGGAGAAATCCATTAGAAATAAATAAACTTATCTACGGAACTATTTAGTACAAGATGCTGTTTATTTTGTCTAAATGATAATTGCAATCATAATTTGAGTCTCTGCGTTCATGTATTTATTTATAACAATAACATGATGTTGCTACCTTTACATTTCATAGCAGTATTAGGGCATTGGTAATAATATCATAATAGCAGCTCCCATTTATTGAATGTTTTTATATTTCAGGCACTAGGATAAGCACTGAAGTGCATTATCACATTTTACCCTCCTCCAAACTCCAAAGAATCAGTCATTACCCCCAATTCACAGATGACAAATCGGAAGCTTCAAGCTCAATAACCGGAATATCTGGCAATTTGAATAAAGGTAAATTGTGTTGTCAAAACTTATACTCGTTATAAAAATAATTTAAAAAATTTTAAATTGAGGTTACCTTCAATTTTTATAAATACATATAAAAGTCAGAAAATATAGGCATGAATAAAGTAAAAAAACTCCTAGAGGTAACCACTGTTAAAAATTTAGTGCTTTTCTTTATGCATATAAATACATATGAACATATTTCTACTAAAATGGATCATGTGATACTGACTTATGCTTTTGTCTTATTTCCACTTCAGAATTATTTTGATTCCCTTTTATCGAAAGTTCATATAAATCACATTGTTCTTTCTCTTGGCAACCTAAGAAAATATTACATTGATGCGTCATGATTTAACTAGTACCTAGTTCATTGACATTTAGGTCTTTCATGTTTTCCCTTCTACAAATAATAGTGTGTTTCTGTGTGCATGTGTGTGTGCGTACCTATTTGAGTGTATCTGCCAAAATTTTTATTAATGGGAAAGCTGGATCAAAGAGTGAAACATGCATTTAAAATTTTGACAAACACTTCCAAATTGCCCTCCAAAATGATTAAACAAATTAACTTGCTCTCCAAAAGTTTTAAAAATTTCGAGTCATGCACATGCTTCCAATATTATCTCTCTTTAATTGTGTCATCAGTGAAGAATAATTTTCTAATGTAATTATTGTTTATTTTAGTTTCTCTATTTCTGTTCTGTATTGTTTCAGCTAGGTTATTTATATTTGTAATTTTAATTGATTTTGATTTGCAAACGTTATTTCTGTTTAGATATTAGTCCTTTGCTTTTCAAATGTGTTGCAAACATTTAACAAATTTTCTTCTCCCTTTCTATGTAGAAATTTTGTGTAGTCAATCCTGTATATATTTTCTTTTATAGCATCTGCAGTCTGTGATAAAACTTAGAATGTCCTTATCTAGTCTAAGATTGTAAGTAAGATTTACCCATTTTTCTTCTGATACTTTTATGGTTTCGTTTTTTGGCCTTAAAAACATGTATTCATCTGGATTTTAGAAAGCAGCAAGCAGTGACATAGTTCCCCAGTTTTATTCAAAATAAAAAAAGGCTAGTCAGTTGCCCGAACACTATAGATTCAATAGTTTCTCTAGTCACATTTATTTATTTATTTTATTATTATTTTTAAAAATTTGAGATAGAGTGTGTGTGAACAAGTGGGGGAAGTGCAGAGGGAAAGAAAGCGACAGAGACAGAGAGAGAGACAGTGGGAGAGAGAGAGAGAGAGAGGCATGGAGCCTGATCCCGTGACCCTGGAATCATGACCTGAGCCCAAGTCAAGAGTCAGACATGCAACCGACTGAGCCACCCAGGTGCCCCTAGTCGCATTGATTTAAAATGTCACTTTTACCATTTTCAAAGTCCCTGTATGAACTCTGGATTATTTTTAATTTTTATTGAGCTATAATTGGCATATCACATTATATTAGTTTCAGGTGTACAACATAATGACTTAGTATTTCTTTATGTTGTAAAATGATCACCGCAATGTCTAGTTACTATCCGTCACCATAATTAGAAATGTTTTTCTTGTGATGTGAACTTTTAAGATTTACTCTATTCGTAACTCAAAAATGCAGAAGAATATCACTAACTATAATCATCATGCTGTATGTTACACATTTATGACTTATTTTATTATTGGCAGTTTGTACTTTTTGACCCCCTTCACCTATTTCACTCACTCTCTAGCCCCTCCCTGCCTCTGGCAATCATTCTATTCTTTTTTTGAGAGAGAGAGAGAGAGAGAGAGAGAGAGAGAGAGAGATAGTGTGAGCAGAGTAGGGGCAGAGAGAGAGAAATTGAGAGAGAGAGGGACAGAAGATCCGAATTGGGCTCCGTGCTGACTGCAGAGAGTGTGATATAGGGCTTGAACTCATGAACCATCAGATCATGATCTGAGTTCAAGTTGGCCATTTAACCAACTGAGCCACCCAGGCGTCCCATCATTCTATTCTTTATTTTAGGCTTCATTGATCTTCCTGCCTATATATTTTCTCTGCAAAGACAACTTAAAAATATCTACATAATTAAACAATTTGATATGGGTGCTGAGTACCCTGGGCTGGGCATGAACAATTAGAAAAGATACCAGCCATCTCTAACTGCTAAAGATACATGGATACATCCTTCTTGAATCATTTGCTTCTTAATAATACACTATGTTTGAGATAATTTGCTTCAAACACAATGCAGAGTAAACTTACATCATTTGTTAAAAATATAAATTAAATATAATGATATATGCATTGCAGTAACAAATAATTGAGGGTTGTGGTTCTCAGTGGGGATTGGAAAGAAGCCCCTCTTGCCCGTGCCCTGTCCGTTCTTGTCCCCAACCCCTCCCCCAGGGAACAAAGTCTAAGGCAACCTTGAATGCATGCTTAGTTTTAAAAAGCCTATTGAAAGTAATAGGATATGTTTCTTTACATTGAGATCATTTACAAATTGGCAACATAATAAAAGCCAATGAAGGGAGTATGTTCCTTATTCAGAGTTTATAGAACGGATATGCGTCTGTCAAGCCAACCATCCAGCTGGACTCTCTGTATTCAAATTAAAGATAACAATATGCCTCGATACCTTTGAAAATGATCTTTATGTGGATTTTGATACTGACTTGTGAAATATCCAGATAACAGTGATTGAGGGTGTGAGTTTTCCATTTTTATATGAGGAAGAGCTGAATTTAAAAATTTGAAAATTTCTCATTTAAATTAATATTTCTTCCTCACCAAGGAGCAGAACAGCTCCTTAGCTAAAAGCTTACAAGAAAAAAGTCTGCCCTCTGTTCCGTCTGCTCATGGGCCTTTTGTCAGGTCTTCAACTCTCAAAGTCCATCTCGTCCTCTACCTTCAAAGAAGTGCTGTATTTTCAAACAGGACAGGAAAAAAATTAAGCTGTGTTTCTAAGGATGCAGCTTTAGTAAGAGGAGTAGAAAAACACTTGTCTTTAGGCAAATATTCCTTATTTCTTTCTGCAATGTGCTCTACCATAGATTTGTCTGTCCTTGCCTCTTATAGCCAACTGTGTGGTAACATTACCGCGGGAGTCTCTGGGAAAAGGGCCAAGGGTCCAGCAGCTTGCATTAGGCCCAAGGCCTGTAGCCAACCCAAAGGAAAGGAGCCCTTGTCACACACCTAGTGCCTAATTTTCCAGAACTCCACATAGGGATGTGAGGCTAAAGTCCACGTGTAGTGAAATGTAGCATTTATCTGGCTTTTGTCCATCTCTCTCCAGAACCAGTGGAGGGCAGCAGGGGCCAACTGAGGGCTCGGAGATGTAGTAAACTCAAGTATGTATCTAAAACATTGCCTCTTCTTTGATAATAGTATTCAGGTTTTTTTTTTTTTTTTTTTTTTTTCTGGTGCATTGCTCCTTCCCAAGATCAACTTTTGTGTTTTGGGTGAACTGCACTTCACCTCTGACCACAGGCATAAGCACGTGGTTTAGACTTGGAAGAAAGAATCTGCCAACTATTTTGATGGACATGAATGTACAGGATGTGGGGAAAGCATGAGTTTGGAATTACCTAAAATCTTCTCATGGAGCCTAGATGAGAAGCCAGAGGAATGAGCCAAGAAATCAAGACAAACCAGGTCCTGGTAGTTTAAATGAATTCAGGAATCAACCCATACATAAAGCCACCTAGAGTTAAACTTTTCTAATGAAAAAAAAAAAAAACCCAAAACATTTCTTTTTAAATTCCCAGTTTGGGGGTGCCTGGGTGGCTCAGTCGGTTAAGCGTCCAACTCTTGATTTCAGTTCAGGTCATGATCTCACAGTTCATGAGTTTGGGCCCTGCATCATCAGGCTCTGTGCTGGCAGTGTGGAGCCTGCTTGGGATTATCTCTCTCTCCCTCTCTCTGCCCCTCCTGTGTGCTCTCTCACTCTCTCTCTCTCTCGAAATAAATAAATAAACTTAAAATAAATTTCCCATTTTGAACTGGAATTCATGTGCCTTTAAAGACTCCTAACTAATATAGGGGGATACAAGATTATTGCCACTTCAACGTGACTAGATGGTGCATTTTCTCTTTTTGTCAACCTAGTATCTTCATAGATCAGGGATACTTTAGCTATTCCTCATCCTATGCTATTTTATGATGGATTAAGTGTGTCTTAGGACAGATTTTGTGGAATTTTTAGAGTGCAACAACCTAAACATTTGACTACTTAAGGCGTCTCTAGACTTGATGAACATAATATTTATAATTTCATGCAAATGCCGTACTAATTATTGCTCTATCAAATGTCTGTACCCGGTTAATCTGAGAATGACCGTCTCTTCTCATTATAGCCTCTCTGTTCTTTCTCTTCTTAGTTTTTATGCATTTTCTATCTCTCTGCCTCAATGGCAGGAGAAAATGGTGACTCTCATAGGTTACTATCTCAACTTCCTCCTAGGTAGAAAGTGAGAAAACTCCCTTGAAGTTAGAGGTCTAGATGCAAATTAGATTCTGCTCATCATTTAACTTTGTATGAGACATGGAAGATGGAAGTAAGTGGAGGCTACACATTTCCTGCTGTGGCAGTTGGCAAGCAACATGGTGGAGATATGAGTATTTAGAAAGGGAGGCAGTGGCCTGACTTTGAGCCTGCATCTAGTGTTCGGTGTGATATGTATGGAAGAAGTGCAGAAGCATCTTCAGTAGCAGCAGTAGTGGCTATTTGGCTGCTGAAATGCCATGACTTACCCTGATTTCTGATCCTCGAGTCCCTCCAACAAAATTATAAGTACCTAATTCCCTGTCTTGACTACTTTTCTGCTTAAAATATCTACAGCGGTTTTTATTTTCTGCCTTCCTGTGTGAATAATATACGGGATTATAGATTCTGGCCTTTTAGAAGAGAACCTGGGAGATGAGAAAAGAATAAATCGTATATTGAATGGAATCTGAAAAGATAAACTGTCAGACTGTGAAGTTACTGACAGGTTTGTATTTCCTGAATTGACCTTTCCCAATGTATTTCTGTAAACATATGTAAGCATTCTATGTATATAACATTAAAATGCACACTGATTAAGCATGCAATATTATAATACAAAAATAAATTGTTTTATTTTCTTGGTAAAATTCTGAGATATTATTGAGATATAGTCTTAATTATTAGTGATTCTTATTATGGGAATGAAATAAAATAAGTCATCCTATTACTCTTAAATCCATTTGTTCATGGAATCGATTTAATCTGGAAAATGGATTAGGTCAAAAGTAGTAATTTTTTGGGCAAAGAACAGTTTTGTGATATGGAAAACTTTCCTTCTTCAAGTTGCATTTTCTTTAATTTTCTCAGTAAAATATCACAGCAGGTTGCTAGAATCCATATACATTCCTGCAAAGAGTCCACATGATACTTGGATCTTTGAACTATGAATAACACTGAATCTTGGGGGAAGGGAGTATGTTTTATTTACCCTATATCTGCCAAAGTATAAATTGGAATGACAATAAGCATGCTGTGGCAGGCTAAATAATAACCTTCCAAAGATATCTACTCCCTAACACCAGATATTTATGAATGCTACCTCATGTATAAAAGAGATTTTGCAGATGCGATTTAGTTAAGGATTTGAAATAGTAAATTATCCTTGTATTAGTCTGCTACGGCTGCTGTAACAAAGTACCACACACTGGGTGGCTTAAACAGCACATATTTATTGTCTCATAGTTCTGGGATCTGAAAGTCCAAGATCAAGGTGTGAATAGGGTTGGTTCTCTGCGAGAGCTGTGAGGGAGAATCTTCCATGCCTCTCCCCTAGCTTGTTTTCTGGCAGTCTTACATACTCCTTGACCAATGGAAGTATCATGCAGATTGCTGCCTTCATCTTCACATGTGTTCCCCTTGTGCTTGGTGTTTGTCTCTATATCCAAATTTCTCCTTTTCATAAGGCCATCAGCCATATTGAATTAGGGCCCACCATAATAATCTGACCTTTATTAATTACATACGTAGTGACTTTAATTCCAAATAAAGTCACATTCTGAGGTCTTGGTGGTTAGGACTAAACCCATATATGAATTTTAGGGGGACATAATTCAACCCACTACCATCCTGACAGGCCATAAATATCATCATAAGGGTCCTTATAAGAGAGAGGTGAGGTCAGAAGTAGGAAGGGGGGTGATGCGATGATGGAAGGAAAAAGTGTGAGAGACGCATGGAAAAGGTCACCAAACAAGGAATGGTGGTATCCAGAAGCTAGAAAATGCTGGTGGTGGCTAGGGCTCTAGATTGACCCCTAGAGCCTTGGGAAGTAAATGCAACTTTGTTAATACCTTGACTTTTGTCCATTGAAACTGATTTCATATTTCTGGCCTCTGGAAGTACAACAGAAAGTATGTATTAAGCCACTAAGTTTGTGCTAATTTATTATAGTAGCAATATGAAACCAATATGCTTAATGAATTTTTGTTTAAAAATATCTTATCAATAATTTATAATTTAGAAATTTATCTTAATTGCTTGGGTAAATCAACATTAGTGAAGCTATCTTAGGACAGCTTTACTTCCTGAATGATATATCTAGTAAATTGTGTTCTTGAAGAAAATGTTCTACATTCTTGGTATGATTTTTTCCTATCTACTTTTCCTAAGACTACAAATCAGTTAGTCTATTCTTATATGAATGTGCTGCATTATAGTTATCCAAAGGCTTGCTATTTAGCAGCACCATGTATCTTGGATTCAATATTCGTCTTTGACATTGTGTATTTATTTAGTAAAACTAATTGTCCTTTGATTAGAGCTTTACATATACCTAGAAACAAATTGCATTATTTCTATTTCTGTCATTTATATTTAATCTTAGCTAAAAGGCCAAGAAGCAATCTCTATTTCTGTTATTTAACATATATATCTTTGAAAGAGTTTTGAATTTAAAAGTAGATATAGAGAGAATTATGGGTTCAAGTAACCTAAAAAATAGATTATTTGAGTCTATTTTATATCTAAGAAATGTGAGCTTCAGAAACCTTTACATGTCATTGATGACACAGTTCGTTATTAGTTAGCTATGAAAATTATATGAGAAGACTTCTTTTAAATATTTCTTCTTAAGTGCAATTTTATTTTCTTATAATTGAACACTATCTTCCTGTGCCTTCTCCAATATGATTTACTTTAGCAAAATATGTACAAGAATTTCTGCTTTTTCATATTTTCTTTGTAAGATATCACTTTAGGGGCGCCTGGGTGGCTCAGTTGGTTGAGCATCCGACTTCAGCTCAGGTCATGATCTCACGGTCTGTGAGTTCGAGCCTCACGTTGGGCTCTGTGTTGACAGCTCAGAGCCTGGAGCCTGCTTCAGATTCTGTGTCTGCCTCTCTCTCTGCCCCTCCCCTGCTCATGCTCTGTCTCTCTCTTGTCTCAAAAATAAATAAAAACGTTAACAAAAAAAATAAAAAAAAAGATTTCACTTTAGTTTCTCATAACTAACAAAAGTCAGCCCTCTAATCATTTCTTAAAATGCTTTAATATAGCAAAATGAAGTAGTGAAAAGATTGTGGTTGGATTCTAAACTTAGATAAGGATTCAGTTTCTAATTCAATCAGCTAATAGTTGTGTGCCCTTTGGAAAATTATTTAACACCTCTGTGTTTTAGTTCTATCCATAATAAGGGAGAATTATAATATTTGCCTAATAGAGTTACCTAATAGAGTTACGTTTAAGACTTAGAGTACTAGAAGGTACTAGCTATTGTTAAGATTTAAAATGCCTGGAGTCTTTATTAGAATATAGTAGGATCTAAAGAAATCATAGCGAAGATTACCACTGTTGGAATCATGTCATGGGGTACCAATCTTTTTGTTTATCTGCAAGTTCTCTTTCTCTTACATGAAATTCAAAGTTTCAACTCCTGTTTATTCTATTCTTTTAAGATTTACTAAATAATCTAGATTAAAAACAAACAAACCCTGCATAATGTAATCACGGCCCATTGTGCACTGGATCTGGGGCAGATTCAAGGCATTCATGTTTCAGAAACAGGAAGGAGAAACAACAATGTAATAGACAAGCTATAGCAGCTTTAAATTATATTATTATAGTGTTAAACTATATAAGCATTTAAATCCAAACTATATCAGTATATAAATTGAATGTACATGAGTGAATGCTTCAATTTATAAACAAAGTTCTAATACTGGATTGAAAATGCTTAACTCTATGCTAATTACAAAGGGATATTTTAAATATCACAACCTGAAACACTGGTTTAAAGTGAAAGATTGGAGGGAGGAGTTCAGATGGTGAAATAGAAGGACGCTGGGCTTTCCTTTTCCCTCATACACAGCTGTATTGAGGTCAGATGACTTGGAACACCCAGGAAATCGATCTGCAGAGTGGCAGAAGGATCTCCATGGAAGGAGACAGTGTGGCACATACAAGGTGCATGGAAGTGAATTGGAGGAGAAAAAAACAGTTCTGCAGAGGGGAGGGAACACTTTACATGGAGAGACAAAAGGGAGAGAATGAGAGGGGTTGAGAAAGTGCAACATCAAGTTTGCACAAGAGGCAAACCTCTCTACGGACTGGGGAGCCAGAAGTATTGAGCATCACATATTTTTTTTCCTTTTTCTTTTTTGCAAACAGCATTTGGGGCTCAAACTGAGGTTTTGGAAGTGCGTGACTTTCTTTGGAGCGGAGCTGTGGCACATTCCTGGGGAGGAAGGAGCTGGCCCTGGAGTGCATAGGGTGGTGTAGGGATCTCTAGGGAGCACTGGGAGCGAACATTCCACTTCCTGGATGGCTTTTGGAAGGAGGTTTGTTGCCTCCCCAAGGACAAAAGACCCTGCAGGTGCCAACAAGCGGCCTTTCATCAGCAGGGCACAGAGGCTCATCCAGAGCGAATATAAGCTTTGCTGCTTTTAGTGGTGCTACACCATAGATCCTGCAAATGTGGGACCATTTTTTTTTCCGGGACAAAGGATTTCAGACAAAGAGTGGAGAGGCTCTACTCCAGAGGAGGAGAGGTGGGTCCGCCTGGCGCCAGGTCCTTTAAGACTTTAAGACTTTGAGTTTTGAATCCCAGCCACACGCCAAAGAAAAAAATGTGGGAGATTTGTGGTGCAGGGCGAGCTGACTGCCCTCGCAAGGCTGTTAGGGCTGCCTGAACAGTGAGGGGTGTGAGATCCCCCGTCCAGGGTCAAGAGATTGGGGTGGTGCCATTTTACCCCCAACACCAACACGGTGGGACTTCAGAGAGCAGCATAGTGGCCTCCAGTGGAAGCAGGATCACTTGCACCAAACCCCGTCACCCTCTGCCTGGCGACTGGTTATTTGCTGGGGCAAGACTAAGTCAACACAGCAGGCCTCTGCTCCAGACAACCGATACAGGAAGCACCCCACATATGGGAAGGGAAGGAAAAATAAGATAAAAACAGAGAGGGAGACAAACCATAACAGACTCTTAAGAATCGAGAACAACCTGAGAGTTGCTAGAGGGGAGGTGGGTGGGGGGATGGACAAAATGGGTGATGGGCATTAAGGAGAGAGCACTTTTGGGGATGAGCACTGGGTGTTACATATAAGTGATTGAATCACTGGGTTCTACTCTTGAAACCAATACTACACTGTGTGTTAACTAATTTGAATTTAAATAAATAAATTTAAAAAATTATGTAAAGCATTTCCAGATCAACACATATTTACAAGGTGTCTGCTCATTCTATTTTAAATAAAAGTTAAGTGTAAAAAAAAATTTAAAAAGTAAAGCAAAAGGTTGGAGATATCTGTGTATCTATCTATCTATCTATCTATCTATCTATCTATCTATCCCAAACACTAACCAAAAGAAACTGGTGGGGGTTGTAGAAATATCGAACAGAGTATATTTTAAGTCAAGAAACATTATGAAAGATAGAGACATTCCATAGTGATTAGTCAATTCAACCAAAAGATTAAAGAATCCTAGTGTTAAATCAAGCTAATAACACGGTTTTGGAATGGATACGTTGAGTAAAATCAAAGAAGCTATGAGTAAAACAACAATCCTAGTTGTAGATATATTTTTAAAAAAATTTTTATAGTTTTGTTAAAATATAATAGACATAATAAAACAAATATATTTAAATTGTACAATGTGATGAATTTTGACATATGTATACACTCATGAAAACACCATCACAAGGATAAAGAATATATTCAGCAACACCTTTCTAAAGTTTCATTGTGTCCCACCATTGTCCTTTCTCCTCACTCTTCCTTGCCCCCTCATCCCTAAATAAATAATCTAAACCATTTAATAATTTCCTTTCTATTATTAAAATTCCCTTTCATTTTCTAGAATGTTATATGAATGGAAGCATGACTTCTTTCACTTAGCATAATTTTTTTTAGATCATCCATGTTAGTGTATCATTAATCAATTTCTTCTTGCTGTTGAGCATATTCCATTGTATTGATATACCAAAAGTTTTTAATCTATTAATTATTGACAGACATTTTCCACTTTTTAGTTATTACAGATAAGACAGCTATGAACATTTATGTACGAATCTTTGGGCACAAGCTTTCCTTTCTGCAGAGATAACTAGAAGTGGAATAGCTGTGTCAGATGGTTGGTGTGTGTTTAACTTTTTTAAGAAACTGCCAAGCTGATTTGTGAATTGATTGCATCGCATTCCAAACCAGCAGTATATGAGAATTCCGGGTGTTCATTCCCCATACTATAACTGGGTATGGTCAGTGATTTTAATTCTACCCATCCTAGTGTGTGGAATAGTATCCAATTGTGGTTTGAGTTACATTACCCTACTGATTAATAATGCCAAATACCTTCTCATATGCTTATTTTTCTTCAGTATATTAGCTGTGGTGTAGTGTCTGTTCATGTCTCTTGCCCATTTTAAAATTGTGTTGATTGTCTGACTTTGGTATCATTAATGCTGACTTCACATAATAAATTGGAAAGTGTTCCATCTTCCTTAATTTTCTAGGAGCGTATGTATAATTTTGGTATTTCTTCCTTAAATACTTGGTGGAATTTACCAGTGAAACCATATGGGCCTATAGTTTCCTTTGCAAGAATTTTTTTAAACTATAAATTCAAGTTAATTACTAGCTACAGTTCAATTCATATTATCGATTTCTTCTTTAGTGAGCACTACTACTTTGTGTCTTTTGAAGAATGTAACCATTTCATCTCAGTTGTCAAATGTGGCATAATATTTTTTTTCATAATATTTCCACATTGTATTTTAAGTAGCTGTAGAATCTGTAGTGATGTTTTCTCATTTATGCTATGGGTAATTTATGTTCTCTCCCTTTTTTTTTTTTTCCAGTTAGTTTGGCTAGAAGTTTATCAGTTTATTGATATTCAAAGAATAAGCTTTTACTTTTACTGACTTTTCTCTATTGATTTTTTGTTTTCTTTCTGTGTTTGTGGTCTTATGCTTATGATTCCTTTCTACTTACTTTGAGTTTCATTTCCTCCCTTTGCCCCCTAGTTTTTAATAGTTTATGAGGTCATTTTGAGATTTTTCTTTTTTTGTGGTGTAGATATTTAATTCTATAAATTTCACTTAAGTACTCTTGTGTTGCTGGAATAAATCCTACTTGATCATAATGTATAATTCTTTTTATAAATGCCGAATTTGTTTTGCTAGTGTTTTATTAAGGATTTTTGCATTTATGTTTATAAGGATATTGATCTATTGTTTTCTTACAGTATTTTCCCATTTGGTGTCAGGATAATGCTAGCATCTTAAATGAGTAGGGAAGAGGGGTGCCTGGGTGGCCCAGTTGGTTAAGCATCCCACTTCACCTCAGGTCATGATCTTGCAGTTTGTGGGTTCAAGCCCTATGTCCGGCTCTGTGTTGACAGCCTGGAGCCTGCTTGGGAATCTGTATCTCCCTCTCTCTGACCCTCCCCTGCTCATGCTCTGTCTCTCTCTCTCTCAAGAATAAATAAACATTAAAAAATTTTAAAAAATGAGATGGGAAGTGTGCCCTCCTCTTCTATTTTCTGGAAAATTTTGTGTAGAATTAGTATTCCTTCCATAAATTCACAAGGCAGGCATCAGGGCATGGACTTTTGTTGGTGGGAAGATTTTTCACTCCACACTCAATTTCGTGAACTGACATAGGGTTATTCTATTTGTCTATTTCTTGAGTGAGCTTTGCCAGATTGTGTCTTTCAGAGAATTTATTTGCATACAGCTGTGTTTAACATTATCATATTATCCTTTAATGTCTGTAGGAGTTGCAGGGACCCTCCCCTGCTTTTACTCCTACAAATAGTAATACTGTCTTCTCTCCTTTTTTCCTGGTTTCTCTGACTAGAGATTTATCGATTTTATTGATCTCTTCAAAGAACCAACTTTGAATTTCATTGAGTTTTCTCTGTGTTTTTTTTTTTTCTCACTTGTTTACGATTTCATTGATTTCTGCTATCTTTATTATTTCCTCTTTTCTTGCTTTGGGCTTCATTTGTCCTTCTTTCTCTAGTTGCGTGTGTTTTAGGAGGAAGCTGAATTAACCGACTTAGGACCTTTCTAATTTTCTAATATAAACACTATTCTCTAAACGTCCCTGTAAGCCTGCTTGCGAGAGCTCCCTGGCCTCCCCCGGGGATAGCACACCTGTGCTTTGTATCAGAGCAGTGCACGACTCGGATTCCGCGCTCAATCCGGTTTCCTGCCTTCTGAGGCAGTTGGTGCCGCTTTACTGCTCTCTCAGCAGCAGCAGCAGCAGCAGCAGCAGCAGATACCTCCGCCTGGGTGGCGGTTGTGAGAGAGACTGCTGTTTGTTTTTCTGTTCGGGGCTTTGGGTGCGGGCAGGTGGGCATTCCTGTCTCCCACGTAAGTGCAGGCAGCTTTTACCTCTCGGCTTTTCAGCATTGGTTTCCCTTTACCTAAAGCAAGGGCTACAGTCTGGCCATTCCATCCCAAGGGGGCGGACACCTTTTGCTTTCACCCCTCCATCAGAGTCAGTTGATATTTACTGGAACCCTAGCGGTGAGAGCGCTCCCTGCTTCTCCAGGCGCAGCGGAAGGCTTTCGCTTCCTTCGAGAGCCGGCTCCAGGAAGTGGGCGGGGTTTTACGCCGGCCGGAAAGACAGTCCCAGAGATGTCCTGCTCTGCGCCCAGGAGCGCGGGGTTTAGAGCCAGGGAAAAGCGATCTGAATGAGTGCAGGCTCTGTTTCTGTCTGGGGCTCCCATGAATTCCATGAATTCCACGCTTTTCCAGCTAGTGATGGGTTTGTGAAATTGTTACTTTTCTTCTTACTCCCTTGTGGCTGCCGCGTCTCCCTCCAGTGCTGTTTAAAAGGTAAAACAGTTTGTGTCTCTAGCTCCTCAGGAGTACACACCTTTTTGAAATTCAGTTCATCTGGTTGCCTTTTGACTTAAGCTCTCTGGCTTAAAAAAAAAAAAAAAAAAAAAAAAAAGATTTGGGGGATTATTTGGATTTTCCTCACTGTGTGAAGTGATGTTCTCTTGTGGTTTTCTGCATCTAAGCAGAAACATGTTATATTTGGTACATCCATTAGGAAAAAATAAAGGCTGAAAATCAGTTAAAAAATGCTTATTTATTTTGAGAGAGCCAGCGGAGGAGGGGCAGAGAGAGAGAGAGAGAGAGGAACAGAGAATCTGAAGCAGGTTCAAAAACTCAAACAGCAGATGCTGGGCTCAAACTCACAAACTGTGAGATCATGACCTGAGCAGAAGTCCATAGCTTAACTGACTGAGCCACTCAGGCACCCCTGAAAATCAATTTCTAATACATATCTCAAGAAATTAGAAGAAAAACAAATGTAATCTAAATTAACAAAATAATAAAGTAAGAAAAAATAATAAAAAGTAAACATATAATTGAGATAATCAACCAAGTCAAAAGGGTGGTATTGTTGAAATCATTAAATAATGAATCAAACCTCTGACCAGAGAAGGAAAAAATAAAATGTACAAAGTTCAGAAATGAAAAAGGAAACAATACAATTTTTGCAGGAATTTTAAAAGATAATAAAGTTGACATTATGAACACATACCTGCTACTGAATTTCACAATATAAATTAAATGGACAATTTCCTTTAAAAGCAAAATTCACCAAAACCAATACAAGAGGAGATAGAAAATCTGAATAGTCTTATATCTACCAAATATATTGGATGCATGATTAACAATCTTCACATACATACACCTTTCCCTGCATAAAAAAAAAAATAGGTCTAAATGATTTACTGTTGAACTTATGATATTTTCGTAAAATAGATAATGTTAAAGAGAATAGAGAATGAAAAAGAAATTTTCCTATCTTGGTTAGTGCATAGATTAATAACAGAAGCTGGACAGAAATTTCAAAAAAAAATCTATAAACTAATGACTCTCATGAACAAGGATGTGATGATTCAAAGCAAATTATTATCAAATTCATCAAGCAGTGTATAAAAAGATGAGACTTTGGGAACAATTTCGTGTTAGACAGGAAATTTGAGATTGCTTTAACATTTTAAAATCAGCCAGTATAACTTCCCACAGTAACAAAATAAGGAAGAAAACTGTGTAATTTTTCAATAGATGTAGAAATAGCATTTGGTAAATTATAACATTTCTTTATGATAAAAAATAAGTTATTTGTAGGCAAAGAGTAAGCTTAAAATTACTTTAAAGGTATCTACAAAAATAGAGTATATGGCATATTAATTGGTTATAAATATTAAAATTTTTTCCTCAGAGACTGGCACTTACCATATTTATTCATCACTATCCCAGATATCATATCATGGCCATTGTAATGAAGCAAGAAGAAAGATATAAAGCTTAGAATAGAAGAAATAAAGCTATAATTCACCCAGAGAATGATGTGAAGAATAGAAAAATTCTAAAAAAATCTAAACTACTAGATTTAGGCAGTGAATTTAGCAAGAAATTAAATCAATTAAAAACCAAACTGGAATGTAGAATTTTTTAAAAATGATACATTGACAACAGTATCCATCCAAACAGGCATGAGCGTAAATGTAAGATATAAAAAAAGTCAAAGGCTATGTACCTTGAATGAATAGGAAAACCCAGCAGTCAGTTTTTCCCCAATTGGTTTACAGATGTCACAGGTAGATGCAAAGTAATTATGAAGTTAATTGCTGATTTTATTCATATACTTTATAACTTTATGCTTTCATAAATTTACTTATGTTACATGTATAAGTTTATACATATCAAATATGTAATAAAACTAGCAAAAAATAAGGGATATAATATACTTGTGTCATATAGCAATGACAAAGAATTATTAAAATTAAAATATTTAGTTTTATGAAATGAATTTACACCAATCAATAAATACAAGATGAACAGAACAATTTTTTTTTTAAACCTGAAACAGGCATCTTACTGGAAAAATATTCAAAATGGATTATACATACAAAAATGAGTGGTCAGTCTCACATTTAATTGGACAGTATACAAAATAAAAAGTGCATGCAAAAACCAAGTTTCCCTTAATAGATTGGCCAAAACTTTATATCTAGTAGGTGTGTATATAGATACTACCATAGAATAGTGGCAATATTGTAAGGTGGTAGAACTTTCTTGAGAGTAGTAGGGCAATATCTTTCATAATTAAAAAAATATATATATATCATTTGACCTATACATTTATTAACTAGAATGTTATTCTAACACCTAGAACCAATGTTAAATAATTTGTGAAACATCTATTTTTTGATAATAATTATCAGTAGAAGAGAGCTGGGAATACAATTCCTTTACAATTACATCCACAAAGCCTAGTCCGTATTGTGACAAATAGTGACATATTAGAAAATTTTCCACTAGAATTAGGAACAAGTCAAGAATCTACTAGTTTAACCAAATGAGGTGCATGTGTATGTGTGAATATGGAATGGTCTTTAGGATATGTTAGTATTCTTAATGTTAGTATTCTTAATGTTGATACAAATTGGTATAAATTTTGTGGCAGGAAGTTAAGAGATCTTCCCTTTTGAGAATTTATATATTTTAGTGGTGAACTAGGAGAGAAGTCATTTGATAATAGGAGGTGTTGCATTCTTGGACATATGAGGAAATTAGGAAAGATAGACAATGGCTTCTGTGAGGAATGAGTGTGAAACACAGAAG
The DNA here is from genome assembly GCF_018350175.1 of Felis catus. Classification (NCBI taxonomy): domain Eukaryota; kingdom Metazoa; phylum Chordata; class Mammalia; order Carnivora; family Felidae; genus Felis; species Felis catus. The sequence goes on along the minus strand of NC_058376.1, from coordinate 117,059,888 downwards.
AATGTCTGACTAGTATTTAAGTTTATGTTTATTCAACAAATATTTATTGAGGACCTGCTGTGCCAGGCAAAGGATATACCAATGAGTGCATAAGACAATATCCCTTTCCTCCTGGAACCTGCATGGAATTCTTGCTTGATTTCAGAGACAGGGAATTTCTTTTGTCATGTTGCTATGAAGACATGAGGTACTCTCACAGAGCCATGTTGGTTTCAAGAGAAGTGTCATCTGCAGAAGGATTATGGTTATCCCCTCAAGGAGATACCACTTTTGTGAATACACCAACTTTTGTGCTTTGATAGTTTGGCTCTCAGTTGTCGTGGGCTAGGAATCCCAAGTTTCATAGCACTGTGTCAATGGCAGAATCATATTGACTGGTCTTTCAACGCAAATATTTCCAATCAGATTGCTAATGTAACTTAGAAGGGAGAGTAGCTTTCCTAGTGATTTGAATACTCATGCCAGCATCATCAGTGCAATTTCTCTTTGTAGTTGAACTTCTTCGTAACTCAAGTTAGTTAGAGGGTTGCGTGGTGAATATTACACCAGGAAAAGAGGAATTATATGCATGGATTGCTTAACGGCAGGCTAAGTTGCAGGCTACAAGTAGGTCACATGGAGTCATTCATCTCCTATATGTCTTGGGAGTTATTGGTGGAAAGTCTTTGCTTTCATATTCATTAAGGGAAAAACTTAGTGATTCTGAAAATCAAAATTTAGTGCCCAATCTCTCTCTCTTGCTGTGCTTCGATGTTGTATTAGTTATCCATAGCTGCACAAAAGTTACTCACAAAACATAGCAGCTTGAAACAATGAACGTATTTATTATCTCATACACTTGCTGAGGGTCAAGAAATATGGGATTGGTTTTGCTGAGTGGTCCTGACTTAAAGTCTCAGGGGTCAAGCTACATACAGCCCAGGCTGCATTCTGTGAGGATGTGAATGGGGCTAGAGGATCTATTTTTCAGTTCACTTAACTGGCTTAAGGGGGCTTCAGTTCCTCACCACATAGTTATCACCATAGAGTTGCATATGACATGAATTCCCCAGATTCAAGGAATTGAGAGAGATGTCGCAACCAAGACAGAAACCTCAGTCTTTTAGAAATTAGTCTTGGAGAAGACATACTATCATTGCCGCCATTTTCTATTCGTCATTCTGACCAATGACTGCTGTTACAGTATGGGCGGGATCAAGTAAGGATTTGAATACCAGGACACAGGAGTTATCAGGGACCATTTTGGAAATGACCTACTACAGATGGGCACGGCTTCTGTTTTTCTCTTTGCTTCTAGATTAACCAGCCTGGCATTCACCCATTCTTCCTTGTGCTATAGTAACACTATCCATTAGATTATTATAAAGTCACTTAAACCTTGCCTGAGAATCATCCTACCTCTTTGAGAAGACTTATTATGTGTTCCTCTTGAATTTTAATTCTTGATGAAAATCTTATTTCTTTCCAAGTTCTTGGGGGACCAATATTTTTTTGTTAGGTAAATATGAAAATGTAGCCATACATGTGCATTAATGACTAAATCTTAAGAGATTCTAATCAATATATCACATTTTAGTTTGGCCATTTTCTTCACACTTTGTTTTATTCATTTGTCTTGTATCTCTTTAACATTAGTGATGAATGCTAACCCTTCTTTTTCCCATTGCTTTTTTGGGGAGAGGAAGGCAAGATAGAGAAACAGTTAATTTTAAACTAACCTTTGAGTCTTTATGTAATATTTAAAAATACATGATTTCAAATTGGTATTAGAATGAAAATTATGTAAAATGGGAATAAAAATATCACATTTAGATTTCATATATTGCATGTGGAAATACATACATATATACAAATATATGTAATCACTGAATGAAGATCTATAACTTGGTTGATATGTATTCTGTTCACTTTACATTAAAGGGCACTACTCACAAATACTAATAAAAAAGGGATGCTTTTGATAAACAACTCTAATGGTCTGTTGGTAAACTTTGGTTTAAATGGAGGCCTGTAGAGCACGAAAGAGAAAACAAAACATCCCCAGAGAAGTAAATGTACTGCATATTGACATGAACTAAAAAAAAAAGAAAAAGAAAAAAAAAAAAGAAAAGCAAAAAAACAAGCCACCAACAGGTTAATGATTTGAGAAATGTAACTTCTTAGTTAAAATATCATATATTCATGTGGCCACAATACAATATTTTTCTATTTATTTTCTACAAATAATGTTGTATTTCTTACTGTAGTGAATATACCTGGAGAAATTAGATGTGAACACTTTATGGTTTTTAATAGTTCAGTTCCTCAGGAGAATTCTCCATCTTGATTATATATATAGATGACCATTGTTCATAGTATGGTAGAAGTATATGCAATTCCTAAAATCATAAGATAGTTCAGAGAAGCCAAAATAAAGAAATAGAAGAAAAATAGCCCTTAAACTTTAGTAACAATTTGTATGGTGACAAGTTTATTAAGAAATACCAAACTTTTTTACCCTATCTCTTGGAAATGATAGAACCACAAAGTGAGACTCCTAGAAAGGGAGTTTCATAAAATTCCATGAATCCCCTGTGTGAATCCTCTCTAGTCACATAATCCTCCTAAATTTAGTCTTAATTTTTCTGAAAGAATGGAATTACTGTTCTTAAAGATGACTTCAGTGAACACAGTGATTGCTGCATCGAAGTATACATAAATAGTTTTTTAAAAGTATTTATTTATTTTTGAGAGAGAGAGAGAGAGTGCTAGTGGGGGAGTGACAGAGAAAGAGGGAGACATGGAATCCAAAAGCAGGTTTTAGGCTCTGAGCTGTTAGCACAGAGCCCAATGCAGGGCTCAAACCCACAAACTGCGAGATCATGACCCGAACTGAAGTCAGACGCCTAACTGACTAAGCCACCCAGGTGCACTGATAAATACTTTGTAGAGAAAAGATCTTTTCTTTATAGTTTCAAATTAATATGACTTGTTGACAAAAGCATGAATACACAGATTATATTTTTATTGTATGATGATATACTCTTCCATATTTGTTTATAATAATGATTTTACTTAAAAAAATTTTTTTAACATTTATTTATGTTTGAGAGAAAGAGAGAGCATGAGGGGGAGAGGGACCTAGAGAGAGGGAGACACAGAATTGGAAGCAGGCTCCAGGCTCTGAGCTGTCAGCATAGAGCCCGATGCGGGGTTCAAACTCATGAACCGTGAGATCATGACCTGAGCTGACGTCGGACACTCAACAGACTGAGCCATCCAGGCACCCCTGATTTTACTTTCTAATATGTGCAGCATATGTACAGAAGCGTTTGCCTCCTTGATCACAAACCAGTTTTTTAAAAGTTATAATTCCAGGTCTATTGAGACATCACTGAAATAAAATATTGTGTAAGTTTAAGTTGTAGGAGCATCTGGGTGGCTCAGTCAATTCAGCAGCCGACTCTTGATTTTGGCTGAGGTCATGATCCCAGGGTTGTGGGATCAAAGTCCATATTGGGCTCTGAAAATGAGTGTGGAGCCTGCTTAAGATATCTTCTCTCTCTCTCCCTCTGTCCCTTCCCCCTCTAAAAATAAAGAATAAGAAATTAAAATTAAAAAGAATAAAGTGTATATTGTGATGATCTGACACACACTACAAAATGACTACCACAGTAGTGTTAGTTAACCCTTCACGTAATTACCATTTCTTTTTTGTGATAAGAACAATTAAGACCTACTCTCTTAGTCTCTTTCAGGTATATAATTCAGTATTGTCAATTATGATTCCTGTGTCGTACATTAGATCCCCAGAACTTATTTATTGTATTACTGGAAGTTTAGGTCCTTTGACGGGTATCTCCCCATTTTCTCTAGTCCCTGGCAACTACCATTCTACTCTCTATTTCCGTTAGTTCATGTTTTTAAGATTTCACTTATAAATGATATCATACAGTATTTGTCTTTCTCTGTGTGACTCACTTGGCATAATACCCTCAAGTTCCATCCATGTTGTCATATGGCAGGATTTTCTTCAGTTTCATGGCTGAATAATATTCCACTATATGTGTGTATGTATGTATGAATGTATACATATCCGATATATACACACCACATCTTCGTCCATTCACCTACAGGTAGGCACTTAGGTTGTTTCCTTATTGGCTATTACAAATAATGCCCTGAGAACATGGGAGTGCATATATATCTTTGGGATCCTGATTTCATTTCCTTTGGATACATATCTAGAAGTGAAATTACTATATCATGCAGTTCTATTTTTAATATTTAAAAAAACCTCCACACTATTTTTTTAGACTGGCTGTACCAATTCACATTCCTACTGATAGTGCACAAGGATTTCCTTTTCTTCCCATCCTTGCTTGTTCTCTTTCTCTCTCTCTTTTTTATAAAAGCCATTCAAATAGGTGTGCAGTTGTATGTTGTGGTTTTGATATCCATTTCCCTGATGATTAGTGATGTTGAACATCTTTTCATGTACTTTTTGGCCATTTGTATGTCTTCTTTGGAAAAATTGTTCATTAATTTTGCACATTTTTAAATCATGTTTGCTTTTTTAACTGTTCAGTAAATAATATCACATGAGTTCTTTATATAATTTGAATATAACCCTTTATCAAATATATAACTTGCAAATATCTCATTTTATTCATTAGGTTGCCTTTTCATTTTGTTGTTTCTTTTGTTATGCAGAAGTTTTTAGTTTGATGTAATCTCATTTATTTATTTTTGCTTTTGTTACTTGTGCTTTTAGTGTCATATCCAAAAAAATTATTGCCAAGACAATGTCAAAGAGCTTTCCTTATGTTTTCTTCTCAGAGGTTCAGGTATTATGTTTAAGTCTTTAATCCATTTTGAATTAATTTTTTGTGAATGGTATAAAATAGGGGTCCAGTTTCATTCTTCTGTATGTGATTATCCAGTTTTCTCAATACCATTTATTGAAGAAAGAGTCCTTTCCCCATTGAGTATTCTTGCCTTCTTTTGTTCCATTAATCTATGTATCTGTTTTTATGCCAATGTCATACTGTCTGGATTATTATAGTTTTGTAATACAATTTGAAATCAGAAAGTGTGATGCTCCCAGCTTCAGTCATCATTCTTAGGATTGCTTTGGCTGTCTGGAGCCCTAAGTGATTCCATAAAGATTTTTGGATTGTTTTTCTATTTCTGTGAAAAATGCTGCTAGAATTTTGTTAGGAATTTCTTTGAGCCGACAGATGGCTTTGAGTAGATATGAACGTGTTAACAATATTTATTCTTCTAATCCGTTACATGGGATATCTTCCTATTCATTTATGCCTTCATTTTTTTTTTTTCATCAATGTCTTCTAGTTTTCAGTGTACAGGTCATTGTTCTTGTTTAAATTTTTAAGTATTTTATTGTTTTTGATGCTATTGTGAATGGGATCAATTCATTTATTTTTCAGATATTTTGTTGTTCATGTATAGGAATGCTAGTGATTTGTGCATGCTGGTTTTGTATCCTGCAAGTGGAATAGTTAGGATTTTTTATATATAAGATCATACCATTTGCAGCAGAGACAACTTTACTACTTTTCAATTTGGATGCCTTTTATTTTTTTTTTTTTCTTGCTTGATTGGTGTGGCTGGGATTTTCAGTACCATGTTTAATAATAGTGAGAGTGGTCACTTTTGTTTTTGTCTTGATGTTGGAGGAAAAGCTTTCAACTTTTTTTCAACTTTTTGAGCAAGATGTTGGCCGTTGGCTTATTATACATGGCCTTTATTATGTCGAAGTATATTTCTTCTATATCCAGTTTGTTGAGAGTTTTTACCATGAAAGGATGTTGGATTTTGTCAAATGCCTTTTCTGCTTTTATTGAGATGATCATGATTTTTTATCTTTTATTCTATTAATGTGATGTATTACATTTATGTATTCATATAATAATGAAACGATTTTGTATTTCAAGGATGAACCCCAGCTGATCATGGTGTACGGTCCTTTTAAAGTATTATTGAATTTAGTTTTCTAACATTTTCATGAAACTTTTTGCATCATGTTAAACAGGGATGTTGGCCTATAGCCTTTTGTTTGTTTGTTTTTTAGTGTTTTTATCTAACTTTGGTATCAGGGTAATGCTGGTGTTGTAAAAAAATTTTGGAAGTGTTCCCTACTCTTCAATTCTTTGGAAGAATTTGAGGAATTAGTGTTAATTTTTCTTTAAATGTTTGCTAGACTTTACCAGGGAAACCACTTGGCCCAGGACTTTTTTTCTGTTCAGACATTTTTGGTTAATGATTCAATCTCAATATTGGTTTGTTCTATTTTCACAATTCAGTCTTGGTAGGTTGTATGTTTCTAGAAACTTGTGTATTTCTCTGAGGTTATCCAGTTGGTTGGCATGTAATCATTCATAGTAGTCTCTTATAATACTTTTTTTCATCTGTGGTTTCAGTTGTAATGTCTCCTTTTTCATTTCTGATTTTCTTTATTTTATTCTTTTTTTCTTAGTCAATGAAAAGTTTGTTTTGTTTATCTTTTCAAAAAACTGCTCTTAATTTCATTTGACCTTTTCTATTGTTTTATGGTCTCCATTTATTTTTGCTGTGTTCTTTGTCATTTCTTTCCTTCTACTACATTTGGGTTTAGTTTGATCTTCTTTTTCTAGTTCCTTGAGGTGTAAAGTTAGATTGCTTATTTGCAATCTTTCTTTTTTTCTAAATGTAGGCATTTATTGCTATAAACTTCCCTGTTTCAGTTGCTTTGCTGAATCTTATAAGTTTTGGTATTGTGTTTCCGTTTTCATTTGTTTATATGTATATCTATATATATATCTATATATATACACGCACGTATACATACATACATGTGCGTGTATATATATATATTTGAGATTTCCCCTTCGATTTCTTCTTGACCCATTGATTGTTCAGGGATGTTTTGTTTAATTTCCACATGTTTGTTAATTTTTCAGTTTTATTGGTATTTATTTCTAGTCTCAGACCACTGTGTTCAGAAAAGATACTTGGTATGGTTTCAATCTTATTAAATTTATTAAGACATATTTTGTAACCCATTATACGATCTACCTCTGAAATTGCTTCTTCTACACTTGAGAAGAATGTGTATGTTGCTGCTTTTGGATACAGTGTTCTGTACATATCTTTTAGGTCCATTTGGCCTAAAGTATAATTCCAGTCCGTGTTCATATTTATTTTTTGTCTGGATTATCCATTGTCAGGAGTAGGGTATTGAAGTCTCCAACTACTGTTGTATTGTTAATTTCTCCCTTCAGATCTGTAGTATTTGCTTAATATATTTAGGTACCCTAATGTTGGGTGCATATATATTTATGATGATTGTATCCTTTTGATGAATCGACACCTTTATTGTTACATAATGACCTTCTTTGTCTACCATTTCTAGCTTAAAGTCTGTTTTTTTTTTTTAATTTTTTTTTCAACGTTTATTTATTTTTGGGACAGAGAGAGACAGAGCATGAACGGGGGAGGGGCAGAGAGAGAGGGAGACACAGAATCGGAAACAGGCTCCAGGCTCTGAGCCATCAGCCCAGAGCCCGACACGGGGCTCGAACTCACAGACCGTGAGATCGTGACCTGGCTGAAGTCGGACGCTTAACCGACTGCGCCACCCAGGCGCCCCTGTTTTTTTTTTTTTTTTTCTTATGTAAGTATAGCTAACACTGCTCTTTTTTGGTTTCCATTTCATGGAAGATCTTTTTCCATCACTTCACTTTGAGACTGTGTGTGTTCCTAAATCTGAAGTGAGCCTCTTGGAGGCAGTGTTTATTTGGGTCTCATTTTTTTTAGCCACCCAGCCATTCAATGACTTTTGATTGGATAATTGAATCTATTTAAATTTAAGTCCTTGCTTATTGGTAAGTACACTAATGTCATTTTATTAATCTGGCTCTTTTGTAGTTTCCTTGTTCTGTTCTTCTTCTCTAGCTGTCCCCCTTTGATAATTAATGATTTTTCATAATGGAATGCTTTGATTTCCTTCTCTTTATCTTTTGTGTATTTAGTGTAGGTTTTTTGTTCTGTGGTTGCTGTGAAGCTTACATAAAGCATTATGTATAAAAACAATCTATTTTAAGCTGATAACTTTGATCACATACAAAAACTCACCATTTAATCCCCTCTTTAAAGTGTTTGATGTCAGGTTTATCTTTTTTTATATTGTGTGTTTATTAAGGAATTATTTTAACTATAGTTGTTTAACTGTCCTTTAACCTTTATACTAGAGTTAAGTGGTTAATGGGCTACCATATGAGCATATTAATATCTAATATTATGGTATTAGAATACTCTGAATTTGACTGTGTGCTTATTTTTATCAATTTGTTTATATTTTCATATGTTTTCATGTTAATAATTGCTGTTCTTTCAACTCAAAGAACTCACTTCAGGATTTCTTATAAAATACGTCTATTGGTGATGACTCCCTCAGCGTCCCTCATACTCCCTTGTTTGTATGGAATCTTCTTTTTTTCTCTTTCATTTCTGAAAGACAAATTTTCCAGATAGAGTATTCTTGGTTGACAGGTTTTTTTTTTCTTTCAGCATTTTGACTATATCATATTTACTCTGTAAGGGCCTATAAGATTTCTGCTGAGAAATCTAATAGTCCAGTGGGGGTTCCATGGTAAGTTACAAACTTCTTTTTCCTGCTGCCTTTAAGATTTTTTTCTTTGATTTTTTTTTTTACAGTTTTACTATAATGTGTCTTGGAGAAGAGTTCTTTATTTGAGTTTGTTTGGTGACCTATACATTTCATAAACTTGGATGTCCAAATATCTCCCCGGATTTGGGAAGTTCTCAGTCATTATTTCCTTAAATAAGCTTTCAGCACCCTTTCCCCTCTGTTCTGCTTCTGGGACCCAAATAATTAGCAAATTGTTGATCTTGCCGGTATCCTATAGATTATGTAGGCCTTCTTCTTTATTTCTCATTCTTTTTTCTTTGTTCTTCTCCAGCAGAATAATTTAAAAGATCTTGTCTTCTAATTCACAGATGCTTTCTTCTGCTTGATCCATTCTTCTGTTGATTCTTCTTATTGTATTTTTCATTTCATTCACTGTATTCTTCAGCTTCAGAATTTTTGTTTGGTTCTTATTTATTATTTCTAACTCTTCGTTAAACTTTTCATTTTGTTCATGTATTATTTTCCTGATTTTGTTGAATAGTCTTCCTGTATGTCTTATAGCTCACTGAGCTTCCCTGAAACAATTATTTTGAATTCTTTATCATAAATTGCAGATATTCATGTTTTTGGAGTTGGTTACTGAAAGATTATTATGGTCCTTGCTCATGTCATGTTTCTTTGATTTTTCATGTTCCTCGAAGTCTTGTGTTGCTACCTTTGCATTGAATAACAATAACTTCCTCCAGTCTTTACTGATTGACTGGAGAGAAATGTCTTCTGTCCACCCTCTAGTTATTCTGCAACATTCTCAGACCTTCTCCAAATACATCTGATCCACGTTTCTTGCTCCCTCTTGTGGTAGAAATTCAAAACAAGCATTAAAAAAAGTCAACTCTGCAATGCACCTATCTGGGTGCTGACAATCTCCCTCTCATTTTCCTAAGGGTGGAGCTAAAAGTCAAGTGTGTGGTGTCTTCTGGTCCTGAAGATTAGGGGCCAGCTTTTTGCATGTGCTCACCAGTCATCTTGCAAAGCTCAATTGTCACTGTCATTGGGAATATATTGAAGGTATCAGCCACAGGGTTGGGGTGTGAGTTAGATGTGCAGACTGCTGATGGTGCCAATGGGCCAACTGACAAAATCTGTTAGTGAAGTGTCCCTAGTGATTGTGGGTTGGCTTTTTGATGGAGTCTGTGACACAGTAGGATCCCCATGTCCCATTAATCCCCTGTGAGAATCTTATCTACTGCTTTCAGCTACTCCCTACCCCAAAGTCATGCAACTCATGACTTAATACTTTGGATGTGACAAGAAAGAAATGGGCCTCTTGGGCAGTTTCCTGCACAGCTGGAGAGCTAGGCACTTACTCATATGTTCTTACTTTCCCTTGCAGGAGAAATCATGGGCCAAGAAAATCTCTTCTGGCATTGAACTGTGCTGCCTTGGTAGAGGGGTGATGTGTTGAACTGTTTCTCTTCCCCAGTGCGTACAAACTTACATAATTTTGCTTTACTGGTGTGCTAGAACTTCTCTGCTAGAAACTTGACTTCACAAAGGATGTCTCATTTGTGGGTGGTTGTCTGAGACAGTGTTCCCCAGATCTCCTGGAGTGCAGTCAAGAGGGGCTGGAGCCAGGATTGAGGTTGATATACCTATTACTCAATGCAGGGCCAGGGAGTACTTCTCCTGGGTACTTTGGCATGTGGCGTTGCACCTAACATCTCTCATAAGGTACTTTTGTCTGTGGATGGATGCCAAATTATCGTTGCGAGAGGATATGAGCAAAGGGCATCTTTTTTGGTCATTTGCTGATGTCACTACTGAAGCCAGTTTTAGTTAGCTAAATATTTGCTGAATATTTACTTTATCTCCACCAGGTTGACAGTTTGTGATGGAGTAGAGATTAAGTAGACTTAAGTGTCAGGGAGGCTGCAGTGTGCAAAGCCATAACAGAATAAGAGAACATTTATTCTTAATTTCAGTACATGATAGAAATGTGGACCCCCAAAAGGGTATTTGTAAATGTTTGCTATGTCAGCATTTTTTATATGTAGGGAATTGGTTCCATGTGTATTAAAATATTTGGATCACTCCAACTCAAAAGGAAGGAGAAAACCATAAAATGGGTGATCTAGGCAATTAATAAGGTTTTTAAAAGTTCTTTTTTTAAGTTTATATATTTATATAAATAATATATTTATTATATTTATAAATATTTATATATTATATATATTATATATAGTTATATTTATTTATATATTATATATTTATATTTATAAACATTTATGTATTTATTTTGAAAGAGAGAGAGTGTGTGAGCAGAAGAGGGGCAGAGAGAGAGGGAGAGAGAGAATCCCAAGCAGGCTCCATGTTGTCAGCACAGATCCTGCCACAGGGCTTAATCTCATACACTATGAGATCATGACCCGAGCCAAAATCAAGATTTGGATTCAACTGATTGAGGCACCCAGGTGCCAATAAAAGTTAATTCTTGATGTAGTAAAACCATACCCATCCATACTAGCCAATTGGTATCACAAACAATGATAAAATCTGTATATGTATACAAATCTACTTGGGCTCACATGCAAGGTTATTTCTACTGTCAATGACAATGGCAGAATATGAGAGTGAAGGGCATGAGCGTCTTCAGCTTACTAGGTATCACCAAATTGCTCTCAAAAGTTGTACTGATTTACACTCTTATCTTAAATATGAGTTGTCATTTTCTTACATGTTTGTAAATGTTTGCCAGTCTGAAAATGTGAAATGATATCTCACTGTTACAATTTGTATTTACTGGAGACAAATGAGGTTGAACAACTTTTGTTTTCTATGGGCAGTTTTGCATATGTCTCCTATCTCCTGATCATTTTTCTTTTTAAGTTTTTTTTTCATGTTTATTTATTTATTGGGGAGGGGAGGCAGAGAAAGAGGGAGAGAGAATCTCAAGCAGCTAATAGTGCAGAGCCCAATGCAGGGTTCGGTCTCACAAACTGTGAGATGAAGAGCTGAACCAAAATCAAGAGTTGGATGCTCTACTGACTGAGACACTCAGGGGTCCCTGATAATTTTTTCTTTAAACTTTTTACTGAGGGATAATTGACACACAATGATATATTAGTTTCAGCAGTGAAACATACTGAATTGACAATTTCATACGTTACTCATGCTCATGACAATAAGGGTGGTTACCATTTTTTGTCCTATTTTTTATTTTGGGGGGGATGTTGAATTGTATAAGTTCTTTTTATATTTTGGATATATATTTATATATATTAGGATACATCCTAATCAAATGTATCATTTGCAAATATTTTCTCCTATTCATTAGGTAGCCTTTTTGTTTTGTTGATGGTTTCATTTGCTGTGCAAAAGCTTTTTATATGGAGGTAGTCCTTATAGTTTATACTTTTGCTTTTGTTTCTCTTTCCTGAGAAGACATATCCATAACTATGTTGCCAAGGCCAATGCCTAAGAGATCACTGCCTTTGTTTTTTTTTGTTTTTTTTTTTTGTTTTTTTTTTTTACGAGTTTTATGTTTTCAACTCTCACAATTAGGTTCTTAATCCATTTTTGGTTTGTTTTTGTGTATGTTGCAACAGTGTGGTCCAGTTTCATTCTTTTTCATGTAGCTTTCTAGTTTTCTCAATACCATTTGTTGAAAAGATTGTCTTTTCTCTATTGTATATATTTGGCTCCTTTATCATGGATTAATTGGCCATATAGGTGTGGGTTTATTTCTGGGCTATCATATTCCATTTATCTAGAAGTCTGTTTTTGTGCCAGTACCATGCTGTTTTGATTACTACAGCTTTCTAATGTATCTTCAAATCTAGAATTGTGATGCATCCAGCTTTGCTTTTCTTTCTCAAGATTGCTTTGGCTATTCGAGGTCTTTTGTGTTTCCATACAAATTTTAGTATTGTATATTTCAGTTCTGTGAAAGATGCTACTTCTCTGAAAGGTGTATTTTGATAGGGATTGCATTGAATCTATAGATTGCTTTGGGTAGTATGGACATTTAACAGTATTAATTCTTCCAGTACATGAGCATGATATGTTTTTTATTTGTTTATGTTGTCTTTGATTTCTTTTATCAGTGTCTTCTAGTTTTCAGAGTATAGGTCTTTTTTACCCCTTTGGTTAAATTTCTTCCTACGTATTTTATTCTTTTTGAGCAACTGCAAATGGGATTGCTTTCTTAATTTCACTTTCCAATAGTTCATTATTAGTGTATAAAAACACAATAGATGTGTATTAATTTTGTATTCATCAACTTTACTGAATTGATTTATTACTTCTAATAGTTTTTTGGTAGAGTCTTTAGGGTTTTTTATGTATAGTGTCATGTCACTATCTGCAGCTAGTGACAGTTTTACTTCTTCCTTGCCAATTTGGCTGCCCTTTTTTTTTTTTTTTTTATTTTCTTGTCTAATTGTTGTGGCTAGGACTTCCAGTATTATGTTGGATGAAAGTGGTGGACATCCCTGTCTTATTCCTGACTTAGAGAGAAGGCTGTCAGTTTTTCACCACTGAGTATGATTTTAGCATTAAGTTTTTCAGATGTGGACTTCATTGAGATGTTTCTGTAAACCCAGTTTGTTGAGGGTGTTTATCACTAATGGATGTTGTATTTTGTCAAATACTTTTTCGGCATCAATTGAGATTATCATATAGTTTTTATCCTTCCTCTTGTTAATGTTATGTACCATATTGATTGATTTGCAAATATTGAGCTACCCTTGCATCCCTAGAATAAATCTCACTTGATTATGGTGAGTGAATCTTTTAATGTATTGTTGAATTGGGTTTGCTAATATTTTGTTGAGAGTTTTTGAGTCTATGCTCATCAGAGATATTGGCCTATAGTTTTTTGTTTTTTTTTGTACTATCTCTGTCTTGTTTTGGTATCAGAGTAATGCTGACTTCATACAATGAGGTTAAAAGTTTTCCTTTCTCTTCTATTTTTTTGTAATAGTTTGAGAAAAATAGGTATTAACTCTTCTTTAATGTTTGGTGGAATTCACCTGTGATGCCATCTGGTCCTAGACTTTTATTTGTTGGGAATTTTTTGATTACTAATTCAATTTTATTACTAGTAATTAGTCTGTTCAACTTTTCTATCTTTTCCTGATTCAGCTTTGGGGAATTGTTAGTTTCTAGAAATTTACCCATTTTTTTTTAGGGTTGCCAATTTGTTGGCATATAATTTTTTGCGGTAGTTTCATAGTTTTTTGTAATTCTGTGGTACAGATGGCTATTTCTCCTCCTTCATTTAAAAAAATTTTTTTTTAACATTTATTTATTTTTGAGACAGAGAGAGACAGAGCATGAACGGGGGAGGGGCAGAGAGAGAGGGAGACACAGAATCGGAAGCAGGCTCCAGGCTCTGAGCCATCAGCCCAGAGCCCGACGCGGGGCTCGAACTCACGGATCGCGAGATCGTGACCTGAGCTGAAGTCGGACGCTCAACCGACTGAGCCACCCAGGCTCCCCTCCTCCTTCATTTTTTATTTTATTTGCGTTCTTTCTTTTTTTTTTTTTTTAATTTTCTTCTTTCTTTTTTCTTTTTCTGTTTTGATGAGCCTTATAAGGTTTTATCAATTTTGGTTTTCTTTGCAAAGAACTAGTTCTTGATTTCACTGATCCTTTTTGATTAGTCTCCCCTTTCATTTATTTCCACTCTAATCTTTTTTTTTTCTACTTGATTTGAGCTTAACTTGTTCTTTTTTTTTTTTTTTTCTATCTCTTTTAGGTATAGGCTAGGTTATTTATACTATATTCTTTCTATTCCTTGAGGTAGGCTTGTATCACTATAAACTTCCCCTTTAGGACTGCTTTTACTATGCATATAGATTTTAGACCATTGTATTTTCATTTCCATTTGTTTCCATGTATCTTTTGTTTTTCCTGTGATTTTTTTATGGACCTTTGAGTTGATTAATAGCATGTTGTTTGGCCTCCATGTGTTTGTGTTTTTTCCAGTTTTTTTTCCTTGTAATTTATTTCTAGTTTTATACAATTTTGATCAGAAAAGATGCTTGATATGATTTCAGTGTTCATCAACTTATTGAGACCTGTCTTGTGACCCAAAGTATGATCTCTCCTGGAGAATGTTCCATGTGTGCTTGAAAAGAATGAATTCTTCTGTTTTTGGATGGAAGATTCTGTATGTATCTGTTAGGTCAATCTGGTCTAATTTGTCATTTAAAGCCAGTGTTTCTTTTTTGTTTTTTTTGTCTGGATAATCTGTTCATTGATGTAAATGAGGTATTAAAGTCTCCTACTGTCATTTTATTTACTGTCAATTTTTGCCTTTGTGTCTGTTACTATTTGCTTCATGTGTTTAGGTGCTCCTATGTTTGGTGCATAGATATTTACAATGTTATATTTTCTTGTTGGATTGATCCCTCTATCATTATGTAATGCCTTTCTTTATCTCTTGATACAGTATTTGCTTTATTATTTAAAAAAAAATTTAACGTTTATTCATTTTTGGGAGACAGAGACAGAGTGTGAGCAGAGGATGGGCAGAGAGCAAGGGAGACACAGAATCTAAAGCAGGCTCCAGGCTCCAAGCTGTCAGCACAGAGCCTGACACAGGGCTCAAACTCGTGAACAGTGAGGTCATGACCTGAGCCAAAGTCGGACACTTTACCGACTGAGCCACCCAGGCACCCCACTGTATTTTTTTTAATGTTTATTTATTTTTGAGAGAGAGAAAGTGCAAGCAGGGGAGGGGTAGAGAGAGGGAGGCAGATGCTCTGAGGCAGGCTCCACACTGCCAACACAGAGCCTGATCTGGGACTCGAACTCACAAATTGTGAGATCATGACCTGAGCCAAAAACAAGAGTCGGATGCTCAACCAACCAAGCCACCCAGGCACCCCCATAGAGTCTTTGTTTTAATGTCTACTTTGTCTGATATAAATATTGCTACCCCAGCTTTTATTTTTTTCGCTGGCTTTTATTTATGGACTATCTTTTTCGGTTACTTCACTTTCAGTCTCTGTCTTTAGGTCTGAAGTGAATATTTTATAAGCAGCATATAGATGGATGCTGTATTTTTATCCATTCAGTCACCCTATGTCTTTTGATTGGAACATTTAGTCTATTTATATTTACAGTAATTATTGATAGGTATGTTTTTACTGCTATTTTGTTAATTGTTTTCTGGTTGTTTTTGTAGTTTTTCTCTATTTTTTCTTCCTTTGCTCTCTTCCCTTTGTGGTTTGATGGCTTTCTGTAGTGTTAAGTTTGGTTTCCTATTTATTTTTTGTGTATCTGTTGTAAGTTTTTGATTTATGGTTACTAATAGGTTCATATGTAACATCTTATGTGGATAGTGGGCTATAGTCACTTAAATTTTACACATTTTAAAGGCACTAGATTTTTATTCCCCTCTCCACATTTTATGTATATGATATCACATTTTATGTCTTTCTTATTTTATGTCTCCCTTGTCTAACTTTTGTAGAATATAATTGATTATATAACTTAAGTGTTTTAACCTTCATATTAGCTTTGCAAATGATTAATCTATTACCTTTACTGTGTGTAGCTTTCACCCATGAAATTTTTCTTTTGTAATTTTTGTCTAGTGAAGGCCTGTACTTCTGCTTAAAGAATTCCCTTTAACATTTTTTGTAAGGATAATTTAGTGGTGATTAATTCCCTTAATTTTTGTGTGGGGAACTCTTTATCTCTCCTTCAATTCTGAATGATAATCTTGTGAGGTACAATGTTCTTGGCGTAGGTTTTTTCCTTTTAGCACTTTGAATATGTATGCCACTCCCATCCAGCCTGCAAAGTTTCTGCTGAGAAGTCAGCTGATAGCCTTATGGGGTTTCCCTTGTATGTAACTGTGTTCTCTTGCTGCTTTTAAGTTGTATCATTACTTTCTTCCATTTTAATTATTATGTGTTCTAGTGTGGACCTCTTAGGTTCATAGTAGGGGCTTTCTGTGCTTCCTGGACCTGGATGCCTATTTCCTTTTTCAGATTAGGGAAGTATTCAGCTATTATTTTTGCAAATAAATTTTCTGCCTCTTTCTCACTTC
The DNA here is from genome assembly GCF_018350175.1 of Felis catus. Classification (NCBI taxonomy): domain Eukaryota; kingdom Metazoa; phylum Chordata; class Mammalia; order Carnivora; family Felidae; genus Felis; species Felis catus. Next base: position 117,043,194 of record NC_058376.1, on the reverse strand, counting down.
TGGGATTCGTATAATGTGAATATTATTACATTGATGTTGCAGGGATCCTTTAACCTATTCTCACTTTTTGTTATTCATTTTTCTTTTTGTTCAGTTTGATTCCTTTCCATAATCCTGTCTCCAAGACTGCTAATCCTTTCTTCTGCATCCTGGAATCTGTTGTTTTCTCCTAGTACATTCTTTATTTTAGTTATTGAATTCTTCAGTTCTAACAGGTCCTTTTTTATATTTTATGTATATTTTTGTTGATGTTTTCACTGAATTTGTTAATTTTTTCCCCTCAAGTCCAATGATTATTTTAAGGACTATGACTTTGAACTCTTCATCAGGCATATTGCTTATCTCCATTTCATTCAGCTCTTTTGCTGTGTTTTTGTCTTGTTTTGTCTTGTTCTTTCATTTGTGACAATTCCTTTATCTCCTCAATTTCACTCTTTATGTTTGTTTCTATGTATCAGGTAGGCCAGGTATATCTCCTGGTCTTTAAAAAGTAGTGGCCTTGTGTAGAAGAGATCCTGTGGTGCCACATAGCACACGTCGCTCTTGTCACTAGAACCAGGTGCTCCAGAGGTATTCCCATGTGGGCTGTGTGCACCATTCTGTTATGGCAGAGTCAAGATTGCCTTTAGCGCAGGTGGTTGCATTGACCTGCTTTGCCTGATGAAGGTGCACTGTCAGGGTTTGCTCCCCATGCTACTGATAGGCCCAGTTGTGCCCACCACAGCCTCATTGGTGGGCATGACCAGTACTCATCCTAGCTGTTGCAGTTAGGCGGCCAAGTAACTGCAGGCACACCAAAGGGCAGGGCTTGCTCCTTGCCCAACTATCTAAGAAATCTGGTTGCAGGAGTTGTTGTCACACTGGTATTTGGTAATATCTCCCCACCTACCCAGGGCAGAAGTAATTTTAGAATGGCATAGGTCCAGCATAGGCTGCCTCCTGGGTGTGGCAGGGCAGGAGATGTCTTGTAGGGATAGGCCGGTTAGTTGGGTGGAGTGGGTCTACGAGGGAATGTTGGGATGGGGCAGGTAGTGCTAGCAAGGTAGATGGAGAGTGTTAGCATTGGCTCCTGGCTATCTAGGGTGGGGGAGGGGAAGATAAATGGTGTCTGTCAGTACTTTTGTTCCCAGAGAAATCTCCTACAGATCCCTGCCCCTCTAGTGCAAGTTCTAACATTAGTTAATAAATCTTCAAGTATACCTGAGGCAGTTTTCAAAATGCTGCTTCTATGCGGTGTCTCCTGCCAAGTTATTTAATATGCTGGCTCTTTAAGGGTGGGGTCTTGGTTTCCTATTGCCCTCAGGCTTTCCTGGATTTAAGCCTGCTGATTTTTAAAGCTCCTAGAGTTAAGCCCCCTGGTTTTTCAAAGCAAGACATTATGGAGACTTGTCCTCCCAGTGTGGGTCCCCAGGGCTGGGGATGCCCAGAGTGGGGGGTATGATCTTCTTGCTTCTCGATGCTTATGATGTCCCTCTCATTTGTGGTTAGTCACTCCAGAGGTTTAGTTCCCAACCACACATCTTTTCCCCTCCTACCTTTTCGGGTGGTCTTCTCCCTGGGACTAGCTGTGGAAGATTTGTTCTGCCAGTGTGCAGGTCATTTTCAGATTTAGTTGCATAGATGTATCTATTGACTTGGTGTGTCTGTGGGACAAGTTGAGCTCAGGATCTTTCTACTCAAGAGGCTCTCTGTTTGTCATTTTTCTATTAGGGTATTTGTCTTTTTATTATTGATTTAGTATAATTCTTTATGAATTAAATTTCTGTAAAAAATTACATCAACTGTAATTCATGTAACTGTAATGTGTTATAAGACCGTATGAAAATTGGGAGTGTGTATGGAGAAAACATTCTCCTTTTTCACCGTAGCAGACACTGTTGGTTGACAACCTGGTATCTATGACCCTCTTCTGTAGATGATGATATATTATCTACTAGTTGCTTTCTCATTTTTCATTCTACCTTTCTTTCTTACCAGCACACCTGATTTAAATGGAGGTGCAAATGAATTTGTCTAAAAAGCTACTTCCTGGTTCTCTTTGTAGAATAGACAAACAGGAGACATAATGCTCTTCTATGGGATAGGAATTGCTGTGTAGAATTCTGGAAAAACTCCTTTAGAGGGGACAAACTTAACTGGAATATATGTTTGAATTTCATCCTACTTACCCTTCCTGCCTGCAACATGGCCTCAGTGATAGGGGATGGTGGAGAAGGCATTACTCTGACCCTGACGTGAAAGATACACCCTGAAAATGGAGATCAAAAATAAGGGAACTAAAGTAATAAAGGTTTTGTAGAGGGGCTGCATTTTTCCTAGACTGTCAACTTTAAAATTTCTTGCTGCAGAAAAAATTCCTAATGGATTAAAAACCCATTCCACGGGATAGAAGGAACATACTTAAAGATCATAAAAGCCATTTATGAAAAGCCCACAGCTAACATCATCCTCAACGGGGAAAAACTGAGAGCTTTTTCCCTGAGATCAGGAACACGACAAGGATGCCCACTCTCACCGCTGCTGTTTAACATAGTGCTGGAAGTTCTAGCATCAGCAATCAGACAACAAAAGGAAATCAAAGGCATCAAAATTGGCAAAGATGAAGTCAAGCTTTCGCTGTTTGCAGATGACATGATATTATACATGGAAAATCCGATAGACTCCACCAAAAGTCTACTAGAACTGATACAGGAATTCAGCAAAGTTGCAGGATACAAAATCAATGTACAGAAATCAGTTGCATTCTTATACACTAACAATGAAGCAACAGAAAGACAAATAAAGAAACTGATCCCATTCACAATTGCACCAAGAAGCATAAAATACCTAGGAATAAATCTAACCAAAGATGTAAAGGATCTGTATGCTGAAAACTATAGAAAGCTTATGAAGGAAATTGAAGAAGATTTAAAGAAATGGAAAGACATTCCCTGCTCATGGATTGGAAAAATAAATATTGTCAAAATGTCAATACTACCCAAAGCTATCTACACATTCAATGCAATCCCAATCAAAATTGCACCAGCATTCTTCTCAAAACTAGAACAAGCAATCCTAAAATTCATATGGAACCACAAAAGGCCCCGAATAGCCAAAGGAATTTTGAAGAAGAAGACCAAAGCAGGAGGCATCACAATCCCAGACTTTAGCCTCTACTACAAAGCTGTCATCATCAAGACAGCATGGTATTGGCACAGAAACAGACACATAGACCAATGGAATAGAATAGAAACCCCAGAACTAGACCCACAAACGTATGGCCAACTCATCTTTGACAAAGCAGGAAAGAACATGCAATGGAAAAAAGACAGCCTCTTTAACAAATGGTGCTGGGAGAACTGGACAGCAACATGCAGAAGGTTGAAATTAGACCACTTTCTCACACCATTCACAAAAATAAACTCCAAATGGATAAAGGACCTAAATGTGAGACAGGAAACCATCAAAACCTTAGAGGAGAAAGCAGGAAAAGACCTCTCTGACCTCAGCCGTAGCAATCTCTTACTCGACACATCCCCAAAGGCAAGGGAATTAAAAGCAAAAGTGAATTACTGGGACCTTATGAAGATAAAAAGCTTCTGCACAGCAAAGGAAACAACCAACAAAACTAAAAGGCAACCAACGGAATGGGAAAAGATATTCGCAAATGACATATCGGACAAAGGGCTAGTATCCAAAATCTATAAAGAGCTCACCAAACTCCACACCCGAAAAACAAATAACCCAGTGAAGAAATGGGCAGAAAACATGAATAGACACTTCTCTAAAGACATCCGGATGGCCAACAGGCACATGAAAAGATGTTCAGCGTCGCTCCTTATCAGGGAAATACAAATCAAAACCACACTCAGGTATCACCTCACGCCAGTCAGAGTGGCCAAAATGAACAAATCAGGAGACTATAGATGCTGGAGAGGATGTGGAGAAACGGGAACCCTCTTGCACTGTTGGTGGGAATGCAAATTGGTGCAGCCGCTCTGGAAAGCAGTGTGGAAGTTCCTCAGAAAATTAAAAATAGACCTACCCTATGACCCAGCAATAGCACTGCTAGGAATTTATCCAAGGGATACAGGAGTACTGATGCATAGGGCCACTTGTACCCCAATGTTAATAGCAGCACTCTCAACAATAGCCAAATTATGGAAAGAGCCTAAATGTCCATCAACTGATGAATGGATAAAGAAATTGTGGTTTATATACACAATGGAATATTACGTGGCAATGAGAAAAAATGAAATATGGCCTTTTGTAGCAACGTGGATGGAACTGGAGAGTGTGATGCTAAGTGAAATAAGCCATACAGAGAAAGACAGATACCATATGGTTTCACTCTTATGTGGACCCTGAGAAACTTAACAGGAACCCATGGGGGAGGGGAAGGAAAAAAAAAAAAACAGGTTAGAGTGGGAGAGAGCCAAAGCATAAGAGACTCTTAAAAACTGAGAACAAACTGAGGTTTGATGGGGGGGTGGGAGGGAGGAAAGGGTGGGTGATGGGTATTGAGGAGGGCACCTTTTGGGATGAGCACTGGGTGTCGTATGGAAACCAATTTGTCAATAAATTTCATATAAAAAAAAAAACCCATTCCATAGTGTTGCTGTTACATGTAGTCTAGCACAGTTTTTAACTGATAAAGGGGCTATAAGAACTTTGATTTTGTTTAAGGTGGCAAGAAAGTCCTATGCCACCATAAATTACTTCCTAAGAAAATTTTTAACATTTTACATCATATATTCAAATTAGATTTCTCCGAAAGAGAATAGACAATATGGTAGTCCAAAATATCTTAATATTGATGAAATGTGAGATCGGGTTCCTTCCAGTAAATGTTGCCTTTTGTTTTTTGTTTTTTGTTTTTGGAATATTTGATTGGAGGGATAAACTCAAGGACAGGTCTACAGAGGGGGCTTAAGTCACAAGTGACAACCCAGAGTTGTCAGAGGTGGGGATATTGCAGAAAACAAAACAGGTAAAATTCCTGCTTTTCTGAAACTTAGGCTTGTACTTTTGGGAGAGAGACTATTAATAGACCTCTGATTACATAAAATAGGGAATGGTAAATTAAATGAAGAAAAATTAGGCAGAATAAGGGGACTGCAAGTTCGGAATGCTTGGAGGTTGTCAGAGAGGTGGCTCCCTCTTAGGTAGACTTGTCAGTAAGGCTTTCCTCATGAGAGGATTGTTGAGCATCTGCATGAAGTGAGGAAATAAACCACAGGCCAGCTGTGGGGCAGAACTGTTCCAGGCAGAGGGACTACCCAGTGCAAAGACCTCTAGATCAGTGAGGAGCAAAGAAGCATAAGAGAGAATAGGTGAGGGGAGAGAACAAGCTTGGGGACAACACCATGTTGGCCCTGTTAAAGACCTTTCATTATTTTGAGACCTAAATATGTATATTTAAATGTAAATACAAATATATAAATATATATGTATATAATGTCACCTATAATGTATAAAGTGCATGGCAGATAGCTTGCACCTTACAGAGGAAAGTGTTTAATAAATTTTTATATCTGACATACCAATATTCTTTGAACTACATGTAGATCAGCATTTGCTGTATGACAGTGTGTGAGTTTCTAAGAAGTGTCTCCTTTATTTCTGTGAATTTAAAGGAAATGTATTCCCTGTGCCACCTCCACTGGCTGGGTCCAACATTGTGAGCCGATGGTTCGTGAGCAGAGCATAGCTATGTTACAGCCCCACTCCTGTCCTTGGTGTTCACAATTGGCATGATCCCACAGGGTGGCCTTGGCAAGGACTCTGCCTTGATCATTTTATTTCTAGCCCTTACTATAATTTGCAGTTCTAAAATAATGGACATAGAATAAATTTATAGATGTCTCAGGTTGTTACATGAGTTTACTTATTTGAAGATCCCATCAGTTGTGTATCATCTTATTTTTCCTGAAAGTATTTTTAAGAATGATGTGTGAACATCAGCAGAGTAGTCATATAATTTTTTTTTCCATTCAAGTGTTTTTTTTTTTTTTTCCTCAAGAATGTGAATGAGGTTTTACACATCTTCCTGACTTCTTTGTCAGTGAAATAATAGATGGGGAGCCAGGTGACAAAGCATTCTTTCTTTACTTCTGTTTCTTCCCTTTAGTTCCAGGATATCTTTCCTTTTCTTACATCAGGTAGTTATTATCAGACCCTGGTAATAGTTCCAGTCCCTTCTTGAAACATCATTTAAATTTTAGTGCCACGTTTGAATTATACAAGCATTTTAAACTCAAGGAAGATGTAGAGATTGTAAATTCCCATGATGTGAGGTTCTTCCTTTCACTATGATTAATACTTGCGGCAGGAAGGATGGAATAAAGAATATTGTGCATGCTGGAATTTTACAGTCACTCGTGTACCCTGGGGGGTGGAAGTTGCAAGGAAGCTCAGATTCCTGTTCTCTTTATATATACATCAATTTTTTTTTTTGAAAAAAAAAAAAAGTTCAATAGGTCCAGGGAAGAGATTACTGAGTCTGCTCAGTCCTGCTGGTGTATGCCTGCTGAGCTGGGGTAGAGGGTCACACAGCTATCCTTGCCATGCTCCAAGGAGGAGGCCTGCTGTGGCTAAAGTATATGTTCTTATTAAATATATATCATGATGTACCTCTGTTGATATTGCTAAACTTCTACCATAAAAAGAGTTGCGTATAAACAACAGAGCTAAATTCAGGTTTCCTCAGGAACCTTAGCATTAAAACTTGCTTAATAGAATATTAACCTAAGAGGTAGTTCTTTTATATATTTTGTTGTTGTTGTTGTTGTTGGGAACCTTAGCATTAAAACTTGCTTAATAGAATATTAACCTAAGAGGTAGTTCTTTTATATATTTTGTTGTTGTTGTTGTTGTTGTTGTTGTTTTGTTTTGTTTTGTTTTGTTTTTTTGGCCCAGACACAAGTACACAGTGCAATTTTAAGTTTTTGTAAAATTATGGTAAACGACATTGAAAACATACAGTTTTATGCTGTCAGTTACATTGACCAAACCTTGGTTTCCTTATTAAGAATAATATAACCAAAATTCTCACAGCTTTCTGCCAATTTGTAGGAATGTCTTTGTTCCTATACAAATATTCAATTTTCTTAGAAGGGGAAACAATAAGAGCAACCTAACTTGTTATTTGCTGTGTATGTAACGAGCTCAGATGGTACATTGTGAATTCTGTTGCCTCAAATCTAGCTTAAGTAACATTATTTATTTATGGAATGGTTGTTTCTAATATAGGCAAATGAAAGTGGTTCTGTTAAATCTAAATTTTTTTTAATGGAACTACTATGTAACACAGTGTGACATTGACTTACTACAGCATATATTTCTGATTCTAGATTCAAGAGTCAATATATTCTAACGTAACTGCAAAGCTCTAAGGAACTGTAATGCCAATGGATATATAAATAGGTGATATTCATCTTTATATATTTTAGTGTTTTCAGAGAAAACCATTGATACCATAAAAAGTGAAAATTATCCACAGAATAATGTGAATGAATTAATATTATCTACAGGGTTTCTGACTTGTATATAATGCTGATGTTTACGTGAGTCTTTAAAAAAGACCACCATTTAGAATTACCATCGTTAAGATTAAATCTTGCTTAGATGATGGGTTATCCATCCCTGGCATATTAGCCATTTACTTCTAAGATGAAGCTATTTTATTCCTTGTCATCACATAGCCATAAAAATTGCAGGCAGTCAGAAGTTAGCAATGGCTGCTTCACAGACCCACAGCAATACTTAGTAACAGATTTTCAAAGCAGTTCAAAGAGTCCAGTTTCCATCTGTGTTTGGTGAAGGGTGCACAAACCTTGAGGCCATCTGAAAACTCAGCTTCATCTCTAACACTTGGAATAACAAAGGTGTTATTTTTCAAAGCTGCATTCTTCCCTCCTGGGGTGGCTGTGCAGATTCAGTTCAGGGAAGGTGGGAAACTTCAGAGCAGGTATTCTCCTTCTAGACTTTGCCTCCTTCAGGGAGTTCCTTTGAGGGTGTCACAATGGTGGCCTCCTGAATATGGGTTATTGCCAATAGAGGCCAAGAGTTAATGAACCTTATAGACAAATACCTTCTGATTTTCTGAGCAAAATATCTGTGTAGAACCAGCATCTCCTTTCTTCCAGACTGGGAGTGCTATTTAATCAGAAGAAAGTAGAGGGTGCTCTCTGCCCACATTATACTGAGGAATGCAGCACGAACATCAAAACTCCATTTCATTCAGCTACATTTCTAAAACTAAGGCTGCAAATGTTGGGAAAGAGATGGTTGAATGTCCTTGTCTTTGGTTTGCTATGAATGGGTGTAAGATTTCGATGGATTATAATTATTTTTTTCTGCTTTTGTTTGGCATCTCATGTGTTAATTATCTGGCATGCTCTTTGACATAGTGTCTTTATAAAAGACTAACATAAATTACACAAATGCACAATTAATGAGACATTAATGAGAATACAGATATTTGCTGTTTGCTATCTCTTTGTGATATATTCCTGTCATCCTAAGAAAGAAAAGTCAAGAACAAACGTGAGCAGTTCACTCAGATGTGTTCTTTAATTTTTTGACTTTCTGAGTTATTCTGATGTCTCAAAGCTTATTCGGAATTTTATTCTTAATTCCTTTTAGATAATTCAAATAATATCACATTATTTTTCCATTTACTCCAAATTCCAATAGCTAATGGGTAGTTTTATTTGCGAATATATTATCTGAAAAATTTATACCTTTCATAAAAATCACTGATTGATCTAACATAAAACGTGCTTATGAGAACCAAAAGTTTTATTTAAAGGGTTGACAAAAGACCCACTTTAATGTGAGAAAAGTGCAAGTTAATGATAGAGATCATAGAGCTTATATATAAGGATTATGTCATTATACCTAGGTTTTCTTATTTCTAAAATCCCTTCATAAATAAAACCCCTTAATAAATAAAATTTACTTATTTAGTACATAAATAACAAAAGTCCTTAGTAAGTAAAAAAAAAAAAAATGTACTTCTGACCTTACAATGAAAAACATTATTTTGATATGACAAAGCATTCTGTCTCAAGTTAAAAAAGAGATTTTCCGTGACCACATTTCAAGCATAATTAAGATAGATAAAAAACAAATGGATTAACATCAGGCGGTGAGCCCCTTCTCAGGAGGCTGTGGTACAAAGGGTTCAGCAGGACTGTACTGCTCTCAAGTTTCTGGTCACATCCCCACCCACGCTGAAGGCAGGCTATAAGCAGTAGTAGTCCTGAGCGCAGAATGGCACAAGGCAAGACTGCTGTACGTACAGAACCGACGTGGAAGAAGATATAATGACCAATCCGCTGCTGCTGCCTTTGCGTGTAAAACTTGCTTTCCTGTCTGTGCAATATTTCCCTATCGGTGCATGTACAAGGGCACTAAAATAAAGTGAAAAGCAAGGGCATAAGAAAAAGTCATAAGCAGATTATACATAAAAAGTGGCCATAATAAAACAGTGTAAGGGAAAGTACCCAAGAGCTGTTGGGACACCGAGTACATAATAATCTTCAGTACAGACCTGTGCCTTCCTTGACAGCACTCACAGTTTAGTGAGAAAGCAAAAATATATTAAAAAATAATAGTGTTGAGCATAGTAATGAAACCAACCAACAAACAAACAAACAAACAAACAAATAAATAAATAAATAAATAAATAAATAAAATACTAAGAATGCATATGGTAAGGGCAGCGAACTAAAGACATCTGGGGCAATGTAATTATGGAAAATGCATTGTTGTTTGAGGCTGGTTTTTGAAGTTCAGTTTATGCCAAACCAATTGATTTGAATGTATCATGATTTTTCTATCTCCTGGATCTTTGTTTTTCTCCAATATCTCTGAGTCCTATTTTTTTAAATCACAATTTCTGCTCATAAATCTTTTTTTAAATGTTTGTTTTGAGAGCGAGCATGAGCGGGGCAGGGACAGAGAGAAAGAGAAGGAGAGAGAGAATCCCAAGCAGGACCCCTGCTTCTAGCTCAGAGCTCGATGCGGGCTTGATCTCATGCGCCATGAGATCATGAGCTGAGCCAAAATCAAGAGTCAGATGCTTATCCGACTGAGCCAACCAGATGCTCCTTCTCATAAATCTTTATGTAATCATTCTGATATTAAAGCATAAAGGCAGTTCTTATGCTTACTTTATTAACTCTCTTAGATAAACTAAATCCATAACCTCTTACTGGATTGTGACCTTGATGAGGGTACAGGTTGTTGCTTGTTTTGTTTCTGTATGTGTAACTCTTAGTAAAACTTACGAATATATTCATGAATGAACCTACAAGTCAATTAACATTGGGATTTTAGAGCTGGAATTTTTATTAGCCTAATTTCAAAAAGATTCAGAAAAGTAAAGAAGTGATACCAGGGGAATGAAGCAAAGTGACATCCAGGGTCATAAGAGGGAATTTAGGGAAGAGATTCAGCTAAAACCTGAAGCTCAGAACTAACTGCGATTTTGGGTAGTGGGCATGCAGAAATCTTCTTGGAATGATGCTTTAACCCAAGGACATTGAACATAAGAAAGACCAGTTGGGAGTTATTTTTGATCTTAATCTTTGATCTTACATAGTCAGCTTACAGGTAAACCCATTCATAAATATGGCCAGTTGATTTTCTCTCATTGATACAGTCATATTCTAGCCATGGTTCTCAACCCTTGAGCATTTAGAGATAATAAGGGCATTTTATCTATCTCTGTGGCTGGAGTAGGCCGGGGGCATTTAGTGAATGGGAGGCAGGAGTGCTCCATGTTCTGCGATTCCAAGGATAGTCTACTCCCTGGAAGAATCATTCTACCCTGGACTGCCAATAGTGTTTTTCTTGAGAAATCTTCTTAAAAGTCTTTCTCACTTTTCTAGAAAAGTTTAAAGATTTTTATTTTATTTGCTATATTTTTTACATTTTAAGTGTGTATTTTATGTCATAGTTCTAGAAATACTACCCCAAATCTATAGTATATTTTTGTAAAGCTCCATTTTTATGCTTATGAGTTAGTTTTTTTTCAATTGCAAATATACTGCATATTCATAATAGAAATGTCCAAAGAACAAAATTAAAAGCAAAGGTAATTTTTCCTCCAGAGAGTCATACTATTAACATTTTTAACATTTCGATGTTTCTCTTTTCAGGTTTGTGTGTCTGTGTATATACATATTAAAAAGTGTCAAATTGCATATATTGCTGATAATATATTTTTGCTAACTAGAAAATAAATCAAGAACAATTTTCTAAGCTAGAAGATAGTTTTAATGGAATTATTTTAGATGGCTGCATAGCATTACATCGCATAATACACATTTTTTCATGTAAATAATGTTGAGAAGTATATCATGGTATCTAAGTCATTGAGCTTGCCCCATGTTATATCCCAAAGGTAAATTCGAGGAGAGAGAAAGAGACAGAGAGCGAGAGCGAGAGCGAGAGAGAGAGAGAGAGAGAGAGAGAGAAAGAAAGATTGGGAGACAGAAGGCTCTCATGGTATTTAGATATTTATTTTTTTCTTTATAGGAGACCAATAGAAGCAGAAGTGTTCTGTTTTTACTTCTACTTGTGTCAGTAACCTCTCATTTGTAATGTATATACATTTACTCAAGTTAAGTAGAAAGGAAATGGTGTTTAAATGCATGGAAGAATACTGAGACTAAGAATTGAAAATGGGGGCTGGAGAGTTCAGAGCTGAGGCTACTGGTTCAGGCTCATGACCTCCAGGTCCAATCACCTTTCCTTCTGTGGAGGAATCTGACTCAAGACAGATTGAGGAATTTCATAATAGATCAGGGAGAGAAGCAGTCTCCTGGTTTCATAGGTCAGGTTCCTTTCACTCTTAGCATGTTATTGGCTCTTTGATTCAGCATTATAAGACAAAATTCTTGGCAGTCAGCTGCTGACTTACTCATTCTTAATTCTCAGAGATTAAGACATTGAAGACACACACACGCACACACAAATAATTGCTGAATAGATAAGTAAATACATAAATAGGTGAATGTATTATGTAAGTGTATGAAGAAGCATTTAGAGACTGGCTGTGTACATCTAACACATGAATGATACTTACTGGGCTATTAGATTTGGTCATCTACATGTAAGAGCAATTGACTTATTCTCTGATTCTTTTTCTTAGATAGCTGTTTTATAAAATGATCATGAATGTCAACAGTAGCAAGAATGACAGAGAAAGGCAAATTTTTATGTATGGTGATTCCAGATAGTCTTGGAGATAATTCCAGCTAGAATATTATATATTTACAGATAGAGAATGAATGACTCTCCTAGAGGGATACTGTGCAGTAAAAAAGATCACTGGATTGGGGAGCCTGTGTGGCTCAGTCGGTTAAGCGTCCGACTTGGGCTCAGGTCATGATCTCACGGCTTGAGTTTGAGCCCCGTGTCGGGCTCTGTGCTGACAGCTCGGAGCCTGGAGCCTGCTTTGGATTCCGTGTCTCCCTCTCTCCCTGCCCCTGCCCTGCTTAATCTGTCTTTCTCTCTCTCAAAAATAAATAAACATTAAAAAAATTAAAAAAAATGGTAACATATGAACAAGTTGGATTCTCTACTCTTTCTTTTTGGGAACCTTATCACCTGATACTCTTCAAAAAGTGTCTATCTATAAGAATAAACTGAATCTCTGGTAACTGAAGAGTCTAGATTTTTAGTATGATCTGGTTTCCGTAAGAGGCAATAAAGAGATTATTGAAACATTCCTCCCTGATTTCACCTTTCTATGATCGTCTCTATCGACAGAGACAAATAATGCTCATTAAATATCCATGTGCTTTTCTATGTTTTCCAGCATCAGTTGCAGTTAGATGTGACCATGTGATCGTGTTCTGGCAAACAGGAAGGTAAGTGGAAGTTGTGAATTACTTCCTTAGCACTGTGTTTCTCCTTGATCTTTCTTTTCCCGGCCAATAAAACATAGGAGGCCACATGTTAGGATGGCAAATTTCAGATTACTGTGGGAGTTGGCCTGGATCTCTATGTTCTCAGAAGGAGAACAATCCCTTTTTACCCACAAGGAACTCTGGTTGAATGACAAAGTATTAGCTGTGATAAACAACTGAGATTTAAGAGTATATTTTACCACAGTGTAACTTAGCTCATCTTGACTCATATATCCTTACATCGTGGCTTTCCTGTCATATCACCATTTAGAAAATTGACATAAATTTAGTAAGGACATAAAATGTATATAGCTAGACCAGCTTTGAAAATGTTAGTTATTTTGTATAGTTGCTTAGTGTTATTCTATTAATCTTACAAGGGAAAGCTGATAAAAATTCCTGGAACTTTTTCTTGGCTCAAAACAGCTAGTGGCTTAATTGCACTTTTCAGATATTTTTTGTGGTTGAAATAGTGTAGTCTTGAAATAGTATAGCAACAGTTTGTTCTGCGTAACTTATACGTATTGATTTATTGAGAGTGTTTTCTATGGAATATTTTTCTAATATTGTATTGTATTATATTGTATTATATTGAAAATTGCCCTGTGAGATCATTCCAATTATGTACTTGATATATCTTCATGTGGATGCCTTAAAGTTGAAGTTCTTTGAAATTTACCTCTTCATCTTACCTCCTTCATTTCCTCCCTGCCCAAACATGTTCTACTCCTTTATCGGGTAAAAATAAAAATATTTGTAGAATTTTCCTAGCTACAAAGCTTTGAGTCATCCTAAATTCATTTTTTCCTTTGCTCGTTAAATAAAATTTATCCCAAAGTTCTGTTGATCCTACTCCATAATCTCTGTATTAATTACTTTAATTAAAACTTAATATTTGTTACTTGGGTTATAGGTACAGGTCATCTTGTTTCTCCTACTGGATCCATTCTGTACATTTCCGCCAGAATGCTCACATCATCACATCTTTTCTCTGATTAAAAACCTCCAAGATATCATTGCCCTTTGGATGAGGACTCTAAAGTCTTATAATGATCAATGTCTTATGATCTACATAGTTAGCATTGATTCCTGCCACTCTTACTTCTTATACTCAGGTTTCTTTTTTTTTATTTTTATTTAAAAAAAATTTTTTTTTTTCAACGTTTATTTATTTTTGGGACAGAGAGAGACAGAGCGTGAACGGGGGAGGGGCAGAGAGAGAGGGAGACACAGAATCGGAAACAGGCTCCAGGCTCTGAGCCATCAGCCCAGAGCCTGACGCGGGGCTCGAACCCACGGACCGCGAGATTGTGACCTGGCTGAAGTCGGACGCTTAACCGACTGCGCCACCCAGGCGCCCCTATACTCAGGTTTCAATCCCACCCCGTTTTGTGCTTTGCACTCATCTCCTGATATGCATGCTTGTTTACACCTCGATGCGTTGACTCTCTCCTCTGCATAGATACTATTCACTCCTCTGCTTGACAAAAAGTATTCTCTTCCTTCAAGGTACCCTGTTCACTGTAACACTGCTATGATACCACAAATTTCTTTTGATATGGTAGGTTCCTTTCTTTTCTAAACTCCCTGGGTATACTTCCCATACTCTTAATACACTTAAGTTTTTAAAATTAACTTTTATATTCTACTTTACTATTTTTTATTACAACTTCTGAAGAGGAGAGTATAAATATCATTCATCCTATACCCTCAGGACCAATCAATAAGAAATCTTTCTTTAATCATAAACTATTTTTATTATTAGTTATTATTAGTTATTTATTATTATATTATATTATATTATATTATATTATATTATATTATTTGTTATTAGTTGTTGAAGTAAATTATTAAAAAAGAGAGAGAGAGAGAGGTTGTGTGTGGGTGAAGTCCAGAGAGAGAGAATCCCAAGCAGGCTTCTCCTGTCAGTGTGGAAACTGACATGGGGCTCCATCCCACACGAACTGTGAGATCATGACCTGAGCTCAAACCAAGAGTCGGACGCTTAACCATTGGAGTCACCCAAGCACCCCAATAAGAAGCCTTCTAAAAATAAATAAAATGAAATGTGTTATGTTATACATGTTTTTAATAAACAATTGTTGCTGCTTGCTATAGCAGGAGACTGAAAACTAGGAATCTCAGTTGAGAGAGGAGAGATTTACTTTTCAAGATAAGGTACTTTCATGTCATTTTGACTAGAAATTGTGGCAAAAAGGATTCTGGAAAATCTGTTGGGATTTAACAATGCAATAGTTATTGGTTAGATATAATTCAAATAATTTCCAGTGATACTGAAGCTGTGTGGAATTTGGGACTTAGCTCATATATTTTATATAAGAATGCATTGTCTGTTGCAAAAATGAATTTGACATTAGCTTCTTGAGCACTTACAGAAACTCGTAAAGCCATAAAATTTCCAACAACAATCTAAAGCATATAGATGTAATGGAGAAATTCTGGCTAAGAAAATACTAGAGGCCCCAAAGAGCCATGATTTCCCAAGTAAACTAATTTAAAATGGGACATAAAATAGTGAAAGCTCCAGAAATATATGACAGTGCTAAAGTTCACTGTGATAAGACTGAGTTGGAGGAGACCTTGAAATTCGTATTTAAATTGCGTCAACTCTAGTGGTAGTGCAGCTGTGAAAGATTTGCGTATTAGATCTTTAAGACAAGTGAGGATGACTGTAATCCAAACTACCCTTGAAAATCCTTCATATAGATGCCACCTTCGAGCTCAACATGAAATTTGTCAGTATTTCCAGCTTTAGGATATATTGCCGTTCCTTCATGTGAACATTCAATAAGGAATTTCAGTAGGGATCCCCTTCAGTAGGGATCATTTTATATGAAAAAATTTATACTAAACCATGAGAATAACATTAGAATTGATACGGCACAAGAGAAGAGCTGAGTTACGCCTTCAATGTTAGTTCACATTGGTATAAATATTGGGTAAAATGGTGGGCTAAATTTCCTTGACATTTAAGTGTTTTTCTTTCTGCAAAATATGCATTTTATGACATCCACTCTATATACAATTCAATGACTTTATTATTCTGTCCATACTATAATCTGTTTGTTAATTTGGCAAAGGCCATGATGTCATACCCTTGTAAAATACATTCTGCCCCTTAATTAGAGTTTGTTGTTTCAAAAATTCTTGATTATGAGGAAGCAGAGCAGGAGACCTGTCCTCTAATTCAAGCCAAGAGCTGATCTGAGAACACTAGTTCAATAACATCATGTTGAAATAGAAAAAGGACACTTTAATTATTTAAATATTTTTAATGAGTACCCTTTTGCTATCTGGAAATCACGAACTTTTTATATCAAATTAACCAATGGCATTCAATTTTTAAAAGCGATAAACCTGCTACTTCAAAGAAAAGCACAGCTGACATTCGATAATAATCTTATGTTTAATATGATCTATGCTTGAGGCCAATTTATTACCCTCTTTTCTCCAATTTAATTTTAATTCACATTCAGGGGATTTTTACTTAATGCTATCTTTAGTAAATTATTTAATTCTTCTTGTCTATACTGGGCAATTATTTTTGTTCTTTTAATAATATACTCATTAGAAGAGAAGTGGCAGAAAAATGGTGAGTCCTTATTGTTTTAATACTTTATAATTTTAAAGCATGAAGATATGCCTAATTTATGGAATTAAAGCAGGAACCATATGTGAAAAACTAAGTAATAACATTGATAAGATATAATATGACTAATATTAAACTTTTATTTAAAATAATAATTGTTTGAACTTAGTGGGTTTTTTGTTGGCAATATGTTGCTAATATGACAGGTGCATTTACAAAAAAATTCATATAAACAAATCAAATAATCCTGGAGAGTTGACGGCACATGTGAAATCATCAGAAGGAGGTAGGTGATTATTCTAGCCCAATTCTAATGTTTTTTTTTTTTCAAAGAGCTAAAGTCTAAGCTTATTTCCACTCCTGAAATAGTATGAGGTCATTTAAATTACAATGAGGCAAAAGGAAATGGCCATGATTTTTAGGCTGGACAGTTGTTGACAGAGATCTCTCAGAAAATTTTGAGAAAATGATACTGTTAGGACCTCTGTGAAATCAAACCATTTTAAAGAAATTTAGGGTATAAAATGGAGCTTGTTTTGGATGTGTTATCTAATGCAGATGTGATGCAGTGGCAACAGGTGGTAGTAATATGAAAGTGTAATTGCATATATTGGCTCCTGTAAGTTCTAAATCTTAAGTAGATGTTAGAGATTTTGTTTTGGATTCTTCTGTTTATCATTACGTATGCCAGAAAAGTCTAATGTCAGGTAAAGAAGCAAGAGCAGGAGGATGGGTGGGGACAGATGAGAAGGATGGAGAAGAGGGGAAGATCCACAGTGTCTTTGTTTGCCCTCATGTGATTTCAATGTGACTATGTGTCTAGCCAAATAATGGAATTTATTCATAATTTTATATAGTTGGAAGTAATCTAGCCCCCATAAAATTTACATACAAATGGCTTAAAATGACTCTTGTAAAGAAGATAACACAAGTAATACAAGCACAAATAACCGAAAAACTGATCAACAGACTACAATTTCTTTCAGTTATAATGCATGATGAAACAATGATAGTGACGAAAAGAGAGCAAACACAAGGTGATATTATTAAGATTTTCCAAGACTCTTGGAAACATTCATTTATATATACTATTATAAAGACTGAACCTCATCCTTTGTGTATATATTATGTTGTACATATGCGATGATAGATATATCATTTTCATCTATTACTACCATCTATTACTACCAAACATAGAAATAAACTAAATTTAGAACCTGACACTGAAAGTTATTTATCCACAAATATTAAACAATGTTTTATGTTTTTGAAAAACATGAAGGGGCGCCTGGGTGGCTCAGTCGGTTAATTATCCGACTTCAGCTCAGGTCATGATCTCGTGGTCCGTGAGTTCAAGCCCTGCATTGGGCTCTGGGCTGATGGCTCGGAGCCTGGAGCCTGCTTCCAATTCTGTGTCTCCCTCTCTATCTGCCCCTTCCCCGTTCATGCTCTGTCTCTGTCTCAAAAATTAATAAATGTTAAAAAAATTAAAAAAAAAAGAAAAGAAAAACATGAAGCATATATAATTAAACAGCTCATAGGAAAATATGTAATTAGAGATCATACATTATTCATATAAAAATTTTTGTGCCATTAATTAGCAAAAAATAAGACAAAATAATGATAATATATTAATTTATTATTATATTAATATATTGTACAATATTGATATATTGTAATGATATTGATTATATTAATATGTAATACATAATATTAATATATACTATTATAAATGAATTCAGCATACACAGGACACAAGATTAATATACAGAAATCTGTTGCATTTTTATACACTAATAGAAAAATAGCAGAAAGAAATGAATAAAATAATCCCATGTACAATTGCACCAAAATTAACAGAAGATTTAGGAATAAATTTAACCAAAGAGGTGAAAGACCTGTTTCAAGAAGTATAAAACACTGATGAAAGAAATTGAAGATGACACAAACAAATGGAAGATACCTATGCTCATGGATTGGAAGAACAAATATTATTAAAATGTCCTTACTACCCAAAGCAATCTGCACACTTAATGCAGATTAAATACCAACAACATTTATATTAAATTAATATTAATATTAAAATACCAACAACATTTTTTAGACTTGAACAAATAATACTAAAATTTGCATGGAACTGCAAAAGACCCCAAATAGCCAAAGCAATCTTGAGAAAGGAAAACAAAGTTGGATGTATTACAATTCCAGATTTCAAGATAAACTACAAAGCTGTAGCAATCGAAGCAGTATGGTATTGACACCAAAAGAGGTAGGTGAATAGAATAAACCAGAAAGTCCAGAAATAAACCCAAGCTTATATGGTCAAATTAATCTACAACAAAAGAGGCAAGAATATACAATGGGAAAAAGACAATCTCTTCAACAAATGGTTTTGGGAAAACTGGACAACTTCAAGCAAAAAAGTGAAACTGGACCACTTTTTTTTTTAATATGAAATTTTTTGTCAAATTGGTTTCCATGCAACACCCAGTGCCCATCCCCAACAGGTGCCCTCCTCAGTGCCCATCATGTACCCTCCCCTCCCTCCCACCCCCCATCAACGCTCAGTTTATTCTCAGTTTTTGGCTCTCTCCCTCTCTTTTTTTTTCCTTCCCTTCTCCCATGGTCTTCTGTTAAGTTTCTCAGGATCCACGTAAGAGTGAAAACATATGGTATCTGTCTTTCTCTGACTGACTTATTTCACTTAGCATAATACCCTCCAGTTCCATCCACATTGCTGCAAATAGCCAGATTTCATTCTTTCTCATTGCCAAAAAGTATTCCATTGTATATATAAACCACATCTTTATCCATTCATCAGTTGATGGACATTTAGGCTCTTATTATTAGCCATAGTTAGGCTCAATTATTAGCCATAATTTGGCTATTGTTGAAAGTGCTGCTATAAACATTGGGGTACAAGTGCCCCTATGCATCAGCACTCCTGTATCCCTTGGGTAAATTCCTAGCAGTGCTATTGCTGCGTCATAGGGTAGATCTATTTTTAATTTTGTGAGGAACCTCCACACTGTTTATCAGAGTGGCTGCACCAGTTTGCATTCCCACCAACAGTGCAAGAACCACTTTCTTATACCGTATACAAAAGCACTCAAAATAGATTAATATCTAAATGTGAGACCTGAAACCATTCAATTCCTAAAAGAAAACATAGGCAGTAATTTCTTTGACATTAGCCAGGGACATTTTTCTGGATTATGTCCCCTCAGACAAGGGGGAACAAAAGCAAAAATAAACTATTGGGATTACATCAAAATAAAAAGCTTTAGCACAGTAGAGGAGACCACGAACAATATAAAAAGGCAACCAACTGAATAGAAGATATTTGCAAATGATTTATATAATAAAGGGGTAATATTTAAAATATGTATAGAATTTATACAACTCAACACCAAAAAAACCCCAAATAATTTCATTAAAAATAGACATAGGGCTTGAATAGACATTTTTCCAAAGAAAACATACAGATAGCCAACAGATAAATGAAAAGATGCTCAACATTACCAATCATCAGGGACATGCAAATTTAAACCACCATGAGATAGCACTTTTTATATACCTGTCAGAATGCTTAATATCTGTAATATTTGTAACACAAACAAATATTGGTGAGAATGTGGAAAAAAAGAAACCCTTGTGCTTTGTTGGTAGGTATGTGAATTGGTTGAAGAAAATGTGGAAAGCAGTGTGGAGTTTGCTCAAAAAATTCAAAATAGAATTATCATATGATCCAGTAACTGCACTGTTGGTATTTACCCAAAGAATACAAAAACACTAATTTGAAAAGATACATGTACCCCTATGTTGACTGCAGTATTTACACTAGCCAAAATATGGAAGCAGTTCAAGTGTCCATTAATTGATGAATGGATAAAGAAGATTTATATATATACATAGGTGATGAGGATTAAGGAGTACACTTGTTGTGATGAGCACCTGATGTTGTATGGAAGTGTTGAATCACTATATTTGTACACCTGTAACTAATATTACACTGTATGTTAACTATTTGAAATTTAAAAACAAACAAAGTTCCAAACATATTGGAATATTTAGCAATAAAATACTTTGAATACCAGCCCAATATACATATTTTATTATTTTAGTCATATTAATTACATATTACTTTTTTAAAATTTTTTTAACGTTTATTTATTTTTGAGACAGAGAGAGACAGAGCATGAACGGGGGAAGGGCAGAGAGAGAGGGAGACACAGAATCGGAAGCAGGCTCCAGGCTCTGAGCCATCAGCCCAGAGCCTGACGCGGGGTTCGAACTCCCGGACCGCGAGGTCGTGACCTGAGCCGAAGTCAGGAGCTTAACCGACTGAGCCACCCAGGGGCCCCTACATATTACTTTTTGAATATATTACATACATTTAAAAGTACATAAAAATTAAGTTAATCTGAAATTTAAATAATTTTTAATATACTACTCATTATTAACATGTATTAGTATATATGTCTTTATGAAATAAAATTAACATACAGTGTTGTATTAGTTTCAGGTATACAATATAATGATTCAACAATCCTACACATTTCTCACTACTAATTACAATAAGTGTACTTTTAATCTCCTGCACCTTTTTCACCAATCCTTCCATCTAGCTTCCTGCTGGCAGCCACCAGTTTGTACTCTGTATTTAAGAGTTTGTTTTTCTGTGTGTTTCTTTTTTTCTTTGTTCATTTGTTTTGTTTCTTAAGTTCCACCTGTGAGTGAAATCATATGATTTTTGTCTTCCTCTGACTGACTTATTTCACTTAGCATAATACTCTAGCTTTATTCATGCTGTTACAAATGGCAAGATTCTATTCTTTTTTTATTCTACTCTTCTTTTATATATATATGTATACATACATATGTATATATATATATGTATACACACACACACATACACACACACACACACACACACACACACATGCCACTTCTTGTCCACTCATCAGTCGATGGACACTTAGGCTTTTTCCAAAATATGGAATTTTCCATAATTCCATAATTTCCATAATTTGAATTACTCTTTATCCAAAGGTTACTTTGGATAAATATCTAGTAGTGCAATTGCTGGACCATAGGGTAGTTCTGTTTTTAACTTTTTGAGGAACATTCATACTTTTTTCCAGAGTGGCTGCACCAGTTTGCATTCCCATGAGCAGTGAAGAGGATTCCTCTTTCTCCACATGCTCACCAACACCTGTTGTTTCTTATGTTGCTGATTTTAGCCATTTGGACAGGTGTGAGGTGGTATCTCGTAGTTTTGATTTGCATTTCCCTGATGATCAGTGATGTTGAGCATCTTTTCATGTGTCTGTTGGCCATCTGTATGTCTTCTTTGTAAAAAAAAAAAGATGTCTTTTCATTGTCTTCTGAACATATTTTAATTGGATTATTCATATTTTGGGTGTTGATTTTTATAAGTTCTTTATATATTTTGGATACTAATCCTTTAACGGATATGTCATTTGCAAATATATTCTCCCATTCTGTAGGTTGCTTTTCAGTTTTGTTGATTGTTTCCTTCACTGTGCTAAAGCTTTTTATTTTTATGTAGTCCCAATAGTTTATTTTTGCTTTTATTTACATTACCTCAGGAGACTTATCTAGAAAGAAATTGCTGCAGCCAATTTCGAAGAAGTTACTACCTATGTTCTCTTCTAGGATTTTAATCATTTCAGGTCTCATATTTAGATATTTAATCCATTTTGAATTTATTTTGGTGTATGTTGTAAGAAAGTGGTCCAGTTTCATTCTTTTGCTTGTTGGTGTCCAGTTTTCCTAACACCATCTGTAGGAGAGACAGTCTTTTGCCTACTGGATAGTCTTTACTACTTTGTCAAAGATTCGTTGACCATATAATTGTGAATTTATTTCTGGGTTTTCTATTTTGTTCTCTTAAACTATGTGTCTGTTTTTGTGCCAGTACCATAGCGTTTTGGTTACTGCAGCTTTGTAATATAACTTGAAGTTTGGAATTGTGATGCCTCCAGTTTTGCTTTTTCTTTTTCAATATTGTTTTGGCTACTGGGATCTTTTGTGGTTCCAAACAAATTTTAGGATTGTTTTTTTCTAGCTCTGTGAAAAATGCTAGTGATATTTTTATAGGGATTACATTAAATATGTAGATTGCTTTGGTTAATATTGACATTTTAACAATATTCTTCCAATCCATGAGCATGGAGTCTTTCCATTTCTTTCTGTCATCTTCAATTTCTTTCATCAGTGTTTTATAATTTCCAGGTCTTTTACCACTTTGGTTAGATTTATCCCAATGTATCTTATTGTTTTTGTTGCAATTGTATACGTGATTAATTCCTTAATTTCTCTTTTTGCTGCTTCACCCTGGGTGTATAGAAATGCAACAGATTTCTTCTGTATGTTGATTTTGTATCCTAGCCTTTACTGAATTCATTTATCAGTTCTAGTAGTTTTTTGGTGGAGTTTTTTGGGTTTCCTATATTTGGTATCATGTCATCTGTGAGTACTGAAAGTTTGACTTCTTCCTTGTGGTTCTGGATGCATTTTATTTCTTTTTGTTGTTTGATTGCTCTGGACAAGACTTCTACTACTACGTTGAACAAAAGTGGTGCCAGTGGACATCCCTGTCTTGTTCCTGATTCTAGAGAAAATGCTCTGAGTTTTTCTCCATTTAAGATTACACTAGTTGTGCATTTTTCATACATGGCCTTTATTATGTTGAGGTATGTTCACCCTACTTTGTTCAAAGTTTTTATCATGAATGGTTGTTGTAGTTTGACAAATGCTTTCCTACATCTATTGAAATGATCATATGGTTCTTATCCTTTCTTCTGTTAATGTGATGTATCATGTTATTGATTTGCAAAGATTGTACCACCCTTGCAACCCAGGAACAAATCCCATTTGATCGTGGTGAATTATTTTTTTAATGTTTTGTTGAGTATTTTTTGAGGATATTTGCATCTATATTTATCAGAGATATTGGTTGGCAGTTCTCCTTTTTTTTTTTTTTTGTGGTGTCTTTATCTGGATTTGGTATCAGGGTAATGCTGGCCTCATCAAATGAATTTGGAAGTTTATCTTCCTTGTCTATTTTTTGGACTATTTTGAGAAGAATAGGTATTAACTCTTCTTAAATGTTTGGTAGAATTTGTCTACGAAGCAGTTTGGTCTTGGACTTTTGTTTGTTAGGAGTTTTTAAATTATTGATTCAATTTCTTTGCTCGTTATCAGTCTATTCAAGTTATTTATTTCCTCCTGTTTCAGTTTTGATAATTTATATGTTTCTAGGAATTTATTTATTTCTTCTAGATTGTCCAATTTGTTGGCATATAGTTTTTTCATAATATTCTCTTATAATTGTTTGTATTTCTGTAGTGTTTGTTGTTATTTCTCCTCTCTCATTTGTGATTTTATTTATTTGGGTCCTTTCTCTTTTCTTTGTGATGCCTGGCTAGAGGTTTATCAATTTCATTTTATTTTATTTTTTTTCAAAGAACCAGCTCCTGATTTCATTGATCTGTTCTTTTTCTTTCTTTCTTTCTTTTTATTTTTTTTTTAGTTCTATATCATTTCTCCTCTAATCTTTATTATTTCCTTCCTTCTCCTGGCTTTGGGCTTCATTTGTTGTTCTTTTTATAGCTCCTTTAGATGTAAGGTTAGGTTGTTTATTTGAGATTTTTCTTGCTTTTTGATATAGGCCTGTATTGCTGTAAACTTCTCTCTTAGAACAGTTTTTGCTGCATTCCAAAGATTTTAAACCATTGTGTTTTAATTTGCATTTGTTTCCATCTATTTTTTTAAATTTCTTCTTTGATTTCCTAATTGACCCATTCATTGTGTAGTAGCATGTTTTTTAACCTCCATGTATTTGTGTTCTTTCCAGATTTGTTCTGTGGTTGACTTCTAGTTTCATAGTGTTATGGTCAGAAAAAGGTGCATGGGATGACTTCAATCTTCTTGTATTTGTTGAGGCCTGTTTTGTTGCCTCATATGTTATCTGTTCGTGAACTCGAAAAGAATGTATTTTGCTGTTTTAGGATGCAGTGTTCTGAATGTATCTGTTGACTCCATTTGGTCCAGTGTGTCTAAAGCCATTGCTTCCTTGTTGATTTTCTGTTTAAATAATCTGTCCACTGATGTAAGTGGGGTGTTAATGTCCCCTACTGTTATTGTATTACTATAGGTTAGATCCTATATGTTTTTATTAATTGTTTTATGAATTTGGGTGTTTCCTGTTGGGTGCATAAATATTTACAGTTGTTATATCTTCTTTTGGAATTGTCCCTTTTATTATTATATAGTGTCCTTCTTTGTCTCTTTTAACAGTCTTTGTTCTTAAAACCTCGTTTGCCTGATATAAGTATTGCTACTCTGGCTTTCTTTTAATGGCCATTTTATGATAAATATTATGATTTATATTATGATAAATATTTTATATATATTATATATATATGATATATGATATATGATAAATATTTTATATTATGATAAATATTTCTCCATCTCCTCACTCCATCTGTGTGTGTCTTTAGGTCTGAAATAAGTCTCTTACAGACAGCATATAAATGGGTCCTTTTTTTTTTTTTAATCCATTCTGATACCCTATATCTTTTGATTGGAGAGGTTAGTCCCTTTACATTATCAAAGTATTATTGATAGATGTATATTTATTGTCATTTTATTACTTGTTTTGTGGTTGTTTCTGTATAATTTTCTATGATTCTTTCTTTCCCTTTTTCATATTTTGTTGATTTTTTTTGGTGATATATTTGGATTTCTTTCTCATTATTCTTTAAATGTTTATTAGTGTTTTGGATATATAGTTACTATTAGGCTTTTATATAACCTCTTCTGCATGTAACAGTCTATGTTACATTTTATGATTGTTTATGGTTGAACACATTCTTTTCTCCTCTACTCCTCACATTTTAGGTATGTGTTATTATACTTTATATCCTTTTTTATGAGTTTCTTGGCTAGTGTTTTACAGAAATATTCATTTTTACTGCCTTTGTGTTTTCTTTATACTGTCACTTTTGGTCTTTCTTTTCTATTCAGAGTCCCCTTTAATCTTTCTTGCAGGACTGGTTTAGTGTCATGAATTCCTTTCATTTTTGTTTGGGGGAATTCTTTAACTCTTCTTCTATTCTGAATGATAGCCTCGCTGGATAGATTATTCTTGGCTGCAGATTTTTCCCATTCAGCACATTGAATATATCATGCCACTTCCTTCCACCTTGCCAGGTTTCTGTGGAGAGCTCTTCAGTTAGCCTTATGGGTCTTCCCATGTAAGCCGGGAACTTCTTTTGTCTTTTCTTCTCTTTTTTTTATTAATTTTTTTAATGTTTACTTATTTTTGAGAGAAACAAACAGCAAGTGGGGGAGGAACAGAGAGAGAGAGAGAGAGAGAGAGAGAGAGAGAGAGAGAGAGAATCTGAAACAGGCTTCAGGCTCTGAGCTGTCAGCACAGAGCCCGACATGGGGCTCAAACCCACAAATTGCGAGATCACGGCCTGAGTCGAAGTCAGATGCCCAACCAAGTGCCCCGGGGACTTCTTTTGTCTTGAGGCTTTTAGGATTTTTTCTTTATCGTTATATTTTGCAAACTTAACTACAGTGTATCTTGGTGTAGGCCTACTTTTGTTCATTTTGTTGGGAACTCTCTTTACCTCCTGGATCTGGTGTCTGTTTCCTTCCCCAGATTAGGAAAGTTTTCAGCCAAAATTTCCTCAAATAAATCTGTCCTCTTTTCTCTCTCTTCTTCTTCTTTTGAGGCTCATATATAATGAATGTGATTATGTTTGATGGAGTCATTGAATTCTCTAAGTCGGTTCTCATGTTGCGTAATTCTTTTTTCTCTCTTTTGTTCAGCTTCATTGGTTTTCATTACTTTGTCTACTAGATCATTAATTCATTCCTCTCCTTCTCCCAGCCTGCTGTTCATTGCATCAAGCGTGTTTCTAATCTTGTTTATTGTACTCTTTATTTCTGATTAATTCTTTTTTAACTCTTATCCCTGTGGTAAGGGTCTCACTGATGTCTTCCATTCTTTTCTCAAGTCCAGTGAGTATCCTTTTGATCGTTGCTTTAAATTCTCCATCAGGCATGTTACTTATATCTGTTTTATTTAGATCTCTGGTGTGACTTTATCTTGTTTTTTCATTTGGGAAAAATTCCTCTGTCATCTTGTCTAAGTTTCTGGCTGCTTCTCTGTGTTAGAAAAACCAGTTATGTCTCCTGCTCCTGAAAGTAGTAGCCTTAAGATGAAGAGCTCTTGTAGTACCCAGGGCTGGCACGTCAGGGAGTGTCTGCTGTGTACAGTCTGCTCTTGTGTTCTGGCTGCACCTATCCTTCAGACTAGTCATTTGCAGAGGCCCTCCTTGCCTCTTGTGGACAGAATTTGGTCCCTGTGCTGAATGTGGTGAGTTTTAACTAGGTATACGCTAATCTGTGAAATGAGACCTGTCACTACCTCCACCAGAACTGAGGCTTTGCAAAATCTCTGAGAGATGTGGTGTGGACAGCGGTTTGTGCTGGTTTCTGGGGGAGAGGCTCACCAGGCTATGACTGAGGTAGGTGTGACTGAGAAGGTAAGTTCCACTGAAATGCATGGATGTAGAGCTTAGTGTAAGTTAGGCAGCCATTATCCATGCTCTTATGCTCCCTGCAGGGACTCCCGGCTTATGCTAAGGGATGGGGGAGGCAAGTGGCACCAGCCAGCTCCTTTGTTCCCATAGAGGTGTCTTCCTGAAGGTTGCCTCTCCCCGCTGTGTGCCCCAGGTGCTCTTCAGATGACTGTTTCCACGCTGTATGCCCCTGGGTTGTTTGTTTGCATTCTCTCCAAGAATAGCACGGTGCCCTCTAGGCTCTATCCTAGCTAAGTCCAGTGACCTTTAAACTCCATGCTTTAAGCCCTGCTGGTTGCAAGAACTCATGAAGTTCAGTTCCTCTCATTTTCCAAGCCAACAGCTCCGGGGAAAGCTTCTCTTTGTGTGTTCTTCGGGTGCTCTTCTCTCTCTCTTTCTTGTCCTTCTCTGTGACAATGGCTACCTTCTCTCTGCAGCAGCTAGGATCCAGTTCTCCCCAAACCATGTCTCCATACTTCTTACCTTCTTCAGGATGACCTCTTCTCTCCTGTTATCTGTAGAGTTTGTTCTGTCAGTTTTCAGGTTGATTTCTGGGGTATTTAAGGTGATTTGATAGTTCTGTAGTATTCGTAGGACAAGGCAAGCCTAGGGTCCTCCAATTCTGCTGCCATCTTCCTGCCTCTTCCCTAGAGTCTTTTCTTAAAAGATAAATATCATAATTTGTGGGTCCCTTAGTAAAAGGTACAAAAATGGAGAAAATATGTAAGAGAGATGACTGAATTAGCCTGAATGCTTAATATATGCCAGATTACATGTTTGAAACCAAGGTGAAATGGGGGCTTGGGAATACACAGTGCATCCCTAATTCTTGGAAATTTGCCTGCCAGTTGAAATATGAAGACTTTGTTAATGTGACAACCCAGCTAGCTCTAACATAAAGCCATTATCACGACATAAATTTAAAGAAACCCAAGTCATTAAAAAACTTAATTTTCAAGTCCTTGGATTTGAAAACGGCTCATAACTTAGGATTTCTCAGTGCTCACAAACACATAATTTACTCCAAACTTTTAGGTACTGCTATATAGTTGACAATACACTTTCTGAGAAAATTTCTGTGACTTCAAATAATGTTGCATTTAATATTTTTGGTGATGGAGTGGGGGATTGCTTCTCAACCTATATATAATTCTACTTGTAGGAAAAATATTTGAGACAGAAAAATTCTTTTTAACCTAAAAGTAGGCTACCCACAGGTTAAAATAGTATAAAAATTGAAATGGTTGGTCTACTTCCATCTTCAACCAGCTGTTTCTATAGAAGCAACATGGAAATAATTAAAATGCACCTTAAAAGTATGCAATGAGCTCCGTAAAGGTTTTACTTCATTTTGATTTTCAAATATAGAAGTCTAATATTGATCCTTTTGAAGCCTGTAAGTGAAGATTAAAGCATTCTAACATGCTATCTACAGGTGTGCCATAGTGAGTTATGATCCTTGCATAATCCATAGATTGAAAAAGCTACAGTAAGTAACAAACTGTTAATCAGTGCAGTGGCACAGAAGATCAATCTTTGATTCTTATATTCACAAACCCTGTTTATTTGGTCACATTAGAGAACAGGCTGGGGTGTTGGAATGGATTCTTAGAAATGATGGATGTAATTGTCAAAACTGCCAAGGTCAATGTATAATGTTCATAAAAGAACCAACCCAATTCAAGTACCTTCCATTTATCATTCATGCAATTTGACCCCCAGTTCTCTTTATAATAACATACAAAGGAGGAACAACTGCTGTGTTCATTCCAATGGAATCTTGTGCACTTTTCACTATCATTCAGATCACAGCCTTTCTCAGACTGGGATCATTTGTACATAACTTTCCTTTCTCTGAGGATGTTGGAAGTATTAGTTGAAATATGGATTTAATAAAGAAAAAGCTGATTAATGAATCTGTATGTGATTTCTCTGTTGCTAGTAGAATGTTTTGAAATTCAGAATCTTGCTGATTTATCATCTACTTACTCTTAGACTACATTCTCAACTTTGATATTGACAGTGTTTTGTTGAAAATTATTCCAATACCAGTATTTTACAGATGGAGTATTCTTATGAAATTTGCAAGTGTTTAGGTGTTGGATGTATTTAAATTGAAATAAAAATACTCAAATGTATATTACAGATTTAGTCAATTGTGAAAAAACCCAAGCGATTTTCCCTTATTTTGCTTGAACAACTAGTCTTCTATCATGAATGAATTCATGAACATTCTACCAGATGCTTTCATTTAAAATTACACTTATTATTAATTTTATAATTTTATCAAAGTAGCTGCCTGAAATTCATGACTCTTTCTTGCTCTTTAGATTTGTGTATTTGTACTACTTTCATAAAAGAGGGCTCACACTTGTTATTAGCACTAGAATATAAGTTCCAGGAGGGTAAGGTTTATTCTCCACTATACCTGAGATTCCCTGAAGAATGAGTACATTGTAGAGGCTCAGTAATTGTTTATTGGAAAAAAAAGGAAGTAAAGAAAGAAAGAAAAGGAGAAGAACAAAGAAAAATGTGTCTTTATTTTAAAATATTTACCGATTAAAGTGACTTGGGGGGGTATTACCAAAATTACAAATAATGTATTATGAGCTTATTACCAATGGTACTACATTAGTTAATATTTCTAAAAATAAATTACTTTATTGCCTACATTAGAAGAGATATTATTAAAAAGAAGCTATAGCGGTGCCTGGGGGGCTCAGTTGATTCAACATCCAACTCTTAATTTTGGCTCAGGTCATGATCTGATGGTTCCTGAGATCTAGCCCTGTGTTGGGTGCATTGACGGCATGGAGCCTGTTTGGCATTCTTTTTCTCTGTCCTTCCCCCACTCACTCACCCCCTCTCGCAAAATAAACAAACAAACAAACTTAAAAAAAGAGGAAAAATAAAACATCAGGGAAAATGTAGCTAATGAGTAAACCAGAAGCAATCATAACTAAAATGGTATGAGATAACATTGAAAAATAGCTTCATGGTTCTCTTTTTCACCAGAGGAGGATAAATATATTTAAAAATATTTTTTTAAATGTTTATTTATATTTGACAGAGAAACACAGAGTGAGAGAGGTGGAGGGGCAGAGAGAGAGGGAGACACAGAATCCGAAGCAGGCTCCAGGTTCCGAGCTGTCAGCAGCAGAGCCCCACGCGGGGCTCGAACCCACAAACCGGGAGATCATAACCTGAGCCGAAGTCGGGCGTTTAACCGACTGAGCCACCCAGATGCCCCGAGGATAAATATATTTTTAAAAATGTTAATAAAGGGGCGCCTGGGTGGCTCAGTCGGTTAAGCGTCCGACTTTGGCTCAGGTCATGATCTCCCGGTTTGTGGGTTCGAGCCCCACGTTGGGCTGTGTGCTGACAGCTCAAAGCCTGGAGCCTTCTTCGGATTCTGTGTCTCCCTCTCTCTCTGACCCTCCCCCACTCACACTCTGTCTCTGTCTCTCTCTCTCTCTCTCAGTAATATAATAAATAAACGTTAAAAAGTAAAAATATTAATCGGAACAAGAGCTCTCCAAACAAATACTAAATAAAAGTATTATTAAGTATTCTAGAATGTAAACTTACTTGGAAACACTCAACAGATAGTCTAAATGTCAAGATGGGCCTGACAGTTTGTGAGATGCTCAGAAAAGCATGGCCCTCGTGCTTACTGAGCATATGCGGTTCTAGCAGGCAAATAGACAAATGAGAAATGACAATGGTGAGATAACTGCTATCACTGGCCAATATAGGCAACATAGAACTGAAGACAAGAGCAACACGTTCGTAAATTTAGCATTATTAAAAAACAGAAATGGGAAAAAAAGGATTCATGATTTTAATGGATTTTTGTTTCTTCCGTCCCCCCAAAGAGAAAAAAAAATGCCCTGCTTTATTGACTGACGTGATCATAAGGAGATGCAACAGCTCTGATTTGTATTATTGACTCTCAGTTTCCTCGTTTATGAAACAGAGTTTAAGATCTTTTTGAAGGTCAAATGGGAATATTTGAGATGTCTATGATACTGTCAAGTGCTACACAAATGTTAGTCGTTACTCTGACAATTATCTCTAGCATGTGCACATCACATGGTTAATGTGGATTCTCCGTAGAAACCTTGAAAATATATGTTCAGCTCAATTTTATTTCATAACTGGTTTTAGCCATTGTTATCCATACTATGCTTTTGAGTGGCATGTACATAATAAAAAAGACTAAAAGGTACACAATTAAATTATGAGACTACAGTCCTGATAATTTCATGGAGGTAATTTAATTATTAAAGAGGCTAAATTATATTAATACCCAAAGATATCCTTAGAACTTCTAAAATACTGCACATCAATTTGAAATGGCAGTACAACTACACCTTAAGTTACAATGCACTTTTATTGTAAAGCCTGAAGATGCAATGATGTTTCCATGTGATAAAATACTAAGAGTAGGATTTTTATGCCATTTACTCTCATCAGAAACGGTCTTAAATTTTTAAACTATATTTTGTGTTAAATGTGTTCATGTTTGGGATAAAATGTTTAGTTAGTTATTCTCACGCTCCTTTTGCTCCTCTCTGATAAATCTCTGACTTATATTCGTAGCGCAGTTAGTTTAGTTTTATTTTGTCTGTTCCACAGAATCAGAAAATAGAGTTCTATTTATACTTGTATTTTTCACCAACCTTATCTCCGATAATGATGCATATATTACTGTAGAAGGCAGACATACAAATCCGAAGAGAGATAGAGAGCAGGAAGAAGAAAGTAAGCTTTAAAGTCTATCTGTTCCCTGACACTACATTAAGAACTCATCACTCATGTGAAATCAAAGAGTGATCACACTCACTTCCATGTCAGACCCCTACTGCAATACGAGACTTTAAGAAAAGAAAGTTAAGGTAACCACTTCAAGCGAATAAAAATGTTTCGATATAATTAACATTAGGAAGACTTTGATTACCAGGAAGTAGAAACAAATTTCAAGTTTCGCGTAGAGATAAAAATATTTTTCTTTACATTAATGATAACATCCAAACAACAAAGAAGCTAGGAGTGTCATAAAATGTAACACAAGACTTTCTCAGTCTCGAGAAATAGTGCCATTCAGACTGTTTTATGAAACTCCTGAATAATCCTTCATGTGACTCTATTATTTGGTAATTTTTCATATATTACACTTGCAATGATTAGCAAACTAAAGGTAATCCTTAAACATTGATTTTGCCAATAGTGTCATTCTACTTGAAATCTCTTTAGATTATATATTTTTAATAAAACATGAGAAATATATTTCATGGGCTAATTTGTGCTTTGGGTAAAATCATACTTCTGTATCCATAATGATACCTGGTTTAGTGTTCTCACAATTTAGGACTCCTACAACACAAGTGTTATCCTTTTGCTTACCACAAACAGTAGGATATAATTTTTATAGTTTGTATCCGTATATTATGTGCCTCCAAACAGCAAGTTCAGATAGATGGGGAAAAAGAGTATGTTTGACAAAATCCTAGGAAAGGGAATGAGTAGGGAGGAAGAATAATTTCTTGCTTTTCTAACTTTGGGCCAATAGATTTGGATGCATTTAATGTATATACATTGTTGCAGACTCCCAGTGTGTATATATATTTATGTAGTGTTACCCAAATCATATATATTGTATAATCATTAATTCACAATTTTATATTTATGGAATCTGATGCGCGACTGCCTTCTCTGTGTTCGACTTAATATGAAGCCCACGAATCTCTGTCAATATTCATTTTAATTACTCTAATAATGTTAGCTGCTGATGGCTTTAGTCTCTCTCTCTCTCTCTCTCTCTCTCTCTCTCTGTTGGCAACCTGAAAGACAGTTCTCAACTAACTCAGCTCCCAGGGTGCCATCCACAAGGGATTGTCACCTTGCTGTGGATTGTGACCTCTGACCCTACCACTTTCTTCCTGTAACAGTACTACCTTTGCACATTTAATGAACTTTGTACACAGTTCAAAAGATGTCAGCACAGAGAAATGTAAAGTCCAGCTGTGAAAAGTTCCATTGTTTCTATACATCTAATCGACCTTTCCCATTATAGAAGATAAGAAAAAAAAATCAATAAGGTTACTTGCTAGCCAATCCAATGCAAGTTTTATTATTAATATGCTAAACATATTGCTTTCAAGGCATTGACACCTAAACACTGCGAGAAGTATCAAAATTACTTCTCATTAATAACCATTATATTAATCACTGTTGCCCAGAACTAGAATCTGACTGCGAAATCCCCTGGTGGAAATTGCTATAATCGTTCAAACTACAGGAATGAATATTTTTCAGCATAATTACTGCTGTCGTCTTATTGAAAAATATCCCATTAGATGGCAGCTTTTAGTTACGTAAATCGTGTTGATTAATTTTTAATTTCCATCATTTATATGACATTGCACAAGTAAAGATCTTTGATAATTTAAATGGTTAGCTGAGCAATTATTAAAATAACTTACAGCAATTCAGACATTCATTTACTTACTAGAAGTGCCATACATCATTAACTCCTGATTAAAATAAAGTTTGGGAGATTACAAGTGCTGAATTGATCACTAAGATATGTATTTTCAGGGTGTTTTATAAAAATATTCATGCCATGTAGGATGCCTCAGCTGTAATGATAAAGCTCTCACATAAATGTTTTAAAGAAGGGAATCTGAATTACATTGGCAATATGGCATCCCAGCTGAGTGCTCAAGTATACATTTGTGCCTCGATGCAGACAATTTAAATGGTCTTTAACATTACAGTTTTTAATCACCCCAGCACCACTTTTGTTTAAAACAAACCAAAAGTTTCAGTACTTATGAGTGAAAACTGAGTCCTTGGTCTTAGTTGTGCATTTTGTTTTTTATTGACTTGTTGGAATCTTCATATTAACTGTGGATTCTTAGGTAACTTTCAGTTTCTTTAGCCATAAATTGGCTAAAGTAACTGTACTTAGCCTGTAAAGCTGTGCTACGGGTAACATGACTCAAGGGATATAAAGGGCATTGATAGTGTGTAGGACACAGTAAGCAATAAATAATGATTCTCATAGTATTTTACAGTGTAATCCTTCAAATATACAGCCAGTATACAAAGATAAGTGTTTTTATGTAGAAAAATAAATATCCTGGGACGCCTGGGTGGCTCAGTTAGCTAAGTGTCCCCAACTCCTCATTTTAGTTCATGTGGAGCCCCACATCAGACTTTGTGCTGACAGTGCAGAGGCTGCTTGGGATTCTCTCCCTCTCCCTCTCAGCTCCTCCCCAACTTTCTCTCTCTCTCACAATAAAGAAATAAACTTAAAAATAATTAAAAAAAAAAGAAATGTCCTTTTGGTCCTTAATACCTCTCTATATTAGTCTCCATATATTAAAAAAAAAAGACAAAAACACCCATATACTTGGTTTTCAGCCATGTTGTCTGCCAATTCTTATGGTTTAGGTAAACAGAATAGAAATTGAAAAGTGGATGAGTAGCTATAAGAAACCACATGGTGTCACAATTAGTAAGTGATTACTTCCAAGTCCCATGGGGAATACAGGAAACCCAAAGAAAGAATTAAGTCTAGAATATTGCAATATTACAAACCTAAAATTTACACTTTGAGATTTCTTTCTGGAACAGAGAAAGGTTTTTTTTTTGTTTGTTTGTTCATTTTCTTTCTTTCTTTCTTTCTTTCTTTCTTTCTTTCTTTCTTTCTTTCTTTCTTTCTTTTTTTAGTTGAATGGTTTAGGGGGAATTGGCAGGGGTCAGAATTTTTACATTTCATTTTCTAAAAATCAGGATGAATTTGTTAAAAAAATAAAATTTTGCACACAAATCTTTATACACAAATATACAAAAGAATTTTGTAAAATAAACTCTAACAAAGGTCAGGAAGTTGTTTTCATAGGGTTTTATCTCAAAATATTCATAGCCCAGTTGGCGAATACAATTTAGGTTAATAATTGCAATGTACAGTGACAATGCTAAAATACATCCAAAATTAGTAGCGGTTAGGAAGGAAATTCTAAACTGGGTTTAGAGGGATTTTAGGAACCTTCTTAAGATCAAGACAGTTGACGGGATATTGAAGGATGAGAATTTGCTAGAACAGTGTTTGGGAGAAAGGCATTCCAGGAAAAAGAAACATGGTGTAGAAATGAATAGCGTAGTAAGAGTGCATATGATTCCGGGTGCCTAGTCCCTGGAAGATTCTAGGGGTTCAATAAGAATTTGTTGAATGAATCAGTGAATGAACATGTCAAAGAATGACAGAAAATGGAAGAAAGGTCCTAGAAGCGTTTTTTTACAAATTATTCTAAAAAGCGAAGGTAAAGACCTTTGTCTTTATAATTTTGCCTATTTTTCTCTATATTTTTGTGCTTTTTTTACCCCCATTTCTCAAGCTTTGTTTTACTCTTTGGATTCTTTCACAAATGTTATCCATAAGTGCTTCCTGAGTTCATTCCTCTTTTAATCCCCCGATGTGAAATTCATTTCTGATACTTCTTTGTGTGCGTTCCTGGACCTATGTGCCCAGACGTAGCCTTCAGCTCTTCCTGGCCCTGCACTGTATCACATTGCTGTGAGCTGTGGTTCTTAGGCTTCCATAGAAATTGCTTCTTGGTGGAGTTCAGCCAAGGGGTGACACTGAGACAAATTAGAGGGCAGGATGAGAGAAGCCAGTGTGCCTCTACTTCTGCAGAGGTTATGCTTCCACCAAATTCCATATCCTGTCAGATACATTCGCCATGCTTCCATCTCCCATGTGCTGACCCTAACCTGGGCTCCAATAATACCATTTCCTCCAGTTGTCTCCTTTGAAGGATTCTGAGATCATTTTTAGAGATTTAAATACAAAATATTCATTATCTAGTTCAATAACTGTGTATAAGGTGAAACTGAAGGTAAGAAATATTAGCTTACCTCTCCAAAGTTTTATGTACTAATAGATATTAAAACAGAGTGAAAACATCTGGTTTTTTTAAAAAAAATTAATGTTTGTTTATTTTTGAGGGAGAGAGAGAGAGAGAGAGTGAGCGAGCAGGGGAGAGGCAGAGAGGGAGTGAGACGCAGAATCTGAAGCAGGCTCCAGACTCTGAGCTGTCAGCACAGAGCCCTACGTGGGGCTCGAACCCACAAACTCTGAGATCATGACCTGAGCCGAAGTCAGGACGCTTAACCGACTGAACCACCCAGGTGCCCATAAAAACATTTCTTTGATTTCTCATGCAGGATTCTTTACACAATACTACCGTGTCACTTCTTTGAATGTATTTGACAAAGATATTACACATTACAACTAACGTGAGAAGATTTGAAAAAAAAAAATTGAGGAAGAAGGAACAAAAGAAACGTTGTGTCAGAAAGAAATGCTTTTGACTTCACTTAACAGAAAACTAACCATAGATTAAACAAATGGGGATTTCTTTTTCTTACATATGAACCAGTCAGAGTTAGGCAGTTACTGCCTTTAGCTCAGGTGGTCTACGATGTGGTGGTAACATTTCAGTGATTCCTTTGCTGTGGTCTCCATGGAACATGCAGTTCCAGATATAATGTCCATGCCTAATGAAGAAAGAAAATAAGGCTTCCCAAGCCAAGTCTATCCCTTTTTATCTTGAAAACAAGTTTTTCTGGTGTTCTCAGAGGACTTCACTTAAACCTTATTAGCTAGACCCTTGACATAGGACCACAGTTATAGTGGAGACTGAAGAAGTGAATATTTAGATTTTTTAGTCTCCTTAGTGAAGGTTGCAACTGAAAAGAAGGCTGAGAGTGAGTTATGGGTTAGCCAGCCAAGAAAGAGGAGAAAAAGTGAACAATTTTAACCATAGATGAGTGAGCAAATGCCAGCTATGAGAGATGTAAATTGTGTTGTTGAAAAACCTTTGTGTTAAGAAATAACGTGGCTAATGTCCAAGTTTGGAACAAATGAAGTTGAAGGTGTTGGACAAAACACACAAGTTACCAGACACATTTTCATTTGTGGAAACTGAGGCTCTGAGAAGGTGGATGAATTGTCCCAAGTTAATGCACCTGGTAAATGACAATGCCAGTTTTCAGGACTATCTTTGTTTTAACTCTGCTGCCTTCCAACTTTGTACTATCCTATATAGTCGTGATGTGGTTTGTTAGCTGCTACCAAAGAATTCTGTAAGTTTCTTATGCATACAACGAATACATACAGTTTTTATTGTCCCCCACCTCCACAGGCTCACCGTGACTTTCGTACTTCAAAGCTGCTCTCTACCTTTAAAAAAAAAAGATTTCATTTCTATGAAATATTCATAGAAAGCAAAATAATAATAGTTTAGTTTTCCCTAAGAAAACTAGTTTTCCCTATCATCTTTTAGGAATGATACTGAGTTTTGCACAACACAGAAAATAGATTTTAATAATAGGGCAACTCTCAAGATAATTTAATAATAACATAGTCTGTGTTCACACTTTGGTTCACTGTTGCCCTCAAGAGATTGTTTGCACTAAACTGGGATAGTTTATGCCTTCTAAGTGTATTATACATAATTAATTCTGATGATTTCTAATAAAATATGGAATGAAACATAGTAAATGTAACTAATATTTTGTTCATTTTGCCTACTTGAATGTTACATAAATATCCCATTTTTATTCAATTATATTCCCTACCGCATTTAATTTTTTTTAATGTTTATTTCTGAGACAGAGAGAGACAGGGCATGAGTGGGGGCGGGGCAGAGAGAGAGGGAGACACAGAATCAGAAGCAGGCTCTAGGCTCTGAGCTGTCAGCACAGAGCCTGACACGGGGCTCGAACTCATAAACTGGGAGATCGTGACCTGAGCCGAAGTCAGTAGCTCAACTGACAGCCACCCAGGCGCCCCTTCCCTACAGCATTTAGTCTGGTATCTAATACAGAAGAGAGGCTCACTTACCATTTTTTACTGGATCCAGGTTGATATTTTTTTTCCTATCTATATCATTATTGGAAGGTGACTCTTCTATTTTTGCTTACATGCCTGAAGTGAGAGGTGCATTGGTTACTCTATCTGTAGGTTTTCAATTTTGGACACCTCCTATGGAACCCTCCTCACTGAACTTCCTTATATTGGAGTTGGTTCTGTCCTTGGTTAGGCTTTCTTTTAGAAGACACTGTTGCTTAAAGACAAGATAGTCTATTTCTTCACATGTTTTATATTAAGTGAAAGCATCGGGCTGTATGTTTTCAGAGGCTAATGCAGTTTTAGTATTTGGTATTTACATGATATTTTTGTTGACCGTTCGCTATGTCTTTTAACTATTTCCTGCATGGTTGGTTTTCAGATCTTTTATCTCAGTCATCCTTCACCCAAGCCTACTTCAATTTAGAGAAGCATTTTAAAGTAGGGTACTCCAAATTAAAAGCTACAATAATCATAAACCATGCAAATAATAACAGCTAATATTCACTAAAGTCTCATGTGCCAATTTTTTCAGAGTTTTGTGTGCATCCTTCTGTTGAATGTTCACAATGAATTTTTGAAGTAACTCTTCTTATTGTCCTCAGTTTATGATAAGAAACAGATTCTTGGAGATTTCGAAGTTACCAGAAGCTGTCCAAAGCTGAGGATCAGTGGATCCTCTCCTATACGCATTGGCTTTTATTATCTTTGCTATATAGTTTTATTTAAAAAGTTGTTAACACAAACTTGTTCCCTCTGTGTTAATGGCTTCATTCTTCTGTAATGACCAAACATTTAAACAAGGTTTTAAAACTGCATTTTTAAAGCATCGTGTTTTAAAAACTTAACATTATTTGGTGAAATGTTATCACTTTACTGACTCATAATCTAATTTCTGAAAATACAATATTTAGGTCAATAGTACCATCTAACAACCTTAAGAAAATTTTTTTTTTGCAGATAACAATCTATATGTTAATAGGCTATAATCACATAATAGGGCAATATTAAGCACATTTTCCCCCTAAACATTGAGCATTTTTGTAGGATTTAATGTTGGGTTTTTAATATTTATCCAATAATTTAATATTCTCATACATGCACCATACTCCCAGAATTAAATGAAGCAAATAGACATTCCTCTATCTGTGAAAGTAAGTGTTTATTCAGTCCACTTGCAGTGCTCAAAACATTTGTCACAGTACTTAGATGAGAAAGCGAGAGACACATTTTTGCACAGTTGATTTATTTGAAAAGTTACATGTATTGCATAAATCACTTGATTTAGTTTTATAGTAAGCAAGATGAGAAAACACATGAGATTTCTCTTGAAGGTAGACAGCTGAGATTGAATGGCAATTTTGTTAGAATTATAATGTCACTTTTTAAGTTGACTTCATGTTATTTGTTCTTGGTTTAAAATTAAGTTCCTTTTCAGGCAGCCTTATGACCAGTATTTCAAAATTCTGAACTCACAGGATCACATGGGGAGGGGGATGTTCCAGAGTCAGTCACATTAACACTAATTTTTCTGAGGTGTTAATATTATTAAAAGAGAAAATATTCCTATCAGAAACAAGATAAGTGATATATGTGACTGCTGTCATCTTTTGGAATAGTCACATATTCACCTGGATTTCCAGTGTTGTGACCAATTCCCCATTTTCCATTTGAGTAGCCCTCCCACGAAGCACTTCATATTCCTTCTTATGAATCAGTTATTGGTCAGTGTTAAATTTCTAAAGTCCATCATCCACTCTGCCTAATCCTTATGTTCTTCATAGCTATAATTTAACAATAAACAACCAGAACAAATTATAGAACTGTGTACTTTATGCAAAAATAATTTTTTGAGATACGTGTTTTAAAAATTATTTTACCTATGATTTCTTGTCAATGCCGAGATGGTGAACTAGCCAGGGCTGGTGGCTTTCTGCCTCCAGAAACAACCTGCAGGAGCTATGGATGTGAAAGGTGGGTTAGGAATTAACAACCACCACCACAAAATGGTCCCTTTGGGAAACCCTAGAAAGAATAATAAATGCCTTTATCTGGGCATATGGTTATAACCTGGGGAACAGAATTGTGGGGAAAATCCTTTTAAACTTTGCTCCCTGTCCCCATCAGGTGCTGTGCTTTGGTTAATAATAGGGCCTTGAATGGGTGAATAATTTATATATAGAAGCGTGGACTGATCAACTCTACATTCACTCCTCCAAATCCTCTGGCCTGATAGATTTTAACTAGGCACAAGGCTCACCACCAATGTCATTTCACCGTCGAGAGTTAAAAGATAATCCCTGATATTCACTATTGGCTAGTGGAGTGGTTTCAAAGGAGAGATCAACACTGAGTCCTGTCCTGAATCCACACCCCCCCCCCCACCCCCCCATACTGCAGGGAGAGTAGAAGTGCCCAAGAGAACACGAACTCATAGTTGAAAACAACTAAACCCTTATGGGGAAAACCTCTTCAAAACAAAGATATCAAACTGAAAAATTTATGTTACTGACTGCAGAATTATTGCCTAATATCTTCAGGCATTAAGAGATGATAATAATATAAACAAGATTATTTTAACCATCCACCCAATGCAGATTGATTTCTATAGCTCTGAGTTTGCCAAAACCAAAGGAAGGGGAGCAAAATATTTGTCACTTAAGTTGGAGGCAGTTTACTGTAATCATCAAAACAGAAAATAAAGAAATTTTTGTCCCTGTTCTTTCATTTGATTTTTGAGCCCTTGTTTTTTTTACTCCCAGAGTACTGATAAAAGAACACTAAGACAGGGTCAAGCCCCAAACAAGCAATTCCATAGATTGTGTGGTATGATATACACTTACCAAACTTAATACAAATTTATTTACATTTATTTTTTTTCCGAATAATAGGTACACATAATTAAAACATTTTTAATGTTTATTTAATTTTGAGAGAGACAGAGTGTGTGGGGGAGGGATAGAGAGAGAGGGAGACACAGAATCTGAAGCAGGCTCTAGGCTCTGAACTGTCAGCGCAGAGCCCGACTTGGGGCTTGAACTCACTAGCGATGAGATAGTGACCTGAGCCCAAGTCAGATGCTTAAATGACTGAGTCACCCAGGTGCTCCTAGGTACACATAATTTAAAAAGAAAATTCTAGAGATTAAAGTTTAATGCAGCTGTTTCCTACATGGCCCTTCCTTTCTCCCAGTTCCCTTGCTACAGCAATGACCTATAAACATTCAGCAGTAACTTTTGATTCTTCTAAAATATAGGTTCCATGAGGGCACACACAATATCTGCATTTTTTTTCAATGTTTATTTATTTTTGGGACAGAGAGAGACAGAGCATGAACGGGGGAGGGGCAGAGAGAGAGGGAGACACAGAATCGGAAACAGTCTCCAGGCTCTGAGCCATCAGCCCAGAGCCTGACGCGGGGCTCGAACTCACGGACCGCGAGATCGTGACCTGGCTGAAGTTGGACGCTTAACCGACTGCGCCACCCAGGCGCCCCAATATCTGCATTTTGATGTAGGATGTTGGAAGCTTTCTTCAAACGTCTGGCTCTCCTGTTTGTTTTTCATGTTTAAGAATGATGTACTCAAACACTGACTGAAATCTGGCATGGGAAAGGGCTTAATAAAGAGTGTAATAAAATTTTAATGCTCAGTGTTTGAGACTCAAATCAACTATTTTAGTTTTTCCCAGTTTTATTGAGATATAATTGACATATAATGCATTAAAGTGTACAACATAATTTTATATGTGTGTTTAGCAAAACGATTATCATCGTAAGTTTAGTTAACATCCACCACCTCACATAGTTCGTTTTTTTTTCTTGTGCTAAGGACTTTTAAGATTTATTTACTTATAACTTTCAAATATACAATATAGTATTGTTAACTCTAGGCACCATGCTGTATATTCCATCATTAGAGCTTATAACTGAAAGTTTGTACCTTTTGACCACCTGAACCTATTTCTCCTAATTCTTACCCTCCTCTTCTGGCAACCACCAATCTGTGTTTCTAAGAATTTGCTTTGTTTGTTTTTTAAATATTCCACCTAAAAGTGAGATCATGTGGTATTTATCTTTGTCTGACTTACTTCACTTAGCATAATGCCCTCAGGGTCCATCCATGTTGTCACAAATGGCAGGGTTTTATTTTTGTGTGTATGTGGCTGAATAATATTCTATTATTAGGATAATATTCTATTATTAGAATAATATTCTATTATTAGAATAATATTCTATTATTAGAAATAACATGGCTTCCATGTCTTGGCTGTTGTAAATAATGCTGTAATGAACATGTGGGTGCAGATGTCTCCTTTAGTTAGTGATTTCATTTCCTTCAGATATATACCCAGAAGTGGGATTGATGAGAATGTAAATTGGTGCGGCCACTATGGAAAACAGTATGGAGGTTCTCAAAGACTTAAAAAGGGAGCTATCATAGATCAATTAAACTTTTAAGCTTTTAAGGTATAGGATTTATGTTTCAGAAGGGAGTAGAGTTGCATATGTGTGCAAGGCATTTAATTGAACAGAATAGAACCGTTCTGTTACTTCCTTTGGTGAAAGGTGTGGAACACACATAGTTGAGTGCAGATGTTCTCTCAGAGTACAGGAAAAGGTGAAGGGCTTAATCATGTCCTATAGCCCTAGGCCTTATTTCTGTTCTCTGTCAAATCTATTTCCCAGTCTAGAGGCTCTCCGGGATTCTGCAGGTTTTAGCTTCTTCCTCCTTGGTTGGATTCCCTTCAGACATTTTCTAGGCTATGGTTTGGTATGTCCTGTAGGTGGCTTTCTTCATTCGTTTAATGACATCCAAGTTATTTCTCATTTGGCACATATATGTTTTCTTATTAACCGTTAACTATCATTTGTAGTATTAATGTGGGTCTTAGAAGAGAAAGTGGAGAAAAAAAAAACATGGGGTAGGTCTGTGACTTTTATGTGTGGCTTTCATGAAAATTTTCTAGTGTGGCTCAGTGTTCTGGTTTTTACACCCCTGAGAACTGCCATCTTAAGAGACCGTAGTCTCGACTCATCAGCTTACGTTACTTCAATTCCTAATAAGCACGGAGGG
Organism: Felis catus; assembly: GCF_018350175.1. NCBI lineage: Eukaryota > Metazoa > Chordata > Mammalia > Carnivora > Felidae > Felis > Felis catus. The sequence continues at coordinate 117,000,061 of NC_058376.1, read as the reverse complement.
ACACTAACAGTTCTTTATAGGACTATCTCAAGCAATGTAAGGTAAAGTGTCAACAATTAGCAGTTGTGTTTGCTAGTGCTTAAAGTGCAAGGCAGAGGAGATGGAAAGGAGCAGGATCGTGAAGGATTGTGTCTAGCAGCTCAAGGCACTGATGCTTGACATGTCAGCCTCCAGGCATCACTGAAGATTTGACTATAGAGCTGATTGAACAGGACCTCATTTTACCTTTCTATCAAAGGGACAGACCAAAAAAAAAAAAAAAAACCAACAATGAAAAATAAAGTGAGAAGGTGAAAATGTGGTCTCCGACGACGGAGACGTAATAGGTTATACAACAGATTTCATTTCCTTGCTGATGGAAAAAGAAAAAGGACTTTAGCTGCTTCAGAAACAAAAAGGTGATACATAATAAAGCTACAGAGAGAGAAAGCAGAGGCCATCAAATGCAGCAAATAAATGTGCCACTCACTGCGCTCCTATTTGGGTAGAGAATGGGTGGGGCTCTGAGCACTTTGTAAATGAAAGAAGACACAGTCAATTTTGCAGCCTTTGCACCTGTCAAGAAAGTAGCTTGTTATGCTAGCAGCAGTAGTAATAATAATAATACTAGTGACTTAGGGAAGCTGTATTTTTTTATTTCTTCTGAACCTTAATATACCATTTTTCTAATGTTAGCAAATTTCCCATCTGTGAGTGAGTAATTCTGGATGAAATACAGTAGGGCTTGGAGGAAAGAAAACAGATCTGGGAGTGAGATAAATTTGGTCTTGGCCCTACCTCGGCTCAACTCTGCTGTCCTGAGGAAACTCACAGAGTCCTACTTTTTCATTTTACCTTGAAGGGGTTTAGCTCTATGTTGTGCCTCTGAGACCCAGGGTTCGATAAAGGCTGGCTAAGTTTTCAAGAGCTGAAAAACACTGCCACCACCATCCTCACTTTTCTGCCACCCTCCGCAACCTCACACACACACAGACAGTGTTTTTGTTTTGATCAAAATGTGTGTTATTTTTCCTTACGTTTGTAGGAGATCATTTTAGATTGGTGAGTTAAAGACACACAGGATTCTTTCAGCCTTCTTGCTGAGAAGTTGGGTAGCCACAGTTTTTGTGTTCACAAACCCTAGCAAAGTAGCATATCATTTCTACATGTCACGTTTAACAATCTCGTTACAAATTAAAACAAGTGGAAAATAGGAAGGAATACAAATGCCAGTGGAAACCACTCACTTTTATGAATACAGGTGATCTGAACGCGTTGGCTTGATTTATATATGCAGGTACTGCTTCTACAGAATACAGAAAGGACTAATGACTAGTTCGAGGCACCCTTGAAAATAATTATTCCCATGTCCTCTTTCTGCCCTTTTTCTCCTTGGTGGTCCTCAGACATTCTTTTTCTTTAATAGCACCAGAAGTAGTGGGGGGTAAGAAGAAGGGGTAGACAAGGCGATTTTGTGTACAGTTATAGATATGGCCTTTTGTAGTTTAATTTTTGAAACTGCAGCCTTTAGTTCTTTGAATCTATTTACACAGATGTTGGGGAAGACGGCTTGTAACCATCTACCACTGGCCTTATGGTCACCTTTGCCTTAAAGCAATCTCTGGGAGGTACATTAAAAATGATTGTATTAGACATCCATTTCTAAAATACCATGTTTTTATTCCACGTTGTCCTTTTGGAATGTAATCTAACCCATATTCTTTAGACAAGGCGTGTTTACTTAGTATTATATGATTAGTTCATTTGGAGACCTATGGTTTTCTCATGCTAATATGAGTAGTCTATACAATATATATGGGGCAAGCTAACACATATCTATTATGCTACTTAAATGAACAGCTAAAAAATGTTGGAATTGAATTTTGACATATGTCAACAATTAACACTAAAGAGATAATAAATCTTAACCTGCTTTTTAGGTTTCAGACTTTGATATTAGAGAAAATATTTTCAGAAGGTCATATTGAGCAAAACACTAACTGAAATGTAAAAATGTATGAAAACATATATCATAGCTCAGCAATATTATTAAAATTAGCAAGAGATCTTGCTCTACATTTTTTTTTAACATTTTGCTGCATTAGCTACTATAAGGGACATTATAAGGATGCAGTGAAGCAAAACTCTAGTCTTGTTTTTAAAATCTTGCTTTCTCATATGTTGTTGTTGTTAATATGCCATTAAATGAGTAGGTCCTTTCTGGTGCTTCCTATTAGGGATGTTTTCTGTTCCTTGAGATTTTGCAGGTGCACATGTCCCGCTGCTATGCCAAATGCCTTGTCCCAGCGGGAGTTTTTACCTGGCCAGGTGTCATGGCTGCTAAGTCGACAGAACACTGAAGTTGAACGGTCAGGGAGATGTGTGCAGCGTGGTTCCCACCCACCAGGTCAGAGATTTTACATATATGATGGTACCGAGAAGGCTGCAATAATGACTAGGCAGTTTCTCTACTTTCTTCGCAAACTCTGATCTTGCTCACTAACTGGTCATATGGACCCCCTGCTGCTAAGCCTAATAACTGCAGCTCACATGCCTACATCTTTTCTCACCTTTTTACCAGGAAGGAAGCATTGTCTTTGATTGTCCATCAGGACTAATCCTTTCTCAGCATGATACTTGTTAGCATAATTGCAGAGAAAGAACCAAAAAAGTGCATTATGAGTTGTTCCTTTTTAAAAGATATATGTAATTTGGATGAAAAAGGCATTGTATATATTTCACTAATTCTAATAGTTAGGGTTTCTTTCATTATCATATTTTTCAACCTTTATATTTTCATTATTTGTATGTAATTAGAAACCCTACTCACCTCCAAGAAAACTTTGTAATAATCTCTATTAATATTATTTTAATCCAGAGAAGTTTCTAGCTAATATTTTTAAAGACTCTTAGCTCCAGGAGAACATGAATTATGAAAAATTCTAGTTACTTTTGGATCACCTTTGCTCATACAATTGAGTTATTCATGACTTACATGGAAAGATCAAATGAAAGAAATTAGTTTTGAGATCTCTTTCCAAAAGTTGTGAAATCACTCAAACCCTTTTTATTTCATTTCAGAGAATAAACTGAGAAAGCTCCCTTGTCCATAAAGGGAATATGCTGCCAGCCCAGAGAGTAAGATAAAATGAACAACAAATATATACTTAAATAAGGATAAATTACATTTACTAGAATAATTATATACTTGAATTTTTTTTTCTTTTTACATTTTTCTAAAAGTTTATTTAAGTAGTCTCTACACCCAGTGTGGGACTCAAACTCATGACCCCAAGATCAAGAGCCACATGCTCTACTTGACTGAGCAAGCCACGTGCTCCATACTTGAATTTTTAAAAAAGCAGAAGAGACTTCAAAATATATTATTAATAGAGAGAAAATAAAAAATATGATATCTCTGTTTAAAGAGAATGTAACTTAAGAAGTTTAATGTCAGTGTTCAAGGTTAAAAACAAATACCGATAAAGGTTGTAGGAATGGAGAACCAAAATGTACATTTGTCCAAGTATTTTATAATGTTTTTCTTTTTTTTAATCTGGGGCTTTGTTTTACCCAACTTGTACGTAAAGAAAAAAATATAAGATTAAAAAAAAGAGATTTTAAAGGGTGAAATTAGGGACTAGGACACATCTTGACAAGTGTCAAAAATATAATTAAGATTCCTGAAATCGTACTGAAGTGAGAAGTTTCTACTTCCTTTTCACATTCCAATAAATAAGTGGTAATATATTTTGGTAATATTATTCTTGCCAAACTTTTGTTGCTGTTATTTTTTATTGGTATTGCTTGACTCTCGATGTTTGAAGACACCATTTTATGATAATAGTTTAAAACAACTCTTGTCCTGGGCACCTGGCTGGTTCAGTTGGTGGAACATTGGACTCTTGGTTTCGGTTCAGGTCATGATTCCAGGGTCGAGGATTGAGCCCCACAGCAGGTTCTGTGCTGAGTGCAGAGCCTGCTTAAGATTCTCTCTCTCCTTCTGCCCCTCCCCCTGTTCACTTTCTCTCTCTCTCTCTCTCTCTCAAATAAGAATAAAAATAAGTAAAAATATAGCAACTCTTGTTCTGAAGAGGATAAATCTTGATGCATTCATTATTTTGTTAGTTTTGCACAGTGTTTATCATTTCACATGGAGGCCATGACACCAGGCAGGGTAAAAATTCCAGGGAAGTTCTCATTTAATCATAGCATCTTAACATTAAAAAAAAAATCACATTTATTACAAGTGAGGTAAGTTTTATTGAAGTTGAAATATACAAATATACAGTTTAAAGTTAGACTTCATGAGGTTTTATTTCCATTAATGATAGAAAATAATTAGAAATCAAATGGTTTTTATTTAACTCATTTCAAACATGTTTTATGATGTAACATTGAATTGGAGTATTGGGGGATTTACCCCAAAGCCCAGATTGAATTGCTGTATACAACCTCACTTTTCTGCTCAGTATACTGTAGTCTGTGATGTCTTCTCACTTAATTTTATGAGTTAGCCATTTCCATTTCCCGTCATACTTCTAGAAATCCTGATAGGCTTATCCATGCCTTTACTAGGGAATCTGGGACTGGACCGCTGCCCACTGATCTACATGTCATTTATTTTTATGCTTAGACCAGCTCCCCCCCAAGTAGCTACTGCATGGATATTCCCTATCTAAGCACACAAGACCAGGATCTAATGTTTGAAGACATTTAAATGAGGTCTTTGAGGTAGCATAAGGGGTTTACAGGAGAGAGAACAACAAATCAGACATTGGAGAATGAGTTTTTCTTTGTTTAGCTTTTACTTTTAATTATTTTGTAGTTTGCCTTATCATAACTGAGAGATCTAGGATGAAGAAAGTGGCCCCTTTCACTTTAGACAAAACCATCTCACAAGACCCAAATACTTACGTCATTATTGACCTTGTATGAGTTCTCCATGTCTGACCTTGCATAAAAATGTTGCGGAACTCATACACGCATACAGTCACAAAAACCAGTAATATTTTTAAAAGATAAATCCACCCTCAAAAATGAAGCAATTAAAAACAGGAAAAATTTTATCAAAATGCTGCATTTGTCGGGGCGCCTGGGTGGCGCAGTCGGTTAAGTGTCCGACTTCAGCCAGGTCACGATCTTGCGGTCTGTGAGTTCGAGCCCCGCGTCAGGCTCTGGGCTGATGGCTCAGAGCCTGGAGCCTGCTTCCGATTCTGTGTCTCCTTCTCTCTCTGCCCCTCCCCCATTCATGCTCTGTCTCTCTCTGTCTCAAAAATAAATAAATGTTAATAAAAAAAAATTAAAAAAAAATGCTGCATTTGTCTTAATTCAGACAAATTTTCATGTTATTATGCAGAGTACTTTTCCTTGAGGCTCGTTGTCCTGGCCATCGGCAGTATAGATTTCTTTTCTTTTCTTTTTTTTTTTTTTTAACCATCTTATAACCAAATATATCACTTGGCTAGATTTTCCAGGATAGAATCTTTCACTGAAGGGACAACAATTCTTGAAAAAAGAGAGCCCCTCCTTAGGCTTTGAAATTAATTTGACTAAGGTTAAATATATGAAGGTCAATCATTAGGGTTCAAGTTCAAGTTCTGGTACTGTCATTCCTCAGAAAAGTGACTCTGTATAGGCAGAATTTCTCAAGTTCGTGATCTATTGATATGGAAACTGGTCCTGAAATATGAGCAGTAGATGCATTTCTCTTTTCAATGACAATCCTGGCACTGAGTTAAGGGGTTCAGGACCTTGTCTATATACCCAGATGAAATCAGACTAAATACATGAAGGATATTTTAATACATACTAGATTTTACAAAATTTCTTTCTCTGCTGTAATCATTTTATGTGTGTCTAGTTCAAAGTGGTCAGATATTTGGTTGAACATTATTCTAGATGTTTCTGTGAAAGCATATTTTAGATGAGGTTAACGTTTAAATCGTTAAATTTTGAGGTAAGCAGGCTACCTTTTTATCATGTTTGGTGGGCCTCATCTAATCAGTTAAAGGCCATAGCAGAAAAGACTGACCTCCCCAGAAGAAGAGGAAATTCGCCAGCAGACTACTTTTGGACTCAAACTGTAACACTTCCCTGGGTTTCCAGCCTACTGGCCTAGCCTTCAGATTTTGGACTTGGCAAATCTTTACAATCATGTGAGCCAATTCCTTTAAATCTCTGTCTCTATATATGTATATATAGATGGATATATAAGTATATACACACATCTATATACATATACATGTATATGCAAACATATATATGCACAAATATGCATATATACACAAATTCTGTTGGTTCTGTTTCTCTAGAAAACCCTACTTAATGCAGTTGTCAAAGCTGTTATTGTTTCTACTCTTAAAGATCCCTTGATATTCTCTGCCACCCCTAGCTTTATTGATTTATACTGACATGAAATTGTATGATGATTTGATACAAGCATATACTGTAAAATAATTACCAAAATCAGGTTAACATATCAATCACCTCACTTAACTACCATCTTTTTTGGAGTGGTGGTGGAGTAAAAACATTTAAGATCTATTCTGTCAGCAACTTTCAAGTATGTAATACAATATTGTTAAGTATAGTCACCATCCTATACATTAAATCCTCAAGACTTACTCATCTTAAAACTAGAAGTTTGTACTCTTTGTTCAAATCTCCCCATTTCCCCCAACCCCCAGCCTCTGGAAACCACCATTCTACTCTGTTTCTATGAATTTGACATATTTTTTAGACCCTACATGTAAATGAGAAAATACAACATTTGTCTTTCTTTGCCTGACTTATTTCACGTAGCAAAGTATCCTTACGATCCATCTATATTTTAAAAAAAGATCCATCGATATTGTCACAAATATCAGGATTTCCTTATTTTTATGGCTGAATAGTATTCCAGTGTGTGTTTGTGCATGCATGTGCATGCATGTGTGTGTGTGGCTGTGTGGATGAACAGACCACGTTTGCTTTATCAGGAAATTACCTTTGAAAGACACCTGGGTTGTCCACTCACTGCCAATGGACACTTCTATTGTTTCCGTGTCTTGGCTATTGTAAATAATACTGCAGTGAACATTGGGGTGCAGATATCTCTTTGAGATAGTGATTTCATTTCAGTTATATACAAGAAACTGCATTGCTGGATCATAAGGTAATTCAGTTTTATTTTTTAGGAACCTCCATACTCTTTTCCATTGTGGTTGCACAATTTACATTCCCATATCATTTCCACTGTTCATCTGAGACCTCAGACTCCTGTGGAAATCTTTGTAACTCTTTTGATAAGCAACCTCTCTCTGTTCCATGTTCCAATCCTACCTTTTTACATCTATATTAAGATAGAAGAGAGAGAAAGAGGAGAAAGGATATATTTAATTGTTTCTGGCTTAGTATTTGTGAAAGCTTAGTATTTGTAAAACTCTCAATTGCTTTTTTGTAGGTCCATGCAAAAATCCTTAATTTATTTCCCCTTACTAATGAATTAAGTGTTATTTTCTCTAGAGTCTCAAAAATATATCAATATGGCATAATTAGCTCTTTAACTTGTTCCATGTAATTTATTCATTTAAAGAACAGCCGAAATGACTCTGTATGTTATTTACATTACGAAATCAGATATTTTCAGGTTACCTTTTTTCATTCTATTTTAATATTTAACAGTCTGTTTTAGGTCAACCTAAGTGGTCAAATGCTTAGTACTTGAAAAGAAGAAAGAATATTAAAAAAATTAAACTGTAGCCAGTATCTGTCTTTGACAACAAAGCTGACCATTTTAACTGTATAAATTTAGTTACAAAGAAAGTATACACATATTAAAATCCTGTTGCTCACATTGTACATACATGTGCCAGTGATATCCTAGGGACATTAGTAAAATAGATCAGCCATTGAATGATAACTAAAACCTTAATGCAAATAGTGCACTGGAGAATTTTTAAAACAGCATTTGTACACGTTGGATGGTCTTGCAGTTGTACTCTATCTTTTGCATGTGAGCGTGTCTGTATGAATTTAGATATTTAGAGAGATTAGATAAGGGCCAAGCAATTGAAAGTGAGAATTTCTCTGAAATGAAAAAAGAACAGAATTAATTTTTAAATTAATTTTCAGTTAAACAGGAAAATGGGATAAAGATTTCCCCTATTTCAGCGAAAAGATGTAGAGCACTTTTCAAGCAGAAAAGTGCTCTCTCCTGAGTGACCCAGTGTTGGCCTTTACTGCAGGAATAGATTTGTTTTGGTAGACCGCTGTAGCCAGCTACCTGCAGAGAGAAGGGAATCCTAGAAGAGAGAATTCTTAATACAGTAGTTAAATATTCTTTCATTTGGTGAAGTTATCCCATATGGTATGCTCTTATTTTCGGCATAATTTATAGACTTTAATTTAAAAACCCTTTATTTCAAGAGAAATAAAAATAATTTTAAATTAACAAGAGAATTGCATATCCTCCATGAAAAAGTTTTCACCTATTCACATCTAACAAGTCCACTCTGGAATGGCTGAGAACAAGATGTAAAATGAATGAAAAACGAAAATACAGCAGAGTGTACCAGATGTTTTTCACGTGTTGGCTGCACATATATCTTTCTTTGTTAGCTTTTAGTTGCAGATTGAGTGCAATGTACATCATTTTATTCACAATAGATGGCTATGTATCATCTATTCACATATGGATATCATCTCTCTCAAGATTTATTGAAATAGTAAGATAGGAAAACACAACGTGGTATATATGCCGAATTCTGTATAAGCAAATGCGAATTATGTAGTTAGATGCTCTCTTCAAGGGATTTCTTATCACTATCTCACTGGGTAGTGTAAGGATTAATTAGTTAAAGTTTGAAGGCTCTTTGAAGCTAGAAAACACTATGCAAGTGCGAAGCATTATCATGGTTACTTGAGAGTGAGGCATAAGTGATTTGCAACCTCATCAGCTCTTTGAAATGTGTGTCTAGCCTGATTCACAGTTTTCTCTTACAGTGTTTTATGGATTGGAAAGTTCTTATCAGATTTTGAAGATGAAACATGTTCTACTGAAATCATATTAATCTGCACAATCTTTTTTTCTATGTATTTAGTCATGTTTCTCAAAATAAAAGGAAACTTGAGATATGATTCTGACGATAATTTAATAAAGCATGATTTTGACATCCATTATAACTCATGTATTATCGTTAGATTGACTAAGCTGTAGTCCTCTTAATTAGTGCAACCAAAGTCTAGTTCATTTGCATGAAGGTAGCTATTTCCATCTTTTATACTTATATAAAGCTTATGTAGATTTCCATAAAGTTTATATAGATTTTAGCAGCATATTTTAATCATTTCTCACTGTAATAATGTCAGTTCTGAAGTATTATTTGCTATGTCTTTTAAGAAGATGTTTAATAGTTAAACATAATAATGATTTCCTTTATGCATAAGTCAAAATCTGCCTACCTCCTTCTCCCACCTTCTCCTCTATGATCGTAATTGGTAATGTGCCAAGAACAGTGATATGCTGATTATACATTTTATTTCATATTTATAAAAAGTTTTTCCTTGATAAAGTGCCATATTTTCCAGGCGTTCTTTTTCAGACTCCTTGGAGATGATCATGAGGGTAGGGGATTTTTTTTTTTTTTTAAGCAAAGTAGTTAGGTAACAAGTGGATTCCGAGTTAAACTGGATATTGCTCATTATGAAACTATTTTGTTTCTGCGTGAAATTTTAGAACATAAAATACAAAATAGTATAATAAATACCTATTTGTCCCCACCCAGAGATAGCTGTTAATGCATACCTTCTTCCATTTGTATTACATTCAGTTATAGTTGTAGGATATCAGCTTTGATCCATTCCCTTTCCCCTGTCCAATGGTGCCATTATTATGAACCTAGGGTTTAACTTTACCTTCATGTTTTCATAGTTCCACTGGAATATATAGGTTTATAAATAATACGTATTAGTGTTTATGGGTTTTTAATGTTTATGTGACTATTATCATAAGGCACATATCAGTTCATTATTTTCTTTCCACTTAATATTCTTGTTGGGAGCTGGGCATATTGATACAATAGATCCCAATTTGCTATATTCTGTCTTGTTCCGTGATGTGTTTATTCAAATGCTGTAATAAAAACCCTTCTTTATGCTTCCAGGTATCCCTGTGTAAGTTTCTAATGAATGCATAGAGAAGGAATAGCTAGGTTGCAGTGTGTACACAATTTCAATTTTGGGGAGATCAGACAAACATCCTCATTTGTTCCCAGCAGTGCGATTTAACTACTCTTATCCACAAATCCTGATTGGCTTTAGCATCTGTCCTGGATTTTTCTTTTCAAATGAAGTAGTATCATCAATTGCATCTATAAAAACTAGCGTGGGTTTGTTAAATGTCCATGTTGTATAGCTTTTGTCATGGCTCCATTAGAATACTGGGCAATAACATGTTAACAGAGTTCTAACCTTAATACAGGGTTAAATGTGAAAATTGGCTTTAATTTTTCAGATCCATTTCAATTAAAATATAGCTAATGCCTCCTGTTCAGGGACAGCATGCAGAATGCTGGATGATAAAGCAACATGGACTGGGTCAGTCAGCAGTGGCTAGGAACAATGAACTCCTTCCATTCTTGTACAGTGGTGGTGGAAGTATTGGACGTAGTTTTTCATGCCACCCATTTAGCTGAAAATAGCAGGCAACCATATGGTGGGTTTAATAAAGGAACGAGGTGTATGTGAATAATGTGCAGAGGACGGAAGCTGAGCACACAGTGGTTAACTGACCTTGCTACAATGGTTTTGTCAACCCCAAACACCTGCAGCCCTTTGTTTGGTAACGATTACTTATTTTAAAACGTTTCACCAGTGAGTTAAAACAATAAAAGTGCATGTTTAATTAAAAACTGGGTACTGAATTACTGAATTTCCCTTTCAAAAAAGTTTATGGCAACCGTAAAACTTACACAATATATCTGTTGGTCTTTTCTAGCACTTGTAGGGGCCTGAAGCCCTAACAGTTAAGACCCATCTCATAAAATTCAGAAGATAATAATCTAAGGGAAAAAACAGGGGTTGTTATTTCAAAAGTTAATAGTTGCTTTAAGCAAACTGCCTGAAGATGTTCTTTTTACTGGTAATATGTGAATCTGGAGAGAGTGTGTAACTGTATCACTCTAAGAAGCATGGCTTTTCATTTAGATCAAATTGCTGTTTTCTTAAATAAATTGTGTTCATTTTTTATTCCAAGTCATTTCTTCACTTATGAAATATGCAGCAATGGCTGTTAATATGTGAACTCCATTAGCAGCAGAGGAGATTCACGAACAATTGAATATTGCCTTTTAGGTATTTCACACAGAAAATTAGATCTAAAAATGCTTCAACTGAACATCCAGTTAATGGAACCAAAATAAAGCTTTGGAAGTTTATTCTCCTAGAAATAAAACATTTGACAATATTATGAATGCTTTTTAAAGTTCATTCAAAAAAGTAAACATTAGGGGCGCCTGGGTGGCTCAGTCAGTTAAGCTGTTGACTTCGGTTCAGATCATGATCTTGCAGTTCATGGGTTCGAGCCCCACATCAGGCTCTGTGCTGACCGCTCAGAGCCTGGAGCCTGCTTCAGATTCTGTGTCTCCTCGCTCTCTGCCCCTCCTCTGCTTGTGCTCTGTCTCTCTCTGTCTCTCAAAAAGTGAATAAAATGTAAAAAAAAAATTTAAGTAAACATTGGTGATAACTCTTGCTTGGTGAGACACAGATCAACTTTGGAGAAGATTGTAGATAATTTCATAAAAAATCAATAACAAACCACATTAAATGAAATACAATTTTTCAAAAAAGAACCAAAGATAATTATGGCTAACAAACTGCTTTAAGTATATAAACATGTTCTAGAATAGTTATTCTGCTTGCTATTTTAAATGTTTAAATAAATATAAAGTTATTTTTCTGTTTTGCTTCAAGGTATACAATTATGGTTTCAAATTTTTGAGAAATTTCATTTTCAAAAATAATTCTGAAGAGAACTACTTATAAATCCATCAATGTAATCAAAACAATTTGTCAGTAAATAAAAAAAAACAAATACTAAATATCACACAATTTTATACATGTTAGTACACTGGTCTATTCTAGAAACCTCATGGTTTGCAAATACATTTTTATGGTCACCCTAGCTTTATGAGACATCATTAAATTTCTCTGTGGATTAATGCAACAGATTTATTCCTTGTTGATGGTTGGTATTACTTTAAAAGTGGCCAGGATAATGAATGAAAGGTGGAACTTCATGTGATTTTGAGTTGTATCCTTCTAATTATTAATGAGTTTGAGCCTCTTTTTTCTTATTAGTGATGAGTGTTCTCTTTATATTTGTCTACCTCCTTTTTTCTATAAGGTTAGATTGTCTTTTTTTCTCATTGATTTGCAAAAGTTATTTTGAGGTTTGGGGGATATTATTACTTTTTTCACATATATATAAATATATTTATTTAATAATGCTTACCGGAAGTTTCATGGACAGCCAAGGTAAACTTTGGAACCCATGATCTGAAGGTTTCCACACAGCCAACTCAGAAGTTATTCTGGGGCTATAATGGGAACTGCAAATTAATTAAACTATTTTGCCATTTTGGCAAGACATATTTAAAGATCTTCATTAAAAAGCTCTAAAGCACTAAACGCTGTCATAAAAAAATGCTGCATTTAAATAGCTATTTCAACAGAATCCCCTGCCCTTATAGAAAGAACCTACTTATTAAATGTTAATTACCTGGCTCTTAGATGATCCACTAATATTCACGATTGTCCTTTTGGTAATAAATAACCACTTAGCATATTTGTTAAAAATGCGGGTTCTCCCAGTCCTATCTCAGATCACTGAGTCAGCATTTCCAAAGAGAATTCTTCAGACTCTGGATTTTAAAAAAAGACTCAAGTCATTTTTATCTTTGGGAAAGTTTGGGAAACTCTACTCTGACACAAATAGCAAAAACAACGGAAAGCAAGTTAGAGTCAGAAAGAAATACCTATCTTCGTCCCACCTTGCTCCTTCCCCAATCATCTACCTTCATTTTCTTTCTCAATCTTGGTAAATAATGCTCCAGGCATCCAGCATTTCATGAGAGTCAGAAATCTGTTGGTTTGCAATTTAGCAAAGAGTAAGAAACCTATTTCTGAGCATTTTCCTTGGGAACATAAAATTTCTGGCTACACACTCATGTGTCAGTTAATGCTTATTTCTTGCTATAAAATAGCAGTATTTAACAAAAATGTTTTGCCACTGTGGCACAATAACCTCTGTAAATATTCCGCTTGCAACTAAAATTATATTGAAAATTTGGAGAATGACATTTTGAATTCCAGATATTTATGGGCTATAAAAAAAGCAGCTTGAGATATCAGAAGCTGTAATGAGAAGGGTTCTTATTCTTATTAATTCTAAACTGTTTTGTGTTGAAGTAGATGTGCAGGTATTGGATGAACAGGTAGGTCACTGAAGGATAACTGTAGTTAAAGTTGTAAAAGCTTTGGCGAGATTGCACATGGTAAGATCTCCACAGGAAATTTAGACCTTGGCTCAGCTGGGAGATTTCGGAGCCAAGGATATTTCTGATTCTTCCCTGATTCTCGAGTAGGCTCTTAAGGGGATATGGCAACACTATTGCGGAAAAAGGCCAATTTTGTAGTCAGATAACAGACTTTGAGAAGTTAGCGAACCGTTTTAAGTCTCAAATTTCAGGTTTGTGAAATGGAGTTAAAGATATCTACTACCAGAGAGGGTGGTTATAAAAATTATATAATAAAATAATGGCAATTGATTACATTTGCCCTGTACTTTTCCTTAAAACAAAGACCCCATTTAACTTAGTTACTCTGGATAGCTTGGTATGGGTATCTTTAAGAAATACCTTCCTGGTGATGAAGAAAAGAATAGTTATTCTGGCAAAACAGGGTACTTAGTTCAACATTGACTTTTCAGGGCTCCAGCTGTTCTGTAAGGAAATTGACATGACTTGCAAAAAAAAAAAAGTGGATAATTGTGGGTTATTTAGGAGACAGTCATTATTTACTATGTCTGTACAATTTTCAGAGAGGACATACAGCTTGCATTGAAGAGTGAGATGAGAAGGAGGAAGAGTCATTGAGAAAACCTTGCCTCAAGGGTGATCCTCTAAATTTCTAGTCTGAAATACGGGGTATATAGTTCCACTAACTTCTGAGCTAGAAGAAGACCAAAGGAGGACCCATGTTTTGTGGGCAAGATAAAAGGTCTTGTTTTGATACGCAGAGATATAAAGTAGGAAGTTATACACGTCCTGTCTGGCTGTCAGAGCAAAGATCTGACCTGGCATATAAATATGTTACTGGTCAGCATAGAAATGGTGTTTAAAGCGCCAACAACACATACACCTGGGAAGGAAAGCAAAGAGGGCTCATGATTAAGACCTAGCAATAACAACATATAAAGATTTGGTAGAGGAGCCAACAAAATACAAATAAATTTCACTTTAAAATGAATGGAAAAAAGACATTATTTTGTAAGAGGTATTGAGACAACTAGCTATTAATTAGCAAATTGGAGAAATAATATAATTTATAGAGTGTCTTTGATCAGGTATCCAAATGCAAAATGATGAAACCACTTACATGTGATAAGTGTATAAAATGAAATTATTTTTAATGTCAGCATTTTATTAGCCAAAATTAAATAATTACTGTAAATTCTGTCAGCAGATGTTTTCTGTTATTCCTTTGCTTTACTTCTGTATCCATATGTCATATAAACTCACCAAACAGATACTTCTCTTAACTCAATTAAATTTTTATTTAATACTCCCTCTCTGCTTTTAATATTTGCAACATCATATTCCTCAGTAGAGAAGAGATACAGAATTTGGGATGTTAAATTTAAAACGCCTTTCTTTAGTTTTTAGAGTTGGGCTTCTGAAATGTGGTTTATTTAGGGATTCTCATCAGACCTTGATTTTTCAGGTTTCAGTGATTGCTTCTCCAAAATAATCAGTGTCTGAAGGTGATGACTACAATAAAATTAAAATTATGCAGGCTTTTAAGAAAATTATGTGTAAGAGAATTCCAGCCTCTTAAATTTGAGTCCTTAATAGCATTGCTTTCATCTAAGTGAGCTCTCCTCTCACTTTCCCCAGAATTTCAATCTTGTTTTTTCCCTCTTAGACCAGATAATACAACTGAGAACATTGAGAGGCATGAGACCCGTTTTTAAAAATATTTTTTAATTTTATTATGTATTTTAGAGAGACAGAGAGAGAGAGTGTGTGTGCGGGAGGGAGTGGGGGAGGGGAGAGAGAGGGAGACACAGAATCTGAAGCAGGCTCCAGGCTCTGAGCTGTCAGCACAGAGCCCAGTGCGGGCTTGAACCCACAAACTGTGAGATCATGACCTGAGCCCAAGTCAGATGCTCAACCCACTGAGCCATCCAGGCTCCCTGTTAAGCTGGAGATTCTTATCTATAAAGATAAAGACTGCTGAAAAACTTTTAAAAATTCAAATCATCCTGCGAATTCTCAACTTGGAATTTTGTCAGAACAGAACTCTGAAGTAGATAAATTGTACCTTCCTGTCTTGCCTCCCCTTCTTCCTCGTGTACCTTTTCCTTTCCCTGGGCACCTAGTGACTGAGTGTGGTCTATAGTGAATGTTTAGATTAACTTAGAGAGAAGTGTTGTCTCTATCATACAAAGATTCCTTAGTCATTACATGGCATCTCTCTCCATATTTATATAGGCTCTCTTTTATTTCTTTTAACAAAGTCTCATAATTTTCCTTGAAAGACATGTATTATTTTTGCTAGTTTTATTCCTGTGTCTGATGATTTTGGTCTTGTTAATGGTATCAATTAAATTTTACACGCCTTTTTTCTTGGTGTTTATAACTACAGTTAGTATTTGTCTGTTAATCTTGTTCAACTTCACTGAACTCTTATTCATACTAGTAACTTATCTTCACTTTCTTCTTTTTTTCTGTATAAATAATCATATCTTCTGCGAATAATTTGTTTCTTCCTTTCCTTTCATTGCACATAACTTTTTCTAAAATCTTCTTTATGTTCTATTCTATTTATTAGGGACTCCAGTACAATGTTGAATAGAAATGTTAGTCCTGGGAATCTTTGTTTTCTTTCCCCTTTTAAAAGAACGTTCTTAAAACTTCATCATCAAGGTGTGATATTTTATGTGAGGTTGTAGTAGGAGTATCATCTTGGGTAAGGAAATTCTTATGTGGTTCTACCTTGCTAAGGTTATTTATTTCATTTGATTTTGACACAAACGGGTGTTGAATTTTATCAAAAGCTTTTTTCCTGGATCAGCTGAAATGGCAGCATGACTTTTTCTCTCTTTAGTGTAGTGAAAGTACATGATTAAATTTTGTAAAGTTGGCTTATCTTAAAGCCATTCCGGGCCCCTGGGTGGGTGGCTCAGTAGGTTAAGGGTCTGACTTCAGCTCAGGTCATGATCTTGTGGTTTGTGAGTTTGAGCCCCACATTGGGCTCTGTGCTGACAGCTTGGAGCCTGGAGCCTGCTTCAGATTCTGTGTCTCCCTCTCTCTCTCTGCCTGTCCTCAGCTCTCTCTTCTCCCCTTCTCTCTCAAAAGTAAATAAATGTTAAAAACAACCAACCAACCAACCCACCATTTCTCCATTGGCTGTGGAGAGGGGCACCTTATAAAAGAACAGTATGTATTTTGTTTATTGCTGCATTTAGTTTGTCACTGGTATGTTTTAGATGCCAGTTTCAATTCTTTAATGGTTCTAAGTTTGATTTCCCCATTCTTATGGAGTGACTTTTTTTAAAGCTTATTTTATTTTGAGAGATAGAGAGAGGGGGAGACAGAGAGGGAGAGGGAGAGGGAGAGGGAGAGGGAGAGGGAGAGAGAGAGAGAGAGAGAGAGAGAGGGAGGGAGGAGGAAGGAGGGAGAGGGAGAGAGGTGGGGCAGAGAGAGAGGGAGAAAGGATCTCAGACAGGCTCCATGCTGTCAGCACAGGGCCTGACTAGGGTGGGCAGGGGGCTCCATCTCACAAACCATGATATCATGACCTGAGCTGAGATCAAGAGTTGGATACTTAACCTACTAAGCCACCCAGGTGCCCCTGTGGAGTTACTTTTGATGAGTAATTGTTTTAATTGTTCATTTCAATGTTCACAATTTATCAGTCTTAATTTTCATAGCATTTTCTAAGCTATATAAAAGATTCTTTTGTGATTGTCTCTTTTGTCATTCATTCCTAAATTTGCTTTTGTCTTTGTGTCCTTTTTCTTCTATATGTTTGCCTGAGAAACATCTCTTCTATTACCTTTTTCCAAGAAGCGGCTTCTGATTCTCTTGATTCTTTCTATCCTTGTTTTCCATGTTTGTAATTTTACTTCCTCTAGTATTATTTCCTTCCTTCTGCTTTCTTTGGGTGTACTCTATTATTTTATACTTTTTTGAATGGGGAGATAGGTCATGAATTTTCAGTCCATTTTTTTCCTTCTAATATATTCACTTAAAGCCTCAAAATGGACTGTAATGTCTCCTGCTCATCCATATTACATGAGTTGAACTAGAGAGTGTTTTTTGCCTTTTGTCTCTAAATATTTTCTAGTGTTCTTGTTACCTCTAGGTTTAGTTTGGCATTCTGTTTAGGTATGGCTTGGTGTTTAATTAATTTACTTATTAACTTATTGTGCTTTTGATACTGAATATTAATATATTTTATCCATCCCAATATATTCTCAGCGATTGCTTCCTTGAGCATCACCTCACATTTCTTTTCTCTGTTTACTTCTTCTGATTCCCATTTAACTGATGTTAGACTTGTCATGCTCTCCTACATGGCCCCTTCATCTCTTGTTTTTATTTTCTGTCCCTGCACTCTCTGTGGCATCTCTAAGAATTTTCCCTGGCTTTTTCTCTAATTTTTTATTGCTCTCTTCGTCTTTGTCTCATTATATCTTTAACCTGTTCATCCATTTGATGGCATTTAAGTGATTTTTAAATCTGCCTGTTCTTTTTTTTAATGTCTTATTCTTTCCTACTATGCCAATTACTTTAAAAAAAATCACTGGGGCACCTGGGTAGCTTAGTCTGTTAAGCCTCTGACTCTTGATTTCAGCTCAGGTCATGATCTCATGGTTCATGAGGTCAAGCCCTGCACTGGTGTGACTGCTTGTGTGCTTCCTCTCTCAAAAAACGTAAACATTAAAAATCATGTTTAAAAAGTTTCTTTATTTTTTCTAGAGAGAGAGAGAGAGAATGCAAGAGGAGAGCAGATAAAAAGGGAAAGAGAGAATCCCAAGCAGGTTCCATGCTGGCGGTCACTTAACTGACTGAGCCACGCAGGTGCCACCCCAAAAATCATTTTAATTCTAATTTCATATTGTTTTCAGTGTATCATTCTATCTTCCAAATACTTACTCTTATAGTAGGCTGTTCACTGTTTGTTTGACTTTCCTCATCATGGATTTGCATGTATCATCAAAGCTAAAATGTCATCAATTTTAAGATGTAACCTTTCTCTTCATATTCTTCAGAAACAAAAACCAGCTACTGATTATAATTTTAATACCCCATTGTTTCCAGATATCTAAAAATGTAAAAATGCCTTTAAATATGGGTAAATATGACATACACACATCGCTTTGTGTTGTGTACTACATAGTGAATTCACCGTTAGTGAGGATTTGTGTGCGTGTGTGTGTGTGTGTGTGCATGACAATCATGTATGGCTACTTTGTGGGAGCGTCTTTCCAGAGCGTTTTTCATATTCTTTTTTAAAAAATTTTTTACGTTTATTTATTTTTGAGAGATAGAGAGACAGAGCACAAGTGGGGAGGGGCAGAGAGAGAAGGAGACAGAATTCGAAGCAGGCTCCAGGCTCGGAGCTGTCAGCACAGAGCCCTATGAGGGGCTCGAACCCACAGACCATGAGATCATGACCCGAGCCGAAGTTGGACACTCAGCTAACTAAGCCACCCAGGCGCCCTGCATTTTTTGTATTCTTATACCAAGATCTCTTAGAGCAGTGCTGACTAGAGACTAATTTTTACCTGAATTTCTGCGTAAAAAGCTGACAAGCTGAAAGTTTCTGGATCATGTAATCCAGGTGATGTAAATTTGATCCTAAAATCATGAGGCCCAGATCTACTACCTGGAATTCTCAGGTACTGTATTTTCTTTTTCTTCTGAATACCAAGCAGAGATAAACAAATCCTCCTGCACTCTCACTTCTTGCAGATCTCAGGGTCTCCTCTCCTGTTTTATGTGGACCTTGAAATTCATGCCCATTGATGCTTCAAGGTAAGAAACCTCCCTACTGCCTAGAACATACCTCAGCTCATTTCCTCATTCTTAGCTCTGCTTATAGCTCCTCTTTAAGACCAGGTTCTAAGGACTTTCTTTTATTATTAGTGAGTTTAGTACTATTTAAAATATTGTCCTTGAACCAACCATTTGTCATTGATTATGATATACATTTTATACATTATCTAGTGTGCAATGCCAGCTAAGTGGTTTATTTTATAAGAGATACCAGTGGGAAGTATATTATTGAGTTATTTCACTTTTGAAAATGTATATTACCTTTTTTTTTTTAACATTTATACACTTTTTGAGAGACAGAGACAGAGCGTGAGCAGGGCGGGGGCAGAGAGAGGGAGACACAGAATCTGAAGCAGGCTGCAGGCTCCGAGCTGTCCGCACAGAGTCCGACGTGGGGCTCGAACTCAGGGATTGCGAGATCGTGGCCTGAGCCTAACTTGGACGCTTAACTGACTGAGCCACCCAGGCGCCCCAAATACATACTGCTTTTTATTTGAACTAGTATGAAATCCTTTTTCTAAGGATTTTGTAAACATCACTTTATATTCTAGAATTTTTTTCTATATATTTTCTGTAGAATCAAATCTTCTTTATTACAGAAAATACTTCTTTTACATATTTGAATATTATTTGTTTCATTTGCTCTCTTTTTCACCAGGAGCAGCAATTATATATGTGGAGAATATTATGTGTATTTCATTTGCTGTTTATTTTCTTCTTTTTCTACATCTTTTTTGATTTGCCTACATTTTCTCAATTGCTGTTGGTGTATTTTAATGCCTTTAATATGACTCAAAATTTCACTCTGATGTTCTTTTTTCCATTTCTATCCATTTTTGTCTGTTTCCATCTCCATTTCTTTTCTGAGTTGTTTTTCTTTTTTTTTTTTCCAGTTCTTTGTTTCCTGTCTTCTTTCCTTCGAGCCATTGCAACTCATCTTTGAATTTTGTTTCAGAAATGCCATACTTATTGTCTTTAATGTTTTGGATTTTAATGTGAAACACGTGCTCTTTTTTTGCCTGCTTCATGATGTAATTCTTCTGTTGTGCATTTTTCATGTGTTGTTTGTTTATTTATTTTCTTCCCTTTTCCCCCTCCCATATCCTTACAGAGCTTCCATGTTGCTTGCTTTCTGTTAACTACTAATCTTGCATGGCTTCATTCTTCTGGTATTTTCTGTGCTACAGAAAATACACATATGCTATGTATAGGGAAGTGGCCTGAAGAATGAGCTGGGAGAGAAGCCTTCCTCTTCTATACTCTAAACTTGGACTTTGTCTTTTCCTTAGACGGGAGAAGGTTTTCATGGGCTGTCTGGGAAGTCCCAGGCCTTAAGTCTTGCTGTGAATAAGGAATTTTCTTCTCTCCACGTGTCTTATATCAGTAATTGTACAGCTTGCTTCTCCCCAGTATTTCTTGATTTTCCTAAAACAAACACACAAACAAAAAACAAAACAAAACAAAAATAACAGCTAGTTCCTGCAAACATTAGCTCCTGCACTATTCCTCATGCAATCCCATATCCTATGCTACTCTGTGAAATCCCAAGATTTAGGAATGTAATGCATTCTGCCTGGCATACTGAGACCTGTATGTTGTAGGGAAGAAGATGTTCTTTATACAGCTGAAGGAACACTGCTTTCTTGAGAAGTACTGTGCACTCCATTTGAGGTGTGCAAGTGTCTAACGGAGCCCCCACTCTGAATGTTCTACGTTATACCTGGCGTGTGTATGTATGTGTGTGTGTGTGTGTGTGTGTGTGTGTGTGTGTGTTTTAACCACCCCTGGTAGCTTTACTTCATAGTGTGTGGTGCACGATCAGTGCAGGGGCAAGCAGTGGTTTGCCTCGCACTTCTCACCTAATGTATCACATACAAGCTAAGTAATGACAGAGTGCTTATGATGCAAATATAGCCCTGTGACACGCTCCTTAGTGTCTTTTGTGGCCCATTCAGGTTTAGCCCTTACAGATGTGCTAGTGGCACCATGAAGAGTTATTTTTCACTTTTGTTGAAGAATGATTTTATTTTCTTTTGGTGGTTCTTATTCTGTATATGTTCTGTATATATTCTGTATATGTATATTCTGTATATGTTCATATTTTCTAGATAAAAAGAACAAGATTGACGTGTTTTTACAAATCCTTACATGAGATCATGATCTCACAGTTGTGAGATCTAGGCCTGTGCTGGCTCCACACTGTGTGTGGAGCTTGTTTAAGATATTCTCTGCTCCCTCTGCCCCTCCATCGCTCATGTGCACACATGCTCTCTCTCTCTCTCTCTCTTTCTCTCTGTGAAAAAAAAAATCTAGTGATGCATTTTTCCAATGGCATTTGCTCATTTTGTGTCTCTGTGTATGTTTTGGTAATTCTCCCAATATTTCAGACTTTTTCATTATTACTGTATTTGTTATGGTGATCTCTGATCAGTGACGTTTGATGTTGCTATTATAACTGTTTGGGGGCCTCATTAACTGCACCCGCATAAGATAGTGAAATTAATCAATAAATGTTGTCTGTGTTCTCACTGCTCCACTGGCCAGCCTTCTCCCTGTCTCTCACCCTCTCCCTGAGACAACAATATTTGAATTAGGCCAATTAATAATGCTGCGATGGTCTCTTCACATAACAGGAAGAGTTGCACATCTCTCATTTAAATCAAAAGCTAGACATGATTACTCTTAGTGAGGAAGGCATGTTGAAAGCTGAGATAGGCTGAAAGGTATGCCTCTTGTGCCAAACAGTTAGCCAACTTGTGAATGCAAAGGAAAAGTTCTTGAAGGAAATTAAAAGTGCTACTCCAGAGGTACCTGGCTGGCTCAGTCGGTTAAGCTTCCTTCCTAGTCTTGACTGTGGCTCAGGTCATGATCTCCCGATTCATGGGTTTGAGCCCTCCGTTGGGCTGTGCACTGACAGTGCAGAGCCTGCTTGGGATTCTCTCCCCCTCTCTCTCTGCCCCTTCCCTTCTCGGGTATGTGCTGTCTCTCTCTCAAAGTAAATAAATAAACTTAAAAAAAAGTTCTACAGTGAACACGTGAATGATAAGAAAACAAAACAGCCTTATTGCTGATATGGAGAAAATTTTAGTGGTCTCTATAGAAAATCAAACCAGCCACAACATTTTCTTAAGCCAAAGCCTAATCTAGAGCAAGACCCAAACTCTCTTCAGTTCTATGATGGCTGAGAGAGGTGAGGAAGCAGCAGAAGAAAAGTTTGAAGCTAATGGATGTTGGTTCATGAGGTTTAAGGAAAGAAGCCATCTCCATAATAAAAAAGTACAAGGCAAAGCAGCAAGCACTGATGTAGAAGCTGCAGCAAGTTATCCAGAAGATCTAGCCAAGGTGGTTAATAAAGGTGGTTACGCTAAGCAACATATTTTCAATGTACAGCTTTCTGGTGGAAGATGCTTCTATCGAGGACTTTCATAGCTAGAGAGAAGTCATTGCATGTCTGGCAAAGGACAATACTCAAAGGACAGACTGACTTTCTTGTTAGGAGCTAATGAAGGTGTAAGTTGAAGCCAGTGCTCATTGACCTTTTGGAAAATGCTAGGGCCCTTAAGTATTATGCCAGATCCACTCTGCCTGTGCTCTAGAAGGGAATAACAAAGCCTAGATGACAGCGTATTTGTTTACATCATCGTTTACTGAATATTTTAAGTCCACTTTTAAGACTCACTGCTCAGAAAAACGATTCATTTCAAAGTATTACTGCTCATTGACAATGCACCTGGTCACCGAAGAGTTCTGATGAAGACGTAGAATGAGATGAATATTGTTTTCATTCCTGCCAAACACAGCATCCATTCTGCAGCCCTTGGGTCAAGGGGTAATTTTGACTTTCAGGTCTTCTTAATTAAGAAATACATTTCACAGCTGCCATAGATAGTGATTCCTCCTGGAGATCTGGACAAAGGAAATTGAAAACCTTCTAGAAAGGGTTCATCATTCTAGGTGCCATTAAGAGCATTCATTGACTCATGGGAATAGGTAAAAGTATGAACATGAACAGGAGTTTGGAAGAAGTTGATTCCAATCCTCATGGAGGACTTGGAGGGGTTCAAGGCTTCACTGGAGGAAGTGACTACAATGTGGTAGAAACAGCCAGAGAACTACAGTTAGAAGTGGAGCCTGGAGATGTGACTGAGTTGTTGCAATCTTATGGTTAATCATTAAGGAATGAGGAGTTCTTTCTTATGGATGAGCAAAGAAAGTAGTTTCTTGAGAGGGAAACTACTCCTTGTGAAGATGCTGTGCAGATTGTTGAAATGACAGCAAAGGATTTGGAATTTAACATACCCTTAGTTGATAAAGCTGCGGCAGTTTGAGAGGGCTGATCCCAATTTTGAAAGAAGCTCTACTGTAGGTAAAATGTTATCAAAGAAGTCATTCATGAAAGGAGGAGCCAATTGATGTGGTAAGCTTCACTGTTGTCTTATTTTAGGAAATTGCCACAGCCACCCCAACCTTCAGCGACCAGCACACTGATCAGTCAGCAGCCAGCAAGACCCTCGACAAGCAAAAATATTACAACTCTCTGAAAACTCAAGATGACGATTTGCATTTTTTACCAATAAAGTGTTTTTTAAATTAAGATATGTACATGTTTTTTTAGACATAATGCTACTGCACATTTAATAGATTACAGTATAGTGTAAATATAACATTTATTTGCACTTGGAAACCAAAAAATTCATTTGACTCACTTTATTGTGATATTTGCTTTACGGCAGCGGTCTGGAACCAAACCTACAGTATCTTTGAGGTATGCCTCTATTTTGCCATTAAATTAATAGACAGCACCTGTGTTCTTTCACATTTCATGTGTACGCCTGGAGTGTGTGATGTTAAAAATTAAAAAAAAAATTACTTTTTTTAAGAAAACTATCAATTTATTGACAAGTAGTTTTGTGTTTTTTTTTGTGAAATAAATAGTTTTAGCATACTTTTAAACCAATGCTACGATATCTAACTCCTTTTTAATGCAGTTAAGCAGCGCTTTCTTGCTTGATATTCCCTACTTCTGCACCCTGTCATTTTCTCAGAGAAAATTAGAATATCAGCTTCAGCAACTCAAAATTGTTATTGTGCTACTCTGCTTGATCCCAAAGTCTTAGCTCATTTTATTGGTAGATTTTACGGTCTTTGTTTCCGCTAAGTTCTTCAAGATTTCAAAACAGAGTGGTTAACTTCTGGTTTCTAGTCCAGTCTGTAAGGAGCTAAGAAGTTGCCACTCTGTCCTAACAAAAATAAAAAGCTGTACAAACTGAAAGATCAATAACCCATCTCAGACCCATCAGAGAAGTGAGGTCATAGGGCAAGCCATGGCCCTAAGCATTGGAGAGGCAGACGGCTCATACAGAGAAGCACAATGTACCAGGGCAGATCCAGGAGCAGAAACATCAGTAGGGAACTGGTGCCTGGACAGGAAAACCTGAACTGTAATTGACAAATTGCTAAGGTTCAGTGTGAACAATTCCTAGAGTTAAAAACTCCAGTGGGATGCAATCATGGGGACATCCTCATGGTTTTGTGAGTTTTAACTCCCCGGCTTGACCAGATCCTCAGACTGAACATCAGAGATAAATCCCCTCATGGTTCCAGCAGGAAGAGGGGAAAAGGAAACATTTAAAAACACACTAGAGCATTCTGTTCTTTTTAACAAGGCCTGCCCACAAGGGGAAGCTATTTTAGTAAACCTAACCTACTGTAGAAGTTGTGTCACAATTTGTAATCTGCCTGGGGGAAGGTAAACACCCAACTCCAGCTCATTCTTGCCTTCCTGTCCTGTCTTGGGGTTGGAGGGGACTGAGAAGTGCTGGTGAACTTTTGGTCAAGGAGGATAGACTCACGGAAAGACTGAGCCATAACAATAGGACCATAGAATGCTTCCCTTTCCCCCCACACCTTACCATGACATGACTAAAGGCCTATTTAATGCAGTTACTTTTACCCTCCTACAACATGTCTACCTTTCAACAGAAAATTACAGTGTATACTGAAAACACACACACAAAAAAAAACAAAAAACAGGTTAGGAGACTAAACAAGCAGAACTGGAGTCAGAATTGGCCAGAATGTTGGAATAATCAGACCAGGGATTAAAACAGAACAGAGCAAAATAAAGCTATCATTAATCTGCTAAGGACTTTAATGGACAGAGTGAACAACATGCAAGATCAGATGCATTTTAAGCAGAGAGGTGGAAATTCTAAAAAAGAATTTAAAAAGAATGTTGGAGATCAACACTATTAGAGAAATGAAGAATGCTTTTGATGGGCTCAGCAGGAGATTGAGCTCGGCCTGAGGGCACAGTCTCTGAGCCTGATGATGGGACAGTAGAAACTTACAAAACTGGAAAGCAAAGATTGAAAAATAAATAAATAAAAGCAAAAAAATGCCAGAATATCCACGAACTGTGGGGCAGTTACAAAAGGTGTAACATACATATGATGGGAATATCAGAAAGAGAGGGGAAAATGAGACACAGAAACAATATTGGAAGCCATAATGACTGAGAATTTCCCCCAAGTTAATGTCAGACACCGGCCCACAGGTCCAGAAAGCTCAGAGAACACTAAGCAGGATAAATGCAAAAAAACCCAAAAAAACCCAAACAACCAAACAAAAAGTGACACCTAGGAAAATCATATTCAGATTTTAGAGAATCAAAGATCAAGCAAAAAACAAAAGACAAAACCCTGAAAGAACCCAGAGCAATAAAGCACCTTACTTATAGAGGAGCAGAGGGAAGAATTCCGTCTCCTTCTCAGCAGCCTTGAAAACAAGAAGAAAATGGAGTGAAATGTTTTAAGTGTTAAGAGAAAAAAAACCCATTACCCTAGAATTTTGTATGCTGTAGAATTATCCTATAAAAGTGAAGGAAAAATGATTTCTCAGATAAACAAAAGTTGAGGGGATTTGTTGCCCATAAACCTACTTGGGAAGAAGTGTTAAAGGAAGTTCTTTAGAAGGAATGGAAATAATACAGGTGAGAAACTGAGATCTGCATAAAGAAAGGAAGGCCAGCAGAGATTGAATAGGTAAAAATGAAATTAAAATGTTTATTTTTTTGCTCTTAATTGATTCTGTAGACAAGTCTTTGTTCAAAATAGTATTAGCAACAATACAACCTGATACATTTTGTGTGCATCTATACACACACACACACACACACACACACACACACACACACACACACCGCAGATGAAATGAATGGTAGCAGTAACACAAGGAATGGGTTCCTTAATATTTACCAAAATGAATTTAAAACTCATGTCCACACAAAAATAGCAGCTTGATTCATGCTTGCTAAAACTTGGGGGTTGCCTGGGTGGCTCAGTTGGTTGAGCGTCTGACTCTTGGTTTCGGCTCCAGTCATGATCTCACGGTTTCGTGAATTTGAGCCCCCGATTGGGCTCTGTGCTGACAGTGGGGAGCCTGCTTGGGATTCTCTCTCTCTCTCTCTCTCTCTCTCTCTCTCTCTCTCTCTCTCTCTCTCTCCTGCTTGGGATTCTCTCTCTCTCTCTCTCTCTCTCTCTCTCTCTCTCTCTCTCTCTCTCTTTCTGTGTCCCTCCTCCACTCATGCTGTCTCTGTCTCTTTCAAAAATAAATAAACTTTAAAAAATTAAAAAAAATTAGGGCTCTTGGGTGGCTCAGTCAGTTAAATGCCTGACTTTGGCTCATGTCATGATCTCAGTTTGTGAGTTCGAGCCCCACATCAGGCTCTGGGCTAGCAGCTCAGAGCCTGGAGCCTACTTTGGATTCTGTGTTTCCCTTGCTCTCTGCCCCTCTCCCGTTCGCACTCTGTCATTCTCTCTCAAAACTAAATAAGCATTAAAAAAATTTAAAAATAAAATAAAAAATTTAAAAATTGCTGTAACTTGGAAGCAACCATGATATCCTTGCAAGGGAATGCATGAATAAACTATGATACATCCAAATGATGGAATATTACTCAGCACCAAAGAGAAATGAGTTGTCGAGCCATGAAAATGCATGGAGAAATTTAACTTCATATTACTAAGTGAAAGAAGCCAATCTGAAAGGGCTATATGCTATATAATTTCAACTACATGACATTCTGGAAAGACAAAACCATGGAGAAAGTAAAAGGATACATGATTGCCAGGAACTAGGGCAAGAGAAGGATGAATAGGTAGAGTACAGAGGACTTTTAGGGCAGCAAAACTGTTCTGCATGATACTACAGATTTGGGTCAGTATGCTTTTTTCAAAATCCGTAGAATGTACAACACCAAGAGTGAGTGAGCCCTAATGGAAGCTATGGACTGTGGGTAATAATGATGTGTCAATTTAGGGTCATAGACAGTGTAACAAATGTACCGTTGTAATAAGGGATGTTGATAGTGG